>NW_012107186.1:792310-827017 GCF_000951045.1 Mandrillus leucophaeus
AGACGTGCTGATCAAACACGGCGTCATGGTGGATGCCACCACCCGGGTAAGGCAGGCAGCTGGAACTTCAGTCTGTGTGGACTGCTTGCTCACACTTCAGAACTGAATCTTCCACGGGGCTTTGAAACCCCGAAGACCCAGTGGAACATTCTTCCCTGCCACTCCCTAGAGCGGGCAGTGGAGTTTGAAGATGCTACTCCTAATTATCTTACTTTCCCATGGGGGATTTTTAAAGTTTGCTAGACCTTTGAGCCTCTGCAGTGAGAAAGTGGGACGAATGTTTAATCATGACTCTAAGACCTGTCTAGTATGAGTAGTCAGCATGTCAAAATGTCAGGTTTCCCCAGATTCACACAAAAGCTTAGCTCCTTTTCTTCCAGCACTTGGTTAAATTCAGTTCAACTTTCTCTGAACCTCTGATGTGTGCAAGGAGCTGTGTGAATGGAATCTGGCATCAAGGCGTCTGCAGTTTGGTGTGGAGGTGATCGCTAGGGACAGGAAGGAAGAGCCTAATCTGATATTTACTCTTAAGAGAGGAGCTGGGCGCACGGAGGGCAGAGATGGTGTTTCCAGTCGGTGCGAGGAGGCGGGCTTCATGGAAGAAGCCACATTTTGTTTCTTTTCCCCACAAGGGAACCATATTAAAAGGAAGGGACAGTGACAGTACCAGGAACTCCTGCCCCCTCCAGAGTAGCACAGAAATGCCAGCAACAATGTTATGCTGAAGTCACCCTGAGAAAAGTCTGGAAACTGTGTTTTGTCTCCAACTGCCTGCAGCTTCCACAGGAACCTGCTTAAAATCTAAGAATGTTCTGGATCTTTGAGGCTTCACTTGCAGGCCCTGTTTAGTCTTTTGGGGTCCTGCACCAAAAGACCCTGTCCTGTGGGTTAGAATGGCCTTGAGGATCCCAAAGTCACCCCATTATGGGAAGGACCTGCACTTGGGTGGTCTCTGGAATCTGGCACCAGCTTCCCGGGACACTTGGGACCAAGGAGCTCAGAGGGCCTTGGCCTGCCTGCCCACAGGAAGCATTACCACAAAATTCAGCAGCACAGACTCCTTGAACAGCCCAGACTCACATGAGCAAATGTCCCAAGCCCACGCATTTCAATAAGCAATGATCAGTTCCCGTAAATTGCATCACGCCACAACTAAGTCACTTGGACAGCCTTTTGGGGGTTTTTCAATGGGATTTCAGCTTTCTAATGGAAATAAGCCTGTTGTCATTGGAGTGAACATGACCTCACATCCCCATCTGCCCTCATCTCAGCGCCATTCCCAGGCCTGAAGGCTATTTCTTCCTCTTGAAATAGCCCCCTGGGATTCTGTGACGCTGCTCTCTCCAGGTTTCCCTCTCCCTCTCTCCTGCCTCGGCCTCACTCCCTCAGCCCCACTTTTCACCCTCCACTTTATCCTGGGGGACCTCACTCACCTCCAAAGCTCTCAGATCTCCCATGCACTGACGACCCCAGCATAGCCCTCTTCTTGCGGTTCAGTGTCCATTTTCCAGTTGCCAGGTTGACATCTCCCCTTGGGTCTCCCACAAGCATCTCAGCCTGGTGGTCTCTGCCCAGCAGCAGCCATTTGGCTTGTCAGTGTCAGTCTTCAAGGGATTCCCTGTCTATTTTTTCTTTGAATTGGCTGCTTTGGGAAGGATTTCATGTGATGCCCAGCTCAGGAGAGCTCTGGTCACTCCTTCTCATCTGCTTTTCAGATGGGCTACACTCCCCTCCATGTGGCCAGTCACTACGGAAACATCAAGCTGGTGAAGTTTCTGCTGCAGCACCAGGCAGATGTAAACGCCAAGACCAAGGTACAGGGATGCCCTAGCCCCGACTCCTGCACTGACCCTTCTCCATGCCACATCAGGGTGCAGCCAGAGCTGCTGCTCTGGGCCACTAGGGGTTCCGCCACAGTTGACCGTGGACACTGAAGGAAGAAAGGGGGAAAATGCATTTTATTAATGTCTCACTTCGAAGATGGACAGGCACTATCATGTGTAGGCAGGTCTCCGTCTAATGGTTGGCTAACCCTGCCAAAATGTCTGCTTGCTTTGCAGCTAGGATACAGCCCCCTGCACCAGGCAGCCCAGCAGGGACACACAGACGTCGTGACTCTGCTTCTGAAAAACGGTGCTTCCCCAAACGAGGTCAGCTCGGTGAGTACACTCTCTCTCCTGAGTTTAGAAAACTGCTCCCCGTGGCAAAAGCCCTGGGTGACCTCCCCTAACCATAGAGGTTAATGCACATGTCTGGGGCCTGGACGGGGCCGCAAGACCCTAAAGCCATAGCTACCTTGGATACCCTGGGGATGGGGCACTGTGATCAGTTCCTCTTTCTGGTGAATTGATCGTTTTCCTTTTAAGCACCATTTTCCCTCCTCTTTTATGTTTATTAAAATATCCTTCTTGAGTGCGAGTGCAGTGGCTCACGCCTGTAATCATAGCACTTTGGGAGGCTAAGGAGGGAGAATTGCTTGAGGGCAGGAGTTCAGGACCAGTCTGGGCAACACAGTGAGTGCCTGAATCTACAAAATAATTTTTTTAATTATGTGGATGTGGTGACACATATTAGCTGTAGTCCCAGCTAACTGGGAGGCTGAAGTGGGAGGATAGCCTGAGTCCAGGAAGTCAAGGCTGCAGGGAGTTGTGATTGCGCCACTGCAGTTCAGTGTCCATTTTCCAGTTGCCCACTTGAAAGCCAGCCTGGAAGACAGAGCAAGACCTTGTGTCTTTTTTTTTATATATATATATATACACACACACACACACACACACAGACATATACATATATATATATCCTATTGGTTCTGTTTCTCTGAAGAACTTTGACTAATACATATATACCATATATATAAATATTTGTTGAAACCCATTCTAAAATATGTGAAACTGTTTTCAATATGGTGCAAGTGAACATAGTTCAATGTCCTGGGTGGTTCCTGATCTTTCAGGGCTCGAGGTTATCTTTAGTGACATCAGCAATCATTGTTCACTATGAGCTTTCTCATCTGACCATGCGGAGGTTCTATGAAATTATCTCCGTGTTTGCTTCTATCTCTGAAATAATGTGGACCCCCTTGGCTGGGTGCGGTGGCTCACACCTGTAATCCCAGCACTTTGGGAGGCCAAGGCAGGTGGATCACTTGAGGTCAGGAGTTAGAGACCAGCCTGGCCAACACTCCAGGGCGAGTGTCTCTACTAAAAATATAAAAAAAAAAATTAGCCAAGTGAGGTGACAGGCACCTGTAGTCCCAGCTACTCGGGAAGCTGAGGCACAAGAACCACTTGAGTCCAGGAGGCAGAAGTTACACTGAGCCTAGATTGCGCCACTGCACTCCAGCCTGGGCGACAGAGTGAGACTCTGTCTCACACACACACACAAAAGTGGATCCTTGATTGTAGATGGGGTTGCAGAAATTGCAGCTGCAGCTGGGCTGGAATCTGAACGGAGCCCAAGGCACATCCTAGAAGTAGAGAAGTCAAAAGAAAAATCAAGCCTCAGTATCCATTTATGATCACGTAGCTCTTTCTCTTCGAATCAAAGTAGAAAGTATGCCCTTGCTGTGTTTCTGGTGATTTGTGATTTCTGAGTATTCTGATTAGAGTTCATTGAAGTATATGGATTAATTCAACTACTTTAATACCCCATCACTGACACCCAAGAACAGACTTTGGGAGCAGCAAGCAGCCTCCCTCTGTCCTCATCTTCCTAAAACTGCATCTGCTAACTTCCTGACCTCCTTCCCGGTGGGCACCCACTTGGCAGAGCCTGACTTCTCCTTGGGAGATTTCCCCTGCTGGGTTGCAAGGCCCCACACTTGACGCTGCAGATCAAAAGCACCCCTGCCCTCCCTCCTCCCACACCCATCTCTGGGTGCTGCTGCTAACACACATCTAGGCACACACACGTGCAGGGATCTCGTTCTGGGCCCCACGGTGACATCTGTCCACTCAGGTTCTCCTGAACAACTAGAAGGTGAACTCGATCTGTGTCTAAGGGGCCAGCCCCGCCTGCTAGACTCCATCCTCTGACTGCACCCGGGCTGCTCTTTTCCCAGGATGGAACCACACCTCTGGCCATAGCCAAGCGCTTGGGCTACATTTCTGTCACCGACGTGCTCAAGGTCGTCACGGATGAAACCAGTTTCGTGGTATGTCTGCCTCTCCCCCGCACCCACCCCGGACACACTCAGCCTGGCGCAGAGGCGTGCCCGGGGTTACTCTGGAAGTGGGGTGCGTTCTGGGGCTCCAGGACGCCGGTCGGAGGCGCAGCGCCCAACGGGTGGGAACTTGTCCTCCTTCCAGCGGGGCTGTGCTGCCACCTAGCGGCCTGAGGACTCGGGGCAGGACCAGCATTCCGAGCAGCAGTGGAGTGGATGGGGTTTGGGGAGATGGGAAGCCAGTTTTCCCGGGTCCCATCTCAGTGGTTCCTGCCCGGCAGCTTCTAGGCTGAGCACCTCCTCCGTCCGTTTTTCTGCGTTTGGGGCACACCCCACAGGCGTGACCAGGGAACCGCTGGGCTGGTAAAAAATGTGTGCGGCTCTAGTTTGGGTTGAATTATCTGCTTTTTCTCATTTTAGTTAGTCAGTGATAAGCATCGGATGAGTTTCCCTGAGACAGTTGATGAGATCCTGGATGTCTCGGAAGATGAAGGTAAAGTTGGGGTAATGAGCTCAGGCTGGTGGGGACAGAGGGGCTCTGGGCACCCTCCAAGGGGGCTTCCTGCCACCTGCCGGCTTTGCCCCCTTACAACACGCCCAAGAGCTGTAGATGGACACTGAAAGTGGGGAGACCTGCTTTTTATAGCTGTTGTCTATTATCAAAAATACTACTCTATTAATACAATCTTAGGTGAAGGAACATTGACTAAATTTAAAATTCCGTGAAGTTTCAAAAACACATGTGTGTTTGCATAGATTATGGATGTGTTATCAAATTGGAGCATGGTTCTACTCAGACCAACTCTCAGCCCATGAGGAACTGTAATAAAATTCTGTCTGGTTCTTTCTTTATGCTTTGAATGAATACTAAGTGGATTATTCAAAATCTGTGAGAATGCCTTTTAAGCTGCACTTCAACCACATAGCGGGTCAGTAGGTTTTGGGTTATTTCTGTGATTATGAAATTACTATAGTCTGGCTGGGTGCCTGGGTTCATGCCTGCAATCCCAGAATTTTGGGCAGCCAAGGTTGGAGGATTGCTTGAGGCTAGGAGTTCAAGACCAGCCTTGGGCAATAAAGGGAGACCCCCGTCTCTACAAAAAAAATTGGAACTAAAAATTAGTGGGGTGTGGTGGTGCACATTTATAGTCCCAGCTTCTCTGGAGGCTGAGGTGGGAGGATTGCTTGAGTCCAGGAGCTTGAGGCTGCAGTGAGCTGTAATCACCCCACCGCACTCCAGCCTGGGTGACAGAGCCAGACCCTGTCTCTAAAAGAAAAAGAAAGAAATTACTATAGTCTCAGCTTGTATGAACTACAGAATGCTTCCAGTATTTTCCTACCCCCAACAAACCTTATTTCATCCCTAATTAGATGGGGATATTGAGCAGTAAGATCCTCAACTCTGGGGATGTTGAATAGTGGGGTGGGCTGGATCAGCTCGGTAGTCCTTTCCATCTGGGTTATTCCATGGTTGTATAACTTTGTCAACTAGAGAAGCAGAGCTGTCTGGTGCTCCTTTGGATAATATATGTTTCTCGCTTTAACTGCCTTCAATGTGGTCCTTCTTTCAACTCTGCTCTCCTTTGCTTTCCAGGAACTGCTCATATAACTATAATGGGTATGAAACGCTTTCTGTTTCCTGTGGTCTTTTCTCACCAGAGTGCATTTCACCCTAAGCAACCCAGATGCTCACTAATCCATTCCTGCTTTCCATCTTCCTCTGACAGCGAATAACCTGGAGCCAGGAGCTCAACTAAACCAAGGAATTCACACCCATGAGACCCATGCCCGGCAGGCAGCTCCTGCCTGTCCTTCTCTGTGTCTGTGCCCATGCCACCATGTTTGTGATCATAACTGCATGAGCTGTTGTTCTTCCATCCTGTTAGCTCCAGATCACAAGCCATGGTGCTCACTGCTGGGTGGCATTGAATGACCCCTCAAGGTTCAGGGCCGGGGCTCCAGCTCCAGTTCAAACTAGGAGAGAGAAACAAAGGGGCAGTCAGAGGTACAGGCAGCTGATTGACCCGTAGTTTGAACCTCTTTGTGATGGGTTTTGGAAGTAATGAGGTTTTGGCTGCCATGGTTACAGAAAATTCTCCAGCCCTTTGAAATGAGTGGGTCCAGTTCCACTGTAGTTTGTTCTTCTGTTGGTGTGGAGTGGAAAAGAGCAGTAGCAGTTCCTTCTTTGGTGTCATTGCACCCTAAAAGGGCTGTTTTGAATTGGAACTAAGTGAAGAAAGTTCTTTCTGGCTGTGTCTTTGGCTTCCTGCAAAGCCTCAGGCATCTAAGATGTCAGGAGCTGGCTGCCCTGCTCTCTGTCCCAGAGCTGGAGGACCAGGACTGGGCAAAGACATTGCTCCCGGTCTCCTTGCAGCATCAAGGCCTTCCCCACTCCTCAGGAGCAAGCCCTGAGAGGCGGAGTGGGAACAGAGCTTTTTAAAAAGTAAGAGGGACTCTTCTCCCTCTACCCTGTCGCTCACTTGAGCTCTTGCTGTTTCAGGGGAAGAACTCATCGGCTCCAAGCCTGAGAGGCCGGATTCCAGGGATGTCGATGAAGAGAAGGAGCTCCTGGATTTTGTGCCAAAGCTAGACCAAGTGTGAGCAGCGCTCCTGGGAGGGTCCCTAGGAGGATGCTGAGGTGTAGCCCTGTGGCTCAGAGCAGAGATTCCAGAGGGAGGAAGAGCACAGCAGGCCAGGTGCTGGGCATGCTGCCCGCAGAGAGAGACGGTTTGCACCTTAGGATGCACTAGCTGTGCACCTGAGCCACCAGGGCAGGAGGAGGCCTTCCTCACACCATGCTGCCTGGATGCCTCTCTACTCCTCTTCCAGTGTCCCCTCCTCTCCCAGGCTCCCCTCATTCACAGCCTTATATCCACACCCCCTCTCCATCTTATGCACACTCAACTTCTCATCCAAAAGTTGAGGAACATGGCCGGGCGCGGTAGCTCACACCTGCAATCCCAGCACTTTGGGAGACAGAGGCAGGAGGATCACCTGAGGTCAGGAGTTCATGACCAACCTGACCAACATGGTGAAACCCCATCTCTACTAAAAATACAGAAAAATAGCTGAATGTGGCGGTGTGCATCTATAGTCCCAGCTACTTGGGAGGCTGAGGCAGGAGAACTGCTTGAACCCGGGAGGTGGAGGTTGCAGTGAGCCAAGATTGTGCCACTGTACTCCAGCCTGGGCAATAAGAGTGAAACTCTATCTCAAAAAAAAAAAAAAAAAAGTTGAGGAAGATTCACATTAGAAACTATTGCCAGGCTAAGCTCGAACTCTGACTGCATCCCTCTGCCCCTGAGGTATGTTAGGTACAAGCCAGGGGAGATTCGGGTCTGCCTGGACCACATTTCTCCTTTCCCCCATGACTGCTGTGAGTTATCTCACTGTGGGCACAGTGTACACAGGGACATTTTGCAAAGCAATCTAATATCAACGACTTTGTAGAAACACTAAGCTCTAGGTGTTTTCTGAAAAGACGGAAATGTCCCTGGACAAGCGGGGAGTGAAACCACGGGGCCATTTGCTCCACTTGAATTTGCTAGACATCTGTTAGAAAGAAATACAGAGCTGTAACCCTGACCATAAGCAACTTACGATTCATTTGGTGGGATTGAAATGCACACCAAGTGGTCATATAGCAACACACAAAGATATATTGTTAGCCAGAGCGAGGATTCTGTCAACAGGTTCTAAAGGAGGAGAAAGGGGTGGCGAGTGCAGGTTGGAGTCATTGGGGAGGACTTCATGGAGGAGGAGGCAGTCCTTCCACCAGGTTGTGAAGGGCAGTCAGGCGCCGTAGTGGAAAGTGGGAGGGAGAGACTTGGAGGCAAGAGGAAGAGGAAGCTGTGTGCACATGTGGATCAGCCCTGTGATGTTCTGGTGTTCTTGGCATGCAGGGTGGAATCTCCAGCCATTCCCAGGATTCCCTGTGTCACACCTGAGACGGTGGTGATCAGGACAGAAGAGCAGGAGCAGGTAAGAAGCTGCTTCTCTGTGGTTTCCCCACGTGGAGAGCATGAGTACCCCGGGACAGTGATTGTTGAGGGGTGGCCTGTACGTAGCACAATAGACACTGATAGCTCACATGCCACTCACTGTCCAACTGGCATTTCACGCTTGGACGCCTCATAATGGTGCAACATCGGCAGCATTGGGTGGGCCGCGTCTGGGAGAGATGGTCAGATGGGGCCGTATCCTGTGGTGGCTCAGTCCTTGGATGCAGCCCAGGACAGCAGCAGTGAGAAACCCGCGGGTCCTTGACCAGCCCACTGTCTTCAACTCTTGGCCTAGGGTAGGAATTCCAGCCAGCAGATGTTTACTGGATTCCTGCTGTGCGCCCTGGACAGGCTCAGGCAGGAGGGCTGGACACCTGCCTCCTGGGAGCCAGGGCCCAACCGGAAAGAGTGGACTCGGACGCGTGAACTCAGTTAGCACAGAACCGGGAGGGAGAGCAGGGGAGTGCTCCACTGTGTGGTGTGAGTGCTGGCAGAGTGCAGAGCAGGGAGGCCCTAACCAGCCCCAGGGTGGCTGGGAGTATCTGTGGAGGAGGTGAGATGTGGGGAGTGGAGAGGATTAGATCAACAACGGTGAGGGACAAGGATGTTCTGGACTGGGGGAAAAGCAGACGTGAAGATCTAGAGAGCACCAAGGCCGGGCTCAGGTCCTGCTGGCTGTGCCAGGGTAGGCTGGCATCCCTGTAGTTGCAATGTTACCCTAAGGCAAGTCCCCGCTATACAGGTGAGGAAGCAGGAAGCCCCACAAGGGCGGGAGTCTGTTGTGTTCACCTCATGGACTCCAGATGTCCACAGGGCAGGTAGCCCACCCACAGCTAAGTGGTGAGGCGGTCATGGTGCTGGGATGCAGTGCCCGTCCTAGAGGAAGTTGGCCTGCCAAAGGCAGGGCTCCCTGTGGGCAGAGCTGGAAAGAAGGGGCAGGTCTGCAGCAAGTGCAGTGGGCCTGGGGGCCAGGAGTCAGACTGAATGGTGAGGACTGGCTCCATCCATTCCAAGGCTGTGTCCCAGGGTCTTGAGCCCAGGAGAGGCATGGAGGTGGGAGGAAGCTCCTGTCTCCTTTTAGACTCCAGGACAGCCTTGTCTGATAGGATGGTGGGGTCCTGTGGGAGCACTTTCTCCACGTGGCACCTGGTTTCTAGCAGCAAGGCTCTTCCAAGCCTCCATGCCCTGGTACGGCATCCAGCCGGCCAGGGAGGAAGTGGAACAGGAGGACCTTTTCTTTGTCCTCAGGCATCTAAAGAGTATGATGAGGACTCCCTCATCCCCAGCAGTCCGGCCACCGAGACCTCAGACAACATCAGCCCGGTGGCCAGCCCGGTGCACACAGGGTGAGTGGCGGGCACAGGGCTCGGGGACTTCTGTCTCCATCTCCCAGAGGGGATGCAGAAGCCCAGCGTGCATCTGCCCCACTCCTAGGTTTCTGGTGAGCTTCATGGTCGACGCCCGGGGTGGTTCCATGAGAGGAAGTCGCCACAACGGCCTGCGAGTGGTGATCCCACCACGGACGTGCGCAGCGCCCACCCGCATCACCTGCCGCCTGGTCAAGCCCCAGAAGCTCAGCACGCCACCCCCACTGGCCGAGGAGGAGGGCCTGGCCAGCAGGATCATCGCGCTGGGGCCCACAGGGGCACAGTTCCTGAGGTGAGCATGCACAGGCAGCCCATGTCCTCACCTGTCCCTGTGCCACGGAGGCCACGCCATCTCTAGTGTCCCGACAGGGAAACAGAACTGGGTGCCCCTCCCCTTTCCCTGACTTTTCCTAACACACGAAGGCGTCCATAGCCCTGAGAGGGCTTACAACTCTCAGATCTCAGATCGGGCATGATAGCTCACGCCTGTAATTCCAATGCTTTGGGAGGCTGAGGTGAGAGCATCGCTTGAGGCCAGGAGTTCGAGACCAGCCTGGAAAACATAGCAAGACCCCGTCATTGTAAAAAATAAAAAACAAAACCAAAAAAACAACTGTTAAATATTGCGTGACACTAGAGACAAGGCCAATCTGAGGCTCTGAGGGTCTGACCATTTATGCACTGAGAGTCCCCAGGAACACAGCCTCCCTGGCTGTTTCCCCTGCGGACGAGCGAAGTACGCAGCTCCAGAGGCCTATGGCCCACCTCCCTGAAGCAGCCTGGGCTCCTCCTGGAGCTTTGCTACCCTTCAGGCACCATGGGTGTGATGTGGGGACAGGGCTGACCAGGAGGCCCTGCCTTCTACCTCTGTCCACCCTCCTGGCCCCGCTCAGAGCGGTCACCACAATTTGCAAAGCAGCAAGTTTTCTCATTGACCTTTCTTTGTCCTCAAAGCGTCCCTCCGAAGGAAATGTCATTATGACCAGTTGATAGATGAGGTTACCCGTCTAGGGATGTCAGATGGATTTTTAGAATCAGGTGCAAGGACAGGATCCTTAGGTCATGGGAGCAGAGCCCCCGTGAAATGAGACTGGCCCTGCCCTCACTGTTACTGCAAGCCTGGTGGGGAGCAAGCAGGGCTGTGGGAAGCCCGGGGGACCCCCCCACGGGTCTGGTCCACTTAGAGACCTGCCTGCAGGTAGGGCCTCCACGTGGCTGTGGAAGCGCCTTCTCCATCTGGGTGGGAGCCGGCAGCCCCATCCCTCCCTGTGCCCTGCCTGCCCTGTGTGAGCACCTCCCCACCACCACGGTGTCCTTGCCTCAGCCCTGTAATCGTGGAGATCCCGCACTTTGCCTCCCATGGCCGTGGAGACCGGGAGCTCGTGGTTCTGAGGAGTGAAAACGGCTCCGTGTGGAAGGAGCACAGGAGCCGCTATGGAGAGAGCTACCTGGATCAGATCCTCAACGGGATGGACGAAGGTAGTAGGGGGGATCCCAGGGCTGGGTCCCCACCTTGCGGAAGAGGGGTTTGAGTTGCACCTTAAAGGTGGTCTTTCAGAGCCACCTGGAGTTTGGGAAGCCCCAAGAGGCTGGAAATGGCCTGGTGTGGACAAGCCCTGGGTCCCCAGGATGTGTGAGGGGATGCTCAGCTGCTGCCTGCAGCCGCATCTGCTCTGCTGGGCCTCTGGGCCTGGGCACTTCTTCTGGCCACTATGCCGCCCGGCACCTGGAGAGGGTGTGTGCACTGGGTCTTGGGGACAAGGAGGCTCTGGGGCCCCTGGAAGGCCTGAACCTGTGCCTGATGTGACCGGGGTGGTGGCCTGTGTGTGTGATTCCAGAGCTGGGGAGCCTGGAGGAGCTGGAGAAGAAGAGGGTGTGCCGAATCATCACCACCGACTTCCCGCTGTACTTTGTGATCATGTCGCGGCTCTGCCAGGACTACGACACCATCGGTCCTGAAGGGGGCTCCCTGAAGAGCAAGCTGGTGCCCCTGGTACAGGCAACGTTCCCGGAGAATGCAGTCACCAAGAGAGTGAAGCTGGCTCTGCAGGTGACAGCTCTCCTCCCCGCCAGGTCTTGGGGGTGGACTGAACTCCAGGCCCCCGGGAAGGCCACCCTCTTCCCCAGGACATCCCCATGCTTTTGTCCAGTGCTTTGAAATGCCACAGTGGAGATCTGACTTTAAAGCTCAAAGGAGAGTTGAGTGGGAAGGGGTGAGGCGGAAGCTCCCTGATAAGGTGCATCCATCAAGCTGCATGACCCGGTCTGTGCAGCATGCGGGAACCGCATGACCTCTGGGAGCTGGCCGTGATGCAAGCAAAGATGCACCAGCCCTGGGAGTAAGAAGCAGAGGAGAGGGGGAGAAAGGGCTCAGGAAGGCGAGCTCCACCATGTCAGTCCTGCGGTCCAACAGCAGAGGGGACCCCATGCACCGACGGCCACTCTCTCCGGGCATGGAGCTGCCTCCCGTCTGACTAGCCCCTCTCCTGCTTGGGCCTGAGTGTCCTGCCTCTGTCATTTCACAGGCCCAGCCTGTCCCAGATGAGCTTGTCACTAAGCTCCTGGGCAACCAGGCCACATTCAGCCCCATTGTCACCGTGGAGCCCCGGCGCCGGAAGTTCCACCGCCCCATCGGACTTCGGATCCCGCTACCTCCTTCCTGGACCGACAACCCGAGGGACAGCGGGGAGGGAGACACCACCAGCCTGCGCCTGCTTTGCAGCGTCATTGGTGAGAGGGGCCCCTGTCTCAGACTTGTGTTCTCCACAGCTGCAGTGCTTCTGGAACACAGTAGGGGGGTGACGCGAGAAAGCGAGGCCAGCAGTCCCCTTAGTTTTTGTTGGCTTCCCCGGGAGTGAGGTGCTTTTCCAAGAGGTGGAAGGATGATGCATCTGCATAAAAGTCCATGCCCATGCAGTGGCTCACGCCTGTATTCCCAGCACTTCGGGAGGCCGAGGCAGGTGGGTCACCTGAGGTCAAGAGTTCGAGACAAGCCTGACCAACATGGAGAAACCCCATCTCTACTAAAAATACAAAAATTAGTCAGGCGTGGTGGCACACGCCTGTAAACCCAGCTACTCCAGAGGCTGAGGCAGGAGAATTGCTTGAACCTGGGAGGTGGAGGTTGCAATGAGCCGAGTTCATTCCACTCCTGGGCAACAAGCATGAAACTCCATCTAAAAAAAAAAAAAAAAAAAAAAGTCCATGGCCCTGGGGAAGAACCCTCCAAGCCCTAGGAGGAGGGGCGTGCAGGTCGCTAGGAGGAAGAGCAGAGGGTGAGGGTAGGTGTGCCCAGGGCTGCAGACCAAGTGAGCCTCACCCAGTCTCACCTTGCACACCAGGGCCTTAGCATTTTAGTAAGCGCCATGCTTACGTCCTGAAGACTGTCCCCAGCCCCGTTTCTGCCGGTGTTACAGGAGGAACAGACCAAGCTCAGTGGGAAGACATAACAGGAACCACCAAACTTGTATATGCCAACGAGTGCGCCAACTTCACCACCAACGTCTCCGCCAGGTGAGACAAGGCCAGCCCAGCCCAGCACTGTGTGGGCCATCCTCAGGCCTGAGACTGAGGCTCCCTCACTGTCCCCTCCACGTGGAAGCCTCTGTGACCACAGGTGTGGCAAGAGTAGCCATGGCGTGGTTCATGGGCTGCTTCCATCTGGACGGAAAGGATGCTCCCTGTTGGGCACTTGGGAACACATTATAACGTGCCCTCCTTTTTAGGTTTTGGCTGTCAGACTGTCCTCGGACCGCTGAGGCTGTGAACTTCGCCACCCTGCTGTACAAAGAGCTCACCGCAGTGCCCTACATGGCCAAATTCGTCATCTTTGCCAAGATGAATGACCCCCGAGAGGGGCGCCTGCGCTGCTACTGCATGACGGATGATAAAGTGGACAAGACCCTGGAGCAGCATGAGAACTTCGTGGAGGTGGCCCGGAGCAGGGACATAGAGGTACGGGGCTGGGCCCTGCACCACCTCTGGGACAAACCCTCCCGCCATTTCTCCAGAACACGCCTGCCGGGTGCAGGCAGGAAGTCCTCCCTCTGTAGACGAGGGGCTCCACAGCTGTCTCTCTTTGAGACCCCTCTTGAGAAGCATCTTAGATAAGCTTCAGGAAAGGTGAGAGATGCCACCATGCACATATCAGAGGAGGCTGCAGGCTTTTGGTCCAGTGATCTGTGAAAAGAGTTGGCATTTGCAGAAGGTCTTGTGCACCAGGGACTATTAAAAGTGCTGGACAGGCCGGGCACAGTGGCTCACGCCTGTCATCTGAACACTTTGGGAGGCCGAGGTGGGCGGATCACCTGAGGTCAGGAGTTAGAGACCAGCCTGGCCAACATGGTGAAACCCTGTCTCTACTAAAAATACAAAAATTAGCCGGCGTGGTGGCACAGGCCTGTAATCCCAGCTACTCGGGTGGCTGAGACAGGAGAATCACTTGAACCCGGGAGGCAGAGGTTGCAATGAGCCGAGATCGCACCGCTGCTCTCCAGCCTGGGCGACAGAGCAAGACTCTGTCTTAAAAAACAAAAAACAAAAAACAGTACTAGCCAGCTGGGTATGGTGGTGGGGGCAAGAAACAAAACAAAAAACAAACAAACGAAAGTGCTGGCCAGGCTCAGTGGCTCATGCCTATAATCCCAACACTTTGGAAGGCTGAGGCAGGTGGATCGCTTTGAGCCCAGGAGTTTGGGACCAGCCTGGGCAACATAGTGAGATGCCATCTCTATTAAACAAATAACTAAAAATGTTTTTCTTGTATAATCTCATTTAATTCTCATATTTGTGGGTACCTTTATTATTCCTTATTTAGGTATTAAGAAACTGAGGCTGAGAGGTTAAGTAATGTGCCCGTGGTCACACAGCTAAGTGAGTGGTCGAGACAGGATTTATCCAGGTCATCTCTGGCCCGAGTCCACACTGTGACCTGCTGTGCTAGAGTTTCAGTAGCACCCAAGTGAGGAGGCAGAGGAAAGGGCTCAACAGATAATGCGCAGAGTGAAGGCATGGGGGCTAGGTCTGAACCGGTTCCCGATCCTAAGAGACCCACTTGGTTTAAGATGTGTAGTAAGCCAGCAGTGATCTAAGCCTCAGAATCTGTGCTGAGTTTTCCTGGGGAAGGCTGAGGGCCCCGTAGAACAAGCGCAGGACTGGAACCTTGGTTCTAATCCTGTCTTAGGCACTAACGAGGCAAACCGGTTTTTCTCTTTGGGCCTCAATTTTTTCAACTGTCAAATGGGTTAATGATAACTTCTCAGTTGAAAGCTTTATATATACACAGTAGGGACCATTATTATCGGTGAGATTAAAATAGAGCAAGCGCTTTCCAGCTCTTCTCATGAACAAAGCATCTTTGGACAGACGTAAAAACAGAATCTTGGTTTTATTTTTAGAAACAGGATCTCAGTCTGTTGCCCAGGCTGGAGTGCAGTGGTGCCATCATGCCCACTGCAGCCTCAAACTCCTGGCCTCCAGTGATTCTCCTGCCTCAGCATCCCACGTAGCTGGGACTACAGGCACTTGCCACCACACCTGGCTAATTTTTAACATTTTTTTTGTAAAGATGGGGATCTCCTTGTGTTGCCCAGGCTGGTCTCAAACTCCTGAACTCAAGCAATCTTCCCACTTTGGCCTTCTAAACTGGAGGGATTACAGGCATGAGCCGCAATGCCCAGCCCAGAACCAGGATTTTTTGTTGGTGGTGGTGGTGTTTTTTTTTGTTTGTTTGTTTGTTTGTTTTTCAGAAACTATGTTATGATATTCAAGTGACGTTTTGGAGTACTTGATAGCAATTCTCATCAACATCTCAGGGATATTAGAAGATCGCTACATATAACAAAATCCATTGAAGTCAGGAAGCGTGCCTCATTGATCACAATTTTAGAAATAAAGCCTTTCCCAAAACAAATAGTGGATTTCTCAGCACACACCCCCATGCCTCTTGCTGTGGCAGGGTGTGTCTTGGAGAGGGAAGGACCGAAGGTTGAAGGTGGGACATCTGGGCCCTTCTCTCCCTGACAAGCTGTATCTGCTTTTCCTCTCCCGTAGGTGTTGGAAGGAATGTCCCTCTTTGCAGAACTCTCCGGGAACTTGGTGCCTGTGAAGAAAGCTGCCCAGCAGCGGAGCTTCCACTTCCAGTCATTTCGGGAGAACCGTCTGGCCATACCTGTAAAGGTGCCGGCACCCTCTGGCTGACCTCTCCTCTGGGTCTAGGAAGTTGGGGAGGCAGAATTCTCTAAACCAGACAGCCCAGTGGCCTAGGAAAGGGCCCCTGAATTCTCCTTTGTGTGATTGAGTTTAGGTGAGGGACAGCAGTCGAGAGCCGGGAGGGTCCCTGTCATTTCTGCGCAAGGCGATGAAGTACGAGGACACCCAGCACATACTCTGCCACCTGAACATCACCATGCCCCCCTGCAGCAAGGTGAGCTGGCACCTGCCGAGGAGCCTTGGCCAGAGAAGGCTTCCCCATAGGCGGTCCCCAAACAGACCCCAGGTCCAGCACTTCCAAGGGGCTTCTTTCTGGTGGAACCTTTGAGTCCCCCGAGGCACACAAAGGTGCTGAGCTCTCCTCCACATGCTCATGTTGTGGCCTGGGGGGAGACCGTGCCCTGGCCCTCTCTGCAATTCGCGTGCAGCGCTGGTTATGTGACAGGAGGAACAAATGTTGGTATCAGATGGTGATGGGCACATTCACGCTGTGGACCCTGGGCTCCCTAGGTGTGAAGGTGGCAAGGGGCCCTAAGAGCATCTGCCTCAGTATCCCTGGCCCGAGGCCTCCAAGGTTCGCACCAAGGAGAGCTGCTAAGGTCTCCCAGCCCCGGCATGGCTTCTCTCAGGCCGCTTTTTCATCTACCTGCTTATCTTCCCAGGGTGCTAGGCCCTCACAGAAGGGAAGCCTGGTGTCCTCAGCCACTGCAAACACCCAGGGTTTTGAGCTCAGCAAAGGAGTCTTGGCCACGTATGTTCATTTGTCGATACCTGTAAGAGTATCTCAGTCACCACCTCTGCTAGGGACTTTGGAGGGATCATACGTCTCCAGACCGTCTCCGTGGTTTTCGTTGGTGTTGTTTTGCTGTTGTTGTTGTTTTAATCATTAGCCTTCCATGCTAAACTAGGAAAGAAGCAAGGTTACATTCATAAGTCCATGGCTCAATCTCTTTTCTTTTTGGGGATGAGATGAGGGTGAACCAACTTATCTTTCAAAAGAGGATTTTCAGGCTGGGCACAGAGGCTCATGCCTGTAACCCCAGTGCTTTGGGAGGCTGGGACAAGAGGATTGCTTGAGCCCAGGAGTTCAAGACTAACCTGGGCAACATAGTGAGATCCTGTCTGTACAAAAAAATAAAAATGAAAAATTAGCTGGGCATGGTGGCATGCACCTGTAGGCCCCAGCACTCGGGAGGCTGAGGCAGAAGGATCACTTGAGACCAGGAGTTTGAGGCTGCAGTGAGCCATGATCGTGCCATTGCACTGCACTCTAGCTTCAGAGACAGAGTGAGACCCTGGCTCTTAAAAACAAAAGAGAGAGAATATTTTTCTGCAGCCTTGGGCAAGCATCTGGATGCTTTCCACAGGGCTGTGATGTTAAGGCCTTAGGGCAGTACAGAAACGGGTCTTTGAAGCAGAAAGAAATCCAAAAAGAAAAACAATTGTTTTAAGTTCAAACCCAGCTCCACCACCTATTAACTGGGTGATCTTGGGCAAGGAACTTAGTCTCTCTATGCTTCAGTTTCCTTATTGATGAAATGGGAGTAATACAGTACCCAGCTCCTACGTTGCCATGAACATTAAATAGGGCCTCACAGGTGATGGGGTGACGTGAGCTTGCCGTTATTATGACTGTGATTAATAACGCATGTACACTTCGTCAGCTTCCCTTCACTCCCACTCCTCCCATGCGTTACTCTTTGTGCTAAGTCCCTGAAGAAACGGACTGTTTACCAGGACTGGGGTCAGCCTTCCCCACCCCTGCATCATAGGAGCTCAGATCACCTTCTCTAGGAAGGTGGGGAGAGTCCAAAACCCAAAGCACCCTTTCTTCTTCTGCAGGGAAGCGGAGCTGAAGATAGGAGAAGGACGCCGACACCCCTGGCCCTGCGATACAGCATTCTCAGTGAGTCCACACCAGGTACAGCCTCTGTGTGATAATGCATGCTTGCTCCCTTCCCAAGAAGGGTGGGCGTGAGCTTATCTCCCTGCAGCCCTGTGAGGGCTCTGCTGAGGTGCCGCTCGCTCAGTCAGTTCCAAAAGCAGCTGCAGAGCTGACTCGGGTCTTCCCCTGATCTTGCAGAGAGTCTAGACAATCACCCCAGTGCACACGGAAGCCACGTCCATCAAAGGCCATATCCTCACACCTGTCAACTGTGTCCTGCCCTGGCTACTAAATGAAATCTAATGCTTCTCCCCAGGTCTTCTCAGCGGGACAGACCAGGCAGAGAAGATGGCTGTTATCTCAGAGCACCTCGGTCTCAGCTGGGCAGGTGAGTGGGGAATTGGGGGCAGAAAAGCACTTTGTCCGTCTCACCTACCCTCTTCCCCCGTAATGAGCAATGGATGAGGCATTTCTAACCCTCCTTTTATCACCCATGGGTTATCTGATTTGTGATTGTCTGAGCTGGGTCTGCTGTCCAAGCCACACCATTGAGTGCCCATGGAAGGGGGAGCCCCCTGCCTCCATCTCTGTCTGACTTTCCTTTCTAAGAAAGAATCAACTTTTGAGGTTACAGGCGACCTTGAAAAGGAGGGAAGGAGAGGGCAAGTCTTGACATATTTCACTATAGTCCGTGGCTGTGCCTGGATCTCGCAGAAGTCCTGCCAGGCGTTGGGGTCGATCTTATTTAAGGGAGTCAGGTGGGCAAATAAAGTGAAGGCTCAGAATGTGCTGTGCCCAACCACAGACCCTAGAACTGGATTCTCCCTGTGTAACCGCAGCAGGTCCATTGCCCGATGTGAATGGCAAGTCAAGACACACGGAGACACGGGGTTGCAGCAGTGAAAGAGGCTTAATCACAGGGCCACCAAACAAGGAGGGAGGAGGAAACCTCAAATCCATCTCCCCAAGGAGGCATTCAGGGTTAGGGCTGTTAAAGGCTTTGGAGTGGCTGAAGTGTGGAGGTGGTTGATTGGTTGGAAAGTACAGGGTGAAGTCATGGACAGGGAGAGGAAGAAGCTACATTCTCGTGCTGATCCCTGCCTTCAAACTGATTGCTGGAATTGGGAATCTGAAAATCATCTTAAGGGATCCTTAAACAGAAGCCTAATGTCAGAAACCCTGTCTTTAGGAACAATGGGGGTGCAAGTGGTCAGTATCCAGCACTGTGTGGCTTTGAGCAACAAAGAAGAGGACCCAAATGCAGCTTGGTGAATGCTTAATTATAACTGTATTTCTGTCCAGAGCCCAGCGCTCAATTCTTGTTGACACTGAGAAGATGGCTTCCCCTCCCCCTCCTTATTTTTTGTTAGCCTTTATATGAGTAGACTCCCTTCATTCACTTCACTTCACTTCATTCACTAAAGAAGACTTTAGACATACTCAGAAACCTTTTGGCAATAACTTGTGGAAAGACAGAAGTCCAGACATGGCTCCTTCTTTAAACCATGACTGCTGGCTGCTCAGGGGGCGTGTATGTGCATGCGTGTGTGCGCGCATATGTGTTGTGAGTGTGTGCACGTTTGTGTTGTGTGTGCGTGTTCTGATTCTCACCATCACTTTCTCCCCAGTCTTCTTCATCCTTGAAATTAGACTCTAATGCTATTTTCCTTCTAAAGAAATAACAATAAAAATAATGGGGGATTTTGGCTAACAGTCTGCATTATTGCCTTGCATTTAGATGGGAACTTGTATTTTCATTTTCAATGTAAATAACACCTCTCCCTGAAGAAGCATAAGCTCAGGAGTCCATTTCTGTTCTCACTGGTTCTCGGCAGCAGGGCGTGGTGTACTGGTGTGGCCAAGGCAGCGCTGGGGTGAGAATTGGCAGGTGCGGCTCCCTCCTGGCTCAGGGACTCACTGACTCTGTGACCTTGCAGAAGTTGCTGACCTTGCTGAAAGGTCATGTCATCTCATATTGGAAGTTATGAAAGGAAGAAAGGACATTTAATCATTCATTCATTCATTCATTCATTCAGGACCTATTTATCAAGCACCTCTCCCATTCTTCCATTTTCTGGAGATATAAAGGTATAGGTGCTGGCATTTCATAAGGAACTTCTTGATAAGAAGGAAGACCAAATCCACAGGGAGGCTGCCTCAGAGCTCCCTGTGCTCCCCACTGCGTGCCCTCACGCCCCAGTGCCCACCCAGCCTGTGTGCTGGAGGCCCCCTGCATGGCTCACATTTGCCGTTGTTTGTTTGCTTGCAGAGTTGGCCCGGGAGCTGCAGTTCAGTGTGGAAGACATCAACAGGATCCGAGTGGAAAATCCCAACTCCCTGTTGGAGCAGAGCGTGGCCTTGCTGAACCTCTGGGTCATCCGTGAAGGCCAAAACACAGACAGTCAGTACCGTCCCGCTGAGGAAGCCTGTCCTAGGACCTCCTCCCCACCCAACTGTTCTTTCTTCAAATTCCATTCATGACAGTGGCTTCTGGAGTCAGTCTGTCTGTCGCTCTCACACACACGCATGCGCCTCTCGCATCAGGAGGTCTCCAGGCAGTCCTGCCGGAAGGCATGATCAGAGAAGCTTGGCCTCAGCCTTTCTAATATCCTTGGAATAAGATAAAAATTGCAAAGCCTGGCACAGTGGCTCCCACCTGTAGTCCCCACACTTTGGGAGGCCAAGGTGGGAGGATTGCTTGAGCACAGGAGTTTGAGAGCAGACTATGTAACATAACCCTTTAAAAATTAGCTGGCTGTGGTGGCACACACCTGTAGTCCCAACTACTCTGGAGGCTGAGGCAGGAGGATCACTTGAGCCTGGGAGGTCAAGGCTTCAGTGAGCTACAGTTGCACTGCTGCACTCCAGCCTGGGCAACAAGCAAAACCCTGACTCTAAAAAACATAAAATAAAAGTTGCTTCAGGACTCCTAGATGACAATGTGTGTGCAGGGTGTATGACTCATCTTTGAGGTCTTCCTGTTGAATTTCCCAAGCAAATGAGTATTGTCCTCTCAGGACACAGTCTGGGTAAGCTGGAGCCCAGTCTGAACCAGTTCTCATTCTCCCAGGAGCTTCCTCCAACCTGGAGGGAACTTTGCCTCGTTCTCTTTTCAGCTCCTCCTCAACCAGATTCCCAGACTCAAAACCACTAAGTAGAAATTGAGTGTTTACATTTGCATCTCAAATCATCTGGCAAGGACCAAGAATTTCAAAAGGACAGAATCTAATCATTCTAATCCTTATTTTCTTGTAGTACTCCTCTTAGATTACAAAAATAAAAATAAAAATAAAAAACAGTCTTTCTAGACTTTTAGTGGGCGCGGTGGCTCACGCCTATAATCCCAGCACTTTGGGAGGCCAAGACAGGCAGATCACTTGAAGTCAGGAGTTCGAGACCAGCCTGGCCAACATGGCAAAACCCTGTCTCTACTAAAAGTACAAAAATTAGCCGGGTGTGGTGGCACGCACCTGTAATCTGAGCTACTCAGGAGGCTGAGACACGAGAATTGCTTGAACCTGAGAGATGGACAGTGAACAAAGATTGCCCCACTGCACTCCCGCCTGGGTGACAGAGTGAGATCAATAAATAAAATAATTTACTATTTTTTTGGTAACAGGCCAGTAAATAAAATAACTGCCCACTGTTAGCATTTGGAAAAGATCTGTTGAAGTATAAAAAGTATTCTCCCAAGAGGAAGTTGGTTTTGATTCTAAGAAAAGAGGGTACCTCCACCTTCTGAAAAAAATTATCTCCCTTCTCCATCTTCTACCTGACCCCATTTTCTGAGCCCATGTGATCCTTGCTCGCTGGCCTGGAGTAACGCATATCTCTCTTCTGCGCCCACAGTGGAAAATCTGTGCACAGCCCTGCAGAGCATCGACCGTGGCGAGATCGTGAACATGCTGGAGGGTTCTGGCCGACAGAGCCGCAACTTGAAGCCAGACAGGCGGCACACGGACCGCGACTACTCGCTGTCACCCTCCCAGATGAATGGTGAGCGTCACCTGGACCAGGTGGGGGCTGAGCCGGGGCCCTACCCTTCAGGCATCAGCACCAATAACCCCTTCCCATAATACTTCATCCCTCAAAGCCCGCTCTGCCTCCCACTGGTGGGAGGGCTGGTTTGTCAGCAATGAGTTCCTCCTTTCGGGGGGAAGCAGAGGTGAAGGAGAGAGAGATGGCTGCTCCTGTACAGGTGGGCTTCGCCTGCCGACTGTGCCTCTGCAGCCCTGCAGAATGGCCTCCAGGCCCTTGCCATCAGCAACTGCATCCCCAGAGGGCCTGGTGTATGAGAAAAAGCTGAGTCAGAGGCAGCCAGCTAGACATTGCCCCTAAATAGCTGCAGACTTTCCAGTAGCTCTTTGCAAGGCGTGGGCCCTCTTTGGGGTGTCAGTGTCCCCATCTGTAAAACAGTCAGTGGTTGGGAAGCAGAGGGCCATTCCTGGCCCAAGGTCTAGCACAGTTTAACTGAACGATGTTTTACAAATCCTGTTGCGGCCATTTCTAGGGACTGAGCAGTTTGCTCTTCCTGGAGCTGGGTCTCTCTGCTTTTTCCTCTCTCCCTTTTCTATCATCTCATCTCCTTCCCCTCATTCTTTGTTGATGTGACTCAGCATGGCAGGGGTCCCCCATGAGATCCAGCCCAAGGAGAGGATGTACAGGAGTCTGTGACCTTTGCCCCCAAGCCCCTGTCACTCCTGGGCCAGGGCCCCTCACAACCCCTTCCTCGCCCACCCTCTTTCTGGCCAGCGGGCACATAAACGGCGAGGCCCCACTCTCCGGCCAGGAGGTCTGGGTTCTAGGCCCTTCCTTCCTGCCAGCTCCCTGCATGACTGAGCCCTCTCCCCTTCTGTAAAATCAGCAAGTTGGATTGGATCCCTAAAATTCCTTACAGACCTTGAAACAAAATTTCCATGTCTGTGACATGGCATCCTCAGGTGGCTGACCCGTCACCCTGGATGCCTGCATGGTGATGTGTATGCTCCTCAAGCTCCTCGTCTTAAGGGCCATCCCCGCCACGCCCAGACTGAGGGTGGGCACCTGTGACTGGGTACACAGTTGGGGGACGCGGCCAAGGGCGAGTCCCAGGTGGGCCTGGGCACGGAGCCCCTGCCAGGGGACCCTGTGCTCCCTGAGCCCTCCCTGTTCCCTACCCCACATCCTGTGACTCCTGAAGTGTGCCATTTCGCACCCTGGAAGCAGGGCCCGTCTGCTGATCACGTCCCAACCCCTCTCTTCTGCCTCTAACCTCATGTTGACCTCTGTGCACCCACGCTATCGTGCTGCCTGTCTCCACTGTCTCCACTGTCCCCATTTCGGCAGGCACTGAGCCGGCCATGCCCACATGCATGTCATGGCCCCCAGCCCTGTCTCCCCACGCATCTCATGGCTGTGTCCTAGGCGTACATGTGTGTGCGCCTGTGTGTGTGTGCATATGTGTGTGCGCGTGTGTGCATGCATGTGCGTGTGTGTGCGTGTGTGTGTTCGCATGTGTGCGTGTGCGTGTGTGTGCACGGGTGTTGCTGTGTGGTGCTGCCTGCTGCGTGTGCCCAGCCCTCTCCCTGGGTCCACCCCCTTGGGGATTCCAGCCTCCCCTCAGGGGACCTGGCTGGAGCTTTACAGGAGCTCAGTGGGCCAAGGGCAGTTGAGGGAGGTCACAAACCTGGGGAAATTCTGGTGACAAAGCTCCTCTGCCTTCCCGTGTGTGGAGGCTTCTTTAACATCCAGCACGTACTTTCGGTCAAGTCAGAGGGGCACGCTTTTGATTTCCTGTGCCCTGATTAAGCACCTACAGGACTATGGGCCACCAGAACCGCTTGAGTGTGAATATTCACAGTTACAGACCTGGGCATCTGTGAGCATCTCCCCGGGCCACAGACCCCTGGCCTCCGCCAGGCTTTGAGGCATTCTTGCCCGAGTGGTTCTCAATCCCTGTGTGGGACTGGGCCTGTGTACTCCATGTCTGCTGAAAGCGCTCTGCTTCAGGGGGTCAGCCTATTTGGCAAATATTTTTCAAGCATCAACCGCACGCCAGGCACTGTGCTAGGCAGGAGAGAGATACCTGTTCTCAGCCAGACAAAACAAAGCAAAACAAAAATCTGCCTTCGTGGAACTTTTCCCTCCTGTGAGGAGAACCACGCGGGGGACTGTATCACGTACCAGCAGTTACCGCACATGGTGCAGGAGAAACAGACCAGAGTCGGGGCTTGGGGGACTCATGGTGCAAGGGAAGCGGGTGGCGTTCGAGCACTTGCCGGAGATGAGGTGGGAGCCATGCGTCGGCGCTGAGGAGGAAGATTTCAGGGCAGGGAGTGTGAAGAGGGCCTTCCTGATGTGTTCACAGGATGGGGCTGGAGGCGGAGGCAAAGGGACAGCGGGAGAGAGGGCAGGCGTGGGGGCTGAAGGGGTGGCACGGAGCCCACCCATAGACTGTCATGAGGACACTGGGTTTGATGTGGAGTGAGCTGGAAAGCCACCAGAGGGTTCTGGCCAAAGAGTGGCATGACTGCACTTCAGTCTTTGAGGGAGCCCTCTCCTGAGTAGTTGATTTCAGATGGTCACAGTCGAATGCTCCGTGCTTCCTGGCTACTCTGTGCAGCCTCAGCAGCCCCCGATGGCCTCTCTGGCAGGTCCCCGTTAGACCCAGCTCTGTGCCCCATGTACCCTCCCCCGGCCCCAGCAGACTGATGCACCGATGCCCTGCTTGGTCTAGAATTGGCGTCTTTATATTTTTCCTGCCTTCCTCCCTGCCCCAGAAAGTCTGGCCCTCATCTGGATGCCCTTGTGGTCTGGAGAGAAGGTGGCAGGACAGTCAGAGGTCTGAGGGGTTGGGGGGGCACTACAGGCTCTGCAGCTTCTCTGCTCTCCCCTGGGCAGGGCTCGTGATGGCCTAACCTGGTGCCCACCCAGCCCACTGCACCGATGCCCACAGTCGGACCTCGGCTCCTTTGTGCTTTTCCTGGTCCTTCTGCGTGTCTGAGCCTCCTTCTGAGGCCCTGGGACTCCGGGCAGTGATAGGCAGCTCTGTGAGAGCGACATAAGTGGGTGGTGACCGGGAATTAGAAGCCTGAGGCTGTCTCTCCCTCCATAGCTCTGCTCGCCACCAGCGCCTGAATTGGCCAGAGCAGAGGCACTCAGGCCAAAAGGCCAATGTGCTTCTCCCACACAGGAGAAAACTGCCCAGGCCCTGGGAATAAACATGAAAAAAGCATGGCCTATAGAGCCAAAATAAAATAGCATGTTTCTGAAAATAAAACAGACTTCCCTTGTGAGAGGAGAAATGGTCATCTCACACCCATGTGAGCTCCATTTGGCCTGATAAATCAGACACAAACTAATGTCAACTTGGGAATAAAACATGTTTTATTTCCCTCAATTCTTCACAACTGTGGCTAGTGAAGTGTGGCCTTGTCTGGGGCGAGGCTGTCTGATGACCCCTGTTGCCCCATTTGCTGCTGACATTATGCTAGCAGGGCGATTATTACCTCTGGGTCAGCACAGAACCAGGGCAGTGACCTGGAATGAGGAGGGACCACCTGACCGTATGCGGCCCCAAACTGATATGTGTGGCTGGCTGCCTTTTACCTGACTTCTCCAACATGTAGCCCCAAGAGGAGGTCTCTAGACTGAGGGAGGGGCTGGTGACCCAGGTGTGGTGGGGCTGCATGAGACTACCAGAGAGACAGACATTCTGGAACTCACCCTGGGGGATCCAGTGGATCTGCCTATGGTCTGGTCCACCCCAGACCTGTGAGATGTTCCTCATAAGGATGCACTTGTGCTTCTGCGAGTATTGCTCCAGCTTCATAGTGATCCCCACCAGCACCAGGAGTATAGCTAGCTACCTGTGGCGTTGGATCTCAGCCTGCATGGCTGGGAGAGGGAGCAGCTGGGCATGCACCCTAAATACTGCTACCAGGGAAGGAGTCCCAGAGTGAAGACAAGCAGGGACTTCCTGCAGAGGTGGTACATGTGCTCTCTGTATCCATACTTTTTTTTTTTTTTTTTTTGAGATGGAGTTTCACTCTTGTTGCCCAGGCTGGAGTGCAATGGTGCAATCTCGGCTCACTGCAACCTCTGCCTCCCGGGTTCAAGCGATTCTCCTGCCTCAGCCTCTCGAGTAGCTGGGACTACAGGTGCCTGCCACCATAGCCAGATAATTTTTATATTTTTAGTAGAGACACGGGGCCCACCATGTTGGCCAGGCTGGCCTCGAACTCCTGACCTCAGGTGATCCACCCACCTCAGCCTCCCAAAGTGCTGGGATTACAGGCATGAGCTACCGCACCCGGCCCCTTACATCTTTATTTGAGTGAAGTTCCATTAAAGTGAATACCGTGGAAGTCTCAAGGTGGGAAAGTCACAAAAGGAACCCAAGAATGAGCCTCAAGTGTTCTGTGGCTACAAAGCCGCCCTCTCCCAGTTCTCAAGTCTCATCCCAATTTCAAGGAGTGATGGAATGTTCATCCAGCCAAATCCAAGGAGCCATGTCAGATGCAATGTGTGCACTTCTGGCCAAGACAGGGTAACAGGGACCGGATATACCCTCCTGCTTGAAACTACTGCAGACCAAAAAAAATGGACATAATATATGAAACAACAGTTTTTAAGACATTGGATATCAAATAACAAAGGACATTGATCCACAAAGCATGGGAAATAAATGAAGTGAGTCCTACAGCTGTCCAGTTTACTGTTTTGAAAGTCCAAGGAGACCAAGACAGCTGGAGTTCTCAAGACAGAGCACCAGAGAGGAGACAGTTGCACAGATAGAACACTCTGGAGACCTGTAGCGGGTCCCCCACAAATTTCAGATGAGTATTAGCCAGCTATTCCCAATTAATCTCTCACAGCCTTTGTTCAGGAGACAAAGAAGGATCTCATCTCAGAAATAGGGAAAAATTAACCCCCAAAGCTCCAGTCCTTCCTAATAAAATTTGAAAGCAAAATGCAAAAGGATCAAACTGCTTCCAAATAACTTAACTGCATAACAGAACAAAGCTCAAGCATACAGGGATACAAAAACATCCAGCACTCCACAAGGTAAAATTCACAATGTCCAGCATTCAATTAGGAGTAACCAGACACACAAAAAGGCAGGAAAACAGGATCCATAATGCGGAGAAAAATCAACCCATTGAAACTGACCCAGAGTTGACAAATATGTTAGAATTAGCAGACAAAGGGCTGGGCGTGGTGGCTCAGCACTTTGGGAGGCCGAGGTGGGCGGATCACCTGAGGTCAAGAGTTTAAGACCAGCCTGGCCATCACGGTGAAACCCTGTCTCTACTAAAAATACAAAAAAATTAGCTGGGTGAGGTGGCGGGCACCTGTAATCCCAGCTACTCAGGAGGCTGAGGCAGGAGAATCGCTTGAACTCAGGAGGCAGAGGTTGCAGTGAGCCGAGATAGTGCCATTGCATTCCAGCCTGGGCAACAAAAGCGAGATTCTGTCTCAAAAAAAAAAAAAAAGAATTAGCAAAGATAGTAAAACAGTGATTGTAACTGTATTTCAGATATTAAAAAAAAAAAAGTTAGAGACATGGAAGATATTTTTTAAAGGCCCAAGCCAATCTTCTAGAGATGAAACTGCAATGTGTAGGATGAATACACTGGATAGGATTAGACATTAGACACTGCAGAAGAAAAGATTAGTGAACTTGACAATATAGCAAGAGAAACTCCAAATATTTTTCTTTTCTTTCTGTTTTGGAGAAACAGAAAGTGAGCTATGGGGAAATTTCAAGTGACCTAATATGTGAAATTACAGTTCCCAACAGAAAAGAAGGAAGAAAAAGTATTGTAAGAAATTCGAAGCTGGGCACAGTGGCTTATGCCTGTAATCCCAGCACTTTGGGAGGCCGAGGTGGGTGGATCACTTTTGGTCAGAAGTTCGAGACCAGCCTGGCCAACATAGTGAAACCCTGTCTCCACTAAAAAAAAATACAAAAGTTAGCTGGGCATGGTGGTGCATGACTGTAGTCCCAGCTACTTGAGAGGCCAAGGCAGGAGAATTGCTTGAACCCAGGAGGTGGAGGTTGCAGTGAACCGAGATTACATTACTGCACTCCAGCCTGGGCAACAGAGTCCTCAACCATCCCCCCACAAAAAAAAGAAAAAGAAAAAAAGAGAAATATAGGCAAAAATTTGCCAAATTTGATAAAAATCATAAAGACATAGATCCAACAAGTTTGATGAACCCCATGCACAGGAAACATGTGAGCAACTCTATCAGGGCACATTATTAGCAAACTGGTCAAAACCAGTGGTAAAGAGAAAAATCTTAAAAGCAATCAGTGGGGGAAAAAAAATGTGTTATGTACAAGGGAACCAAAATAAGACTGACATCAGATTTCTTATTAGAAACAGCACAACCAAGGACGGGCATGGTGGCTCATGCTTGTAATCCTGGCACTTTGGGAGGTCAAGGTGGGTGGACCACTTGAGGTCAGGAGTTCGAGACCAGCCTGGGCAATGTGGTGAAACCCCGTCTCTACAAAAAAATACAAACATTAGCCGTGCATGGTGGTGCATGCCTGTACTTCTAGCTACTCAGGAGGCTGAGGCAGGAGAATCGCTTGAGCCCAGGAGGCAGAGGTTGCAGTGAACCAAGATTGCACCATTGCACTACAGCTTGGGTAACAGGAGTGAAACTTGTCTCAAAAAAGAAAAAAAAGAAAAGAAAAGAAAAAAGGAAAAAGAAAGAAAAAAAGGAACAACACAAGCCAGAACATGGTATGGCATTCTTTAAAGTATGCCACATCTTTAAAGAGGAAAGAAACAATATCTCCAAAGTAACCTAGACTTCTATACCTAGCACACGTAACTTCAAAAATGAAAGCAAAATAAAGAGTTTTCTACCTTAAGTAATTAGAAAAAGAAGAGCAAATTAAACCTAAAATCATAGAATAAAGGAAATAATAAAGATTAGAGTGGAAATCAGTGACATAGAAAGCAGAAAAACTTGGAGAAACTTAATGAAACCAAAAGCTGGTGATTTGAAAAGATCAATAACATTGCTAAACCTCTAGCCAAACTGATTATGAAAAAAGAGAAGACCTGCAGATTACCAATATCAGGAATAAGGAATATATACTACCTATAGAATACTACAGGTAGTAAAAGGACAATAAAGGGATACTGTGACAATTTTATGTCAGTAAATTGGAAAACAGGTGAAATCAACAAATTCCTTGAAAGACACCAACTCTCAAAGCTCACTTAGGAAGAAATAGATATAGCCCCATATAAATGGAAGACATTAAATGTATGGTTTGGAACATTCCTACAAAGAAAAGTCCATGCCCAGATGGCTTCACTGGTGAATTCTACCAAACATTTAAGGAAGAAACAACTTGTTTAGAAAATTGAAAATGAGAAAATACTTCTCAGTTAAGTTTATGAGGCCAGCATTACCCTGATATTGGGAAGAAAGACAATTAACAAGAAAACTGCAGACCAATATCATTTATGAATATTTATGCAAAAAATATAAACTAACATGAACTTGGATTATTACCTTGTATACAAAAATCAACTCTAAATGGGTCATAGATTAAATGTAATGTCTAAAACTTAAAACTTCTAGAAGAAAACATAAGAAAAAAACCTTAAAGATCTTGGTTAAGACAAAGATTTCTCAGATACAACACCAAAAGCACAATCCATAAAAGAACAAATTGGCAAATTGGTCTTCATCAAAATCAAAACTTCTGCTCTTCAAAATACACTGTTAAGAAAATGAAAAGACGAGATACAGACTGGAAGAAAATATTGGCAAATAACCATCTGCTATAGTATTGGAATATATAAAGAACTCTCAAAACTTAATAACAAGAAAACAACTCAGTTTTTAGATTGAACAAAAGATTCGAACAGACTTTTCACTCAGAATATATACACAAGGCAAATAAGCACATGAAAATATGCTCAACATCATTACTCATTAGGGAAATACAAATCAAAACTATAAGGAGGTACCACCACACACCAAAAAGAATGGTTAAAATTAAAAAGGCTGGCCATATAAAGTGTTGGTGAGGATATGGGAGAACTGGAACTCTCATACACCACTGGTGGGACTGCAAAATGGTACAACCACTTGATAATTTCTTATAAAGTTAAACATATACCTACTGTACGGTCAAGTCATTCCATTCCTAGTTATTTACCCAAGAGAAAAGAAAGCATTATGTTCATACAGACTAGCAGCTTTATTTGTAATAGCCACAAACTGGAAGCAACCCAAATGTCCATTGGCAGGTAAATAGATTTGCAAACTGTGATATATCCATCCAATGGACTATGGCTTAACAACAGAAATAAATTATTGATACATGCGTCAGCATGGATGAAACACAAATGACTGTGTTGAGTGAAAGAAGCCAGGCTTAAAAAAAAGAGAGAGTGCATACTGTATGAGTCCATTTATGTAAAATCCTGGGGAATGCAAAGTGATGTATAGTGACAAAAAGAAGATCAGGGTCACCTGGGAATGGTTTGGGCGTTGGTGGAGGGGGAAAGGGGAGGGAGAGATTACAAAGAAGCTTGAGAAGACCTTTCTGGGGTGACAAATGTCCATTTTCTTATTTGAGGTGATGGCTTCATGGGGGTACACATGTTCACAATGCATCAATTTACCCCCTTTTAAAGATACACATTTATTGAATGTCAAACATACCTCAACAAAGCTATTTTTAAAAGAGATTAATGGCAAAGTCTATGGAAAAGACCAAACTTACTAGCTATGTGACCTTCCCCAAGTTGCTAAACCTCTAGTTTCCTAATGTATAAAGTAGGAATCACATTATTTTCCTTGTAGGGTTGTTGTGGCAATTAAAAATAACACGTAAGATATGTTTTGCACTAAAAATACGCTCAATGGCCGGGTGCAGTGGCTGAACCCTGTAATCCCAGCACTTTGAGAGGCTGAGGCAGGCAGATCACTTGAGGTCAGCAGTTTGAGACCAGCCTGGCTAACAGGGTGAAACCCTGTTTCTACTAAAAATACAAACATTGGCCAGGTGTCATGGTGCATACCTGTAATCCGAGCTACCCCCAGTGGAGAGGCTGAGGCAGGAGAATCACTTGAACCCGAAGGCAGAGGTTACAATGAGCTGAGACTGCATTACTGTGCTCCAGCCTGGGCAACAGAGCAAGACTCTGGTTCAAAAAACAACAACAACAAAAATGCTCAGTATGTGATGTAAATTAAAAAATGCTCGCAAGAGTAATAAGAAAAATAATCATCACTTGACCCCAAAATGTCCTGCTTTTGTATATCTGGAGGGCTTTCTATGAAGGGTTTGAAGGCCAGAGCCCTGGTCAGCTATATAATTCCTCAAGTCACAGTTTCATGTACAGTGACTTGGAGTTCATTTCATGGTAAGATGTGACCCATTTCATCTTTTCTTCCCACTCCCTCCTCCTTGTTCTTGCTAGTTTGGCCAGAGGTAAAAGGGGTTTCCCTCAGTCTTTGCCATTGTGCAGCCCTGCTTCCAGCCACCCCACCTTCACAGGCTCATCCTCCCTGCTCATTTGGGACCTGGAACCAAGTAGACTTGTAGGGAAGAAAACTTTCCTGGGGGGATTAAGAGAATGCATGCCGAGTACACAGCCCGGCGCCGGGCACGTTGAACACACAGGTACATGTTAGCAATTGCAGTTCCACTAAATGTGCCTGAGGTCTTTCTGTTCCAGCTGCTGGGTCCTCACACACCTGGAGAGCTCTGCAGTGGTCATGGGGCTAGTGGAGGCCCAATCCTGTTATAGAAAAGGGTGGGGACAGGAAAGCAGACATCAGCCCTGTCCTCATGGGTTTGTATTTCCGAGAACAGCCTTAGCAAGGGCCCTAGGACAGCCTCAGTGATGGGAGGGATCAACAGGAGCTGAAGCTGTGAAAATGCCATGAAACAAGAAGCTGTCCCATCTGTGAGTGTGTGGGTGAGAGTGTGTGTGAGTGTGTGTATGTGTGTGTGAGTGTGTGTGTGTGTGCATGTGTGTTTGGGATTTGTCATCCCCATTCCCCTAGCACAGTGCCTGGCATGTAATCGGACCTCTCTTGTTTTGGTTGAACAGTGAGTGGATGAGAATAAATGGAGCTAGTGATGTAAAAGCAGGGGAGCAGGTGATCAGGAGCTGAGGCCCTTAGCAGAGGGTTAAGAGGGCAAGAAAGGAGCCCGCCTGGCTTGAATCAAAGCACAGCCTGGGGGCAGTTGGATGTGAGTAGAGGTGGGGGTAGGGACTGAATGGCAGAATGGAGCATTTGAACTATGTTTGAACTCTAGGCTGGGGGTTGTCTGGACATCTCTGGATGGCAGGAAGGTCCCTAGAGAGATGCAAGGGGCAGCCCTGCCCATTCACAGGGTTCACTTTCAGCTCTGTGGGCTTTCCAGCTGCTGTAAGCACGTACTTGTTTCCTGGTTTCCTAGACAGGCCAAGCCCATTGGAGAATCTTGTCTTCTATTCCCTTCTCCCACCCACAGAGGCACCTGCTCTGAAGGGACAGCAGAGACCTCTTTCTCCTGTAGCAGAGGTCCTTGCTCCCAGCCAGAGAAGGGCTGAGAAGCCCCGGATGGAACGCTGATGCCCCCACAAATGCACGTGTGCGTGCATGCCACTCACTCAGTGTCACGGTCACTTATGAACATCAGGGAGCCAGTGCCAAAGCCAACCAGAACATCAGCAGGGACTCCCATCCCAGCCAGGGAGCAGGGAACGGCAGATGGGCAGGCCATGGTGACTACGGGTCATGCGCTCAGGGCATGAGCGAGCTGGCTCCCATCCCACCAGGTCAGTGCTGACCTGCAGCTGGGACAAACAGCTCAGGGCTCTTGGACACAGGGCTTTGGGGTGGGCAGACCTGGTGCCTCTTGGTGCCTTCTGACCTTGCCCCTTTTGAGCCCTAAGAGCCCTCCCCTCTGGCACTTTAGATCATTCAGAGTTTCTAGAACCAATAAGCAACTTGAGGAGGGTGACACCTGGCCACACCAGAAGGTTGTTTCCTATGTGACCACCACATTGAGGTCTGTGGGTGTTTCGTATACCCTGGTAGGCCCCTCAAGGGCAGCCTGGTTACTACCCCTGGTTCTGGTGGCTTTTCCTTCCCTTTAAGGTACATCCCTGAGAACCTAAGAACTGAGCTAAAGTGAAGTTTTGAGTAGAGGAGCTATATCTATTTCTGCCCAGCCATGGAGAAGTGGAGCTTTCATGGGATCAGAGACAGATTGGAGCACAAGTCCTTTGGATAAAGGCTTCTTTATCTAGTGCTCTGAACTGGATAAGAAAGACTCCAATCTCCTCTTCACCATCCAGCAGGGAGCTCCCCCATCTCTGCCTCACACCCTGGCTGCCCCCACCCAATTCAGAGCCTTGCTTCTCTTGCCTGGATGCCCAGGCAGTAGCCAGAAGGCCTGAGCATTGGACCTGGAGCTTGGAAAGCCCCCAACCCACCCTGAATGTGCATGCACCTCTCTGGCCGTGCCTGCGTGTGTGTGTGTGTGCGTGTGCGTTGACCTGCATGTGAATGCGTGGGACAGGAATCGCTGCTGGAGCATGTTGCCCTCTGTCTGCCCATCCAGGTTACTCCTCGCTGCAGGACGAGCTGCTGTCCCCTGCCTCCCTGGGCTGTGCGCTTTCCTCTCCGCTACGTGCAGACCAGTACTGGAACGAGGTGGCCGTCCTAGACGCCATCCCCTTGGCGGCCACGGAGCATGACACCATGCTGGAGATGTCTGACATGCAGGTGTGGTCCGCGGGCCTCACGCCTTCCCTGGTCACTGCTGAGGACTCCTCTCTGGAGTGCAGCAAGGCCGAGGACTCTGACGCCACAGGTCACGAGTGGAAGTTGGAGGGGGCACTCTCAGAGGAACCGCGGGGCCCCGAGTTGGGCTCTCTGGAACTTGTGGAGGACGACACAGTGGATTCAGATGCCACAAATGGCCTTATCGATTTGCTTGAACAGGAGGAAGGTCAGAGGTCAGAAGAGAAGCTGCCAGGTTCTAAGAGGCAGGATGACGCGACAGGTGCAGGGCAGGACTCAGAGAATGAAGTGTCTCTTGTTTCAGGCCATCAGAGGGGGCAAGCCCGAGTCACATACTCCCCCACCGTGAGTCAGGTGACGGAGAGGAGTCAGGACAGGTAAGAGCTTGACTGCGGGAGCAGGGTCTCTTTTTGTCTTCTGGGCTCCCGGGTAAGATTGTGCCTGGCAGTGAGGACAGAGGTGTTGATGCCAACCCTGACCCTGGGTTCTAATTGCACAGGAGCAAATACATTCAGTCTGGCAGACGCCATATATAGGAGTGTAGGTGCCATCTGCAAAAGCCAGTGCCTCCCCAAGACCCCACCAGGTATGCCCAGCAGGAGAGACCCCGAGGAGCACTGAGAGAGCACACATTGGGACATTAGGGCGACGGGAGAGCTCACTTACATACATTAGGGCACTTGGAGGTCTCACTTAGGGACATTAGCCTGCTGGGAGGGCTCACTTAAGGACATTAGGCTGCTGGGAGGGCTCACTTAGGGACATTAGGCTGCTGAGAGGGCTAACTTAAGGACATTAGGGCACCTGGAAGGCTCACTTACGGACATTAGGGTGCCAGGAGGGCTCACTTAGGGACATTAGGGCACCCGGAAGGCTCACTTATGGACATTAGAGCGCTAGGAGGGCTCACTTAGAGACATTAGGGCGCTGGGAGGGCTCACTTACGGAACATTAGGCTGCTGAGAGGGCTCACTTGGGGACAGTAGGGCTCGGAAAGAGCTCACTTAGGGATATTAGGGGCACCGAGAGGGCTCACTTGGGGACATTAGGGCACGGGGAGAGCTCACTTAGGGATATTAGGGTGCTGGGAGGGCACACTTAGGACATCGGGGCACTGGGAGAGCTCACTTAGGGACATTAGGGTGCTGGGAGAGCTCACGTAGAGACATTAGGGGGCTGGGAGTGCTCACTTAGGGACATGAGAGCACTGGGAGAACACACATAAGGACATTATGGCGTGGGGAGGGCTCACTTAGGGACATTATGGCGTGGGGAGGGCTCACTTAGGGACATTAGGGCGCCGGGAGGACTCACTTAGGG
>NW_012107186.1:828512-829157 GCF_000951045.1 Mandrillus leucophaeus
CGGGAGGACTCACTTAGGATCATTAGGGTGTCGGGAGGGCTCACTTAGGGATGTTAGGGCACGGGGAGGGCTCACTTAGGGACATTAGAGTGTCGGGAGAGCTCACTTAGGGTCATTAGGGAGCCGGGAGGGCTCACTTAGGGATAGTAGGGTGCCAGGAGGGCTCACTTAGGACATCAAGGCACTGGGAGGGCTCGCCTAGGACATTGGGGTACTGGGAGAGCTCACTTAACGGACATTAGGGTGCCTGGATTGCTCACTTGGGGATATTAGTGTGCCAGGAAGGCTCACTTAGGAACATTAGGGCGCCAGGATGGCTCACTTGGGAACGTTAGGGTGCCAGGACGGCTCATTCAGGGACATTAGGGCACTGGGAGGGCTCACTCAAGGACATAAGGGTGCACTTAGGTCCACTTAGGGACATAGGGCATGGGGATAACTCACTTAGGGACATTAGGACACTGGGAGGGCTCCTTTAGGGGCATTAGGGCACGGGGAGGGCTCACTTAGGGACATTAGAGCATGGGGAGGGCTCACTTAGGGACATTAGGGTGCCAGGAGGGCTCACTTAGGGACATTAGAGCATGAGGAGGGCTCACTTAGGGACATTAGAGCATGGGGAGGGCTCACTTAGGGACATTAGGG
>NW_012107186.1:834882-835539 GCF_000951045.1 Mandrillus leucophaeus
ATGGCGTGGGGAGGGCTCACTTAGGGACATTAGGGCGCCGGGAGGACTCACTTAGGGACATTATGGCGTGGGGAGGGCTCACTTAGGGACATTAGCGTGCCGGGAGGGCTCATTTTGGTACATTAGGGCACTGGGAGGGTTCATTTAGGGATATTAGGGTGACGGGAGGTCTCACTTAGGGACATTGGGGCACTGGGGGGCTCATTTCTGGACATTAGGGCACCAGGAGGGCTCACTCAGGGACATTAGGGTGCCAGGAGGGCTCACTCAGGGACATTAGGGCACCGGGAGGGCTCACTTAGGACATCGGGGCACTGGGAGAGCTCACTTAGGGACATTAGGATGCTGGGAGAGCTCACATAGAGACATTAGGGGGCTGGGAGCACTCAGGGACATGAGGGCACTGGGAGAACTCACTTAGGGACATTAGAGGGTGGGGAGGGCTCATTCAGGGACATTAGGGCATGGGGAGGGCTCACTCAGGAATATTAGGGTGCCAGGAGGGCTCATTTAGGGACATTAGGGCACTGGGAGGGCTCACTCAGGGACATAAGGGTGCCGAGAGGGCTCACTTAGGGACATAGGGCATGGGGATAACTCACTTAGGGACATTAGGGCACCAGGAGGGCTCATTTAGGGACATTAGGGCACGGGGAG
>NW_012107186.1:837544-923848 GCF_000951045.1 Mandrillus leucophaeus
AGGGCACCAAAGGACTCAGGATCATTAGGGTGTCGGGAGGACTCACTTAGGATCATTAGGGTGTCGGGAGGGCTCACTTAGGGATGTTAGGGCACCAGGAGGACTCACTTACGGACATTAGAGTGTGGGGAGAGCTCACTTAGGGTCATTAGGGAGCTAGGAGGACTCACTTAGGGACAGTACGGTGCCAGGAGGGCTCACTTAGGACATCGAGGCACCGGGAGGACTCACTTAGGGACATTAGAGCGTGGGGAGGACTCACTTAGGAACATTAGGGCACCAGGAGGACTCACTTAGGATCATTAGGGTGTCGGGAGGGCTCACTTAGGGATGTTAGGGCACCGGGAGGACTCACTTATGGACATTAGAGCGTGGGGAGAGCTCACTTAGGGTCATTAGGGAGCTGGGAGGGTTCACCTAGGGACAGTAGGGTGCCAGGAGGGCTCACTTAGGGCATCGAGGCACTGGAAGGGCTCACTTAGGACATTGGGGTACTGGGAGAGCTCACTTACGGACATTAGGGTGCCTGGATTGCTCACTTAGAGCCATTAGTGCATGGAAAGGGCTCACTTAGGGACATTAGGGCACCAGGACGGCTCACTTGGGGACATTAGGGGGCCGGGAGGGCCCACTTCGGGACATTAGGGCGATGGGAGGGCTCATTTAGGAACATTAGGGCACCCAGAGGGCTCACTTAGGGACATTAGGCTGCTGGGAGGGCTCACTTAGGGACATTAGGCTGCTGGGAGGGCTCACTTAGGGACATTAGGGCACTGGAAGTGCTCACTTAGGGACATTAGGGAGCTGGGAGGGCTCACTTAGGGACATCAGGGCACCAGAAGAGCTCACTTAGGGACATAACAGTACTAGGAGGGCTCACTTAGGGACATTAGGGTGCCAGGAGGGCTCACTTAGGGACATTAGGCTGCTGGGAGGACCCACTTAGGAACACTGGGGCACTGGGAGGGCTCAGTTAGGGCCATTAGGGCACTGGGAGGGCTCACTTAGAGCATCAGGGTGCTGGGAGAGCTCACTTAGGGACATCAGGGCACCGGGAGGGCTCACTTAGGGACATTAGGCTGCTGGGAGAACTCATGTAGAGACATTAGGGGGTTGGGAGGGCTCACTGAGGGACATGAGGGTACTGGGAGGGCTCACTTGAGGACATTAGGGCTCAAGGAGGGCTCACTTAGGGACATCAGGGGCTTGGAGGACCCACTTAGGGACATCAGGGCGCCGGGAGGGCTCACTTAGGGATATTAGGACACGGAGAGGGCTCTTTTAGGAACACTGGGACATGGGCAGGGCTTGCTTAGGGACGTGAGGGCACACGGAGGGCTCATACAGGAGAGCAATGATGAGGCTGGGGGAGACTATGGGTCAGTGTGCTGCTGGAGCTGGTGTTCTGAGCTCCTCTCCCTCTGCGTGCTTCTGGTTGAAGGCCATATTTAGTTGAAGACCATATTTAGAAGCACCAGTACCCAGGGAAGTTATTTGTGTGCAGTCACACAGCCTGCATGTGATGGAGCTGAGAATGGCGCCCTCCCCACTTATCCCCTTTGAAGGAGGAGCTGGTGGGTTTATCTGGGGCAGGACAGAGCTTTCAGCTGTAGAGCAGTGGGTCTCTCCTCCCCAAGCTTCCTGGGCTGAGAAGATCCCCCACCCCCCATGCTGCAGCAGAAAAGCAGTGTCGGCAGGTCAGGAGAAGGGGGTGCATTTCCCAGACACTGCGAGTCTGCAGCCGAGGGCAGGCTCACCTTGCAGCTCTCATCGTCCCATCTGGGCCAGAGCCTACACTACGCCCCTCTGCTGAGAGGAGGGAAGGATGCCAAGGCAAGCCAGGCCCTTGCGGTTACAGAAAGAGATGAGACAGACATGAGGTGGGGCTCACGTTGTCCTCCTGGGCTAGCACAGGAAGCAGATGACAGAGGAATCCCCTTTCCTTCAGGTCACCTGGCTTGCTAAGTTTTCCCTAAAGAAAGTACACGGTTCTTGTGCCCCCAGGCAGCTGTTCCAGGCCCCCACCCCAAGGAGCTCAGTACTGGCCAGGTAAAGGAAAGCTATTCTCGTGTCCTTTCCCCACCTGTGTGACCCCTCAGTCCCACCCTGAGGCCCAGGCTGGTAGGGTCATTCCACAGGATCCGTTCAGCGTAGCCCCAATGCCCTAACAGGAAGGGAAAGGAAGTAGTTTGGAAGTTGAGACAACAAAGATTCAATTTTTTTTCCTACACAAATCCGTGGATTCATGGGGAGGATTGAACAGATGGAGCTTAAGCCGGTGTGAAGTGAAATAGTGGCCTTCCCGGGAGAGAGGCACCTTCCTGGGACGGCCGTTCCTTCAACAAGCATTTATTGAGCACCTGCGGGGGCTGAATGCTGGCCCCTGCATTATCCAGCGTTGCTAACTGGGGACATGAACGCCTGGGCTCTAGGCCTATTGTGTCACTTCCTGGCGCTGTGACCTTGGTCAGCCTTCTAACGGGGACAGATGAATTTCATCCACTCACTCAACAGTATTTATTGAGTGCCTACTGTGTGCCAGGCACCTATAAAGAGTGCCTGGGTGCCGGCATCGAATGAAACAGAAAAAATCTCTACCTGCAAGAAGCGTAGTTCTAGCAGGGAAACTAATAAGAAACAAGATAAAGTAAATAAAATTAGAAGTCATTAAAACAGAAATTCTAGATAATATGTGCTAAAAAGAAAAATCAAGCAGAGAAGGAGGACAGGAGGTAGGAGTGTGTGTGGAAAGAAGGCCGGCTGGAATTACAGATGGGCGGCCAGGGGAGGCCTGCATGAGTGCCAGCTGAGAGACTTCAAGGAATTGAGGGTGAGCGTGAGGACATCTCAGGGAGGATGCCCCATAGAAGGCCTAGCCCTGTGAAGGAGACCATGCCTGGCACGTGCCCTAACAGAGTAACCAAGCCCATGAAGCTAGGGAGGGGAGGGTGAGCAGGGTAAGCTGCACCTGCCTTGAGAGGAGGCTGGCGCAACCTGGCAGAGAAGCAGGAGGTGTGTCGGGAGGAAAGGGCCGTGGGCTTATGGGCTGGAACGGCAGCGGTGGCCGTGCTGAGAGGTGGGTGGGTGCAGGACATATTTCCGAAGCATCTGCTGGCAAATACAATGTGGGGTAAGAGAGGAAGAGAGGGGTCAAGGAGGGCAGTGATGTCCTCGACCTGCCTGCTGCAAGGATGAAGATACCTGGGATGGCAGCAGGGATGGGGTGGGACAGGCTAGGGGAGAAGATTCTGAGTGTGGATTGGATCTCACTGTCCTGGAGATGCTGAGTAGAGATCCAAAGTAGACCTGTGAGCCAGACCCATCTCTACAAAATTTTTTAAATAGCTGGACGTGGTGGCATGTGCCTGCAGCCCCAGCTGCTCAAGTGGCTGAGGCGGGAGGATGGCTTGAGCCCAGGAGTGCAGAGCTGCAGTGAGCTGTGATTGTACCACTGCACTCCAGCCTGGGAGACAGAGTGAAGCACTGTCTCAGAAAACAACCAAGCAGAGATGTGGAGGAGGCAGCGGGATGCACACAGCTGTAGTTCGAGGAGGAGAGCCGAGCTGGAGACACACATCCAGGCACGCTGAGTGTAGAGATGGGCTTTGGAACCATGGGATGAACAAGCTTGCTTAGGAAGCGGATGTGGACAATGGTGAGGTCTGAGAACTGAATCCTAGGGCGCTCCAATGTTCAGAAGTCAGAAAGTTATGAGGAATCAGCAGAGGACACGGAGCAACAGTGGCCAGAGAGGAAGGGGGGACACCAGGCCAGCACCTTCCAGGAGCCATGGGAGAATGTGTCTCGAGGGGGAGAGAATGACCACCTTGTCAGATGAGGACTGCTGAATGGGAAGGGCCCAGAGAGCAGAAGGAGGTGGTGGTAGAGTTTGAGGATGTGGGATGAGAGTGGAGGCCCCAGTGTTTGGACCATTAGGGTGAGCCAAGTGCCCTGGGAGCCCCAAGGGCGAGCCGTTCACCCATAGGGAGGGACCAGTGGCCTTTCCACCTGGACAGCATTAGATGGGCCACGTGTACCCCTCTGAACCACAGCAGTGAGGTGGGCAGTGTGCTCACGTGCTCCTGACCTTTGGGGGGATGAGAGGACAGTCCGTGTCCTTGATGAGCCGGAGCTCTGGAGGGGGAGAGTGTCTAAAAGGAGTGAGACTGATGGGTGACCAGGTGTCCTTTCTCTCTCCCCGGCCGGCCATCTGCTGCCTCCCCTGGACCCCAGACTGCAGGACTGGGATCCAGACGGCTCCATTGTCTCATACCTGCAAGATGCTGCACAAGGTTCCTGGCAAGAGGAGGTCACGCAAGACCCACACTTATTCCAGAGAACGAGCACTACGACCGAAGAGCTAGAGCCCAGTGGATCTCAGGAGTCCGAGAACGTCCTGGTATCTGTAAGCGAGCACATGCGGACAGAACAGCCCGAGGCTGAGAGCTCCCAGGCCGATAGGGACCAGAGGCAGCAAGGTCAAGGAGAGCAGGTGCAAGAGGCCAGGAACACCTTCACCCAGGTGGTGCAGGTGAGAGCCTGAGGGGAGCTGCATGCTGCTATTCCTTCCCAGCAGCAGAAGGGACCGGGACTCCAGGGCTGCCTCTCAGACACTCAAGCCCTGAGCTAAGCATATCTCCTTCCTTTAACACTTGTGGTGGTGCTTCCCTTTCTCTAGAAGTCAAGGGTAAGGCCCGCCTTTCTGCGTCCCGGGTCCTGCTAAGGCGCCTGTACCCGTTGGGCAGCTGCTGATCAGAGTGGCTGAGCAACTTGCTCAAGACCACAGTTTCAGAAGTGGGCTCTGAGCTAGGTCTGGCTGACTCCAAAGTTGTGACTTTTGTTGGTTTTCTTGTTCCGTCTCGTTTTAGAAAGGGCTAGGAACCCAGCACTGGGCGTCGGGCTTACTCTCCTCCTACGGTGTCCTGTGTGATATGCCCAAGGTGCTCTCTTTCCAGCACCTCAGGGTCCTCATTGGTAAAGGAGGGAGTGATTGGAATGTCGCCGAAGTTACTTGGCTCTGGAATTCTGTGGCTATTCAGGTGGACTCTGGATGGCGGTCACCAAGTAGAAGAGGGGCCCTGGGATAGAGAGGTCTCCTCTCCTGCTCCTGATTTCCCGGGCCTCTCCCTCTCCTGGCCCTCCTTCTCCCGGCCCTTCCTCCTTTCTTCCACTTCTCTGGACTCCCTTTGAGTTTGCTAAACTTCATTTTGTTTGATTCATTCCCCCCTCCCCATTCCCAGGCTCCATGATGATCTACTTGTGGCCAATCTTGTTTCATCTGCACCCCCACTTTCTCCCGCTGACCTATTATTTGGAAGCACATCCTGGCCATCATATTAATGGGTGTCTTTTCCATTTGTGTTCTTATAAAACATGCACCGCTGTTCTCCACATGTGCGTGTTTAGTGTGTACATGAACGACATGTTCTGTCTCTTCCTGTTTTCACGCCTCATCCAGGCATGGTGCTTCCTCCTCTCCTTCCTCTCTTTCTTTCCTTCTCTCCCTTCTTTTCTACCTGAACCTCAGACTCCAGGACTAGGGTGGCTCTGGAAGGAAGACCCTGAGCTGCCGGCCATAGAACTGCTAGGAATTCAGTCAGGTTTTATTTAGAATGCTCCCCTGCCAAGTATATGCCCCAGGCGGGGCCAGCACCTGTGTGCACTCCTCACCACAGGTGGCCCGTGCATTTCTTCCATCAGGCCCTCCTGGGCACCTAGTTCTCCTGCTCCCAGAGCACACATGATCTTAACTGGGTCTCTTCTCCTGAATCCCTGGGGAAAGAGAAAGACGCCTATAGCACTTTTTCCCACTGCCTCTCTGCAGTCAGCCTTTGGTGAGGGGAGCTAGAAGGGCCTTCTAGATCACACATCCAACCCCCTCAATTATAAACGAGGGCACTGCGGACCAGAGGAGCCAAGGGCTTTCTCCAGAGTCACACAGTGGACCAATGTCAGGGACCAGTTCCCAAGCCCTACATCCTCACGTCCAGCATGCACATGCAAGGCCAGCATGCCCAGCCCAGAACTGGAGACGCTGATAGGAGGGCCTGGCAGGCTGCTGCCGGTGCCTGTCTCACAGGCCCCAAGGGCTGATAAGGAGACCCTTGAAGGTGACTGATGGTTTGCAAAGCACCCGCTTATTAGTATTTCCACTGGACCTCTGAAAACAGTGACAGGGAGATAGAGAGATTGCTTGTAACTTGGGACTTGGGAGGTGGCCTGAAATGACTGTGACCCAGCTGATTTCCCTGAGGACTTAGGAGGAAATATCTGAAGTTGGACTCTTCTTGACTGGGCCAAAACCAGATGTTTCCCCATGCCTGGCTTCTTTGCACATACTTTTCCCCATGCTTTCTTGTTGAAATGAGGAGCGTTGTGGAGTGAAAGGCATTTGGAATGTGACTCCTCCGTTTACTTACTCCTCTACCTAGGCAGAATACTTTACTTCTGTTTCCTTTGTGTAAAACGGGAAGACGATAGAACCTCCTTGGTTAGGCTTGTGGTAAGGTGTCTCTGAATTAACGTGAAATCCACAAAGAACCATGCACTATCACAAGCATTTGCCATTATTATTCATAGTGTTAGCATTCAAAAGCGGCATGATTGTCCCAGCAGCCTTGAGGGAGAGGAGTGGGGAGAGCACTTTAATCCCTGCTTCACAGATAAGGAAACTGAGGCACAGAGAAGGTACCCAGCCTTCCCAAGACCCCACAGTAGGTGAGTTGCGGGGTCAGTCTGCTGTGTCCCGGATCTGTGTTCTTTCTGCCATGCTGCATTGCCACTCAGAGAGGAACAACCTGATCTAGAAAGTGAATTTTTTTCCAGCCACAGCTGCTGCGGCTGCATTTGTGAATCAGCTCTGTAAACACGAGTTAATATGCGTGGTTCCTGTTCAGTGGGTGTTGATAGCCCAGCCCTGGAAGAGCTTTTAAGGACAGGCCTTAAATAGACACACCAGCTCCACGCTTCAGTTTCGGGAGGCTGTGCCCCGTAAAGGAAGGGTGCAAGGGCCTGCGAGCTGATAAGAATTACAGACTGGCTTCCAGGTGGCCCCACCACCTGTGCTGGGCCCCTGCTGGGCTCACTTGACTGTCCGCGAGCCCATCACTCACCCTTTTGAGGCAATTTTTGAAACAGACAAGTGTCCAGGGTATTAGCTGGTCTCATCCCTACCATGCTGGGGAACATCATTCAGATCACTGCAGTAGCAGCCCGAGGAGACACACAAGTAGCTGGTTTCTCGGGCCATATTATTTTCTGAAAGTAAGAAACTTTCCGTGGGCAGAACTCTTTCTAGTTCCCATGGGGACGGGCAGGATAGGCGAGAGGCCGAGCCCCCACTTCCAGCTCTCTGGACAGGGCGGGACAGGGCGGGGTTAGGCAGCAGTGGGTGTCACTCACACAGTGACTTTCACTTGTGCTTTCAGTGCTCAGGACATGGGCACCTGCCAGCTTCCTTCTAGCCCGGTTGGACAGCTCCAGCAGCTGGTTTGGGGAGCTAAAATTGTAGGAGCGTGATGTCACCCGGGCCACTCAGGGCAGAGCCTGGCTGCTGGGCAGAAGGGCACTTGGGCTGGGCTGCTTCAGCCGAGAGGGCCATTCGGTGTCCTACCCAGAGAGAGAGAAACAGTGAGAGACGAAGAGAGCAAACCAGAGAGATAGGGAGGGGGAATGCAAGGGGTCCCTGGGGGACTCAGGAGTCCCAGTGGAGAATGAGAGGCGGGCCCCCCGTGGCGGTCCGGCCCCTGGCTGCTCTGGTCCCCGGAGGACCGGGCTGGTGAGGAGGTGAGGATGTGGACTTTCGTCACCCAGCTCCTGGTCACACTGGTGCTGCTGAGTTTCTTCCTGGTCAGCTGTCAGAACGTGATGCACATTGTCAGGGGGTCCCTGTGCTTCGTGCTGAAGCACATCCACCAGGAGCTGGACAAGGAGCTGGGGGAGAGCGAGGGCGTCAGTGACGACGAGGAGACCATTTCCACCAGGGTGGTCCGGCGGCGGGTCTTCCTGAAGGTAACCGCCTGGCAGGAGGCCGGCGGGGCTGGCGGTGTGGGCGCCGGAGGCCAGGGCTGAGGGGACACTGCTGTGGGGAGCTCCGGACCCAGAGTTGGGAGACACTGGAAGAAAAGGACCAGGAGGTCCCCCCGGGATCAGGTTGTGTATGGGAGCCAGAGTGTGTATGGCGCCCACCAGAACCTGCCCTCTGGTGCCCAGTGCGTTGTGACAGTGACATTAAACACTCAGCTTTGGGTCTCAGGAGGCTGTGCTCGTCCTGTTTCCTTCTTTGTTTCTTTCCTCTTTCTCTCTTTTCTCTCTCTTCTCTTCTCTTTTTTCTTTTGTTTTTAGAGGTGAAGTCTTGCTCTTTAGTCCAGGCCGGAGTACAGTGGCATGGTCATGGCTCACTGTAACCTGGGCTCACTGTAAATTCCTGGGCTCGAGTGATCCTCCCACCTGAGCCTTCTGAGTAGCTAGGACTACAGGCACACACCACCATGCCTGGCTATTTTTAAAAATTTTCTGTAGAGACGGGGGCTCACTATGTTGCCCAGGTTGGTCTTGAACTCCTGGACTCAAGTGGTCCTCTGGCCTTGGCCTCCCAAAGTGCTGGGATTGCAGGCATGTGCCACCATGGGATTGCACCCGGATTGTCCTGTTTCTGTCACCAACTGGCTCTGGGATTTCGGGCAAGTCACATTCTGGGTGATGCTGCCTGTCGAAGGGCTTTTCTATATTGCAAAGTGCTGTAAAAATAGGAAACAAGTGCCTCACTTCCTCTCTCAGGGCCTCCTCCGTCAGACTTGCATAATTGCCCCCATTTTACCGGTTCCCAGGGGGTGTTGTGAGGGCCGAGTGCACAATTGCAAGCTTGGGCTGTTCATCTTCAGGCCTCCCAGACCCTCAGGGGCGTCGCCCACGCCCTGGGAGCCCTGGCGTGGCTCCCGCTGCATGCTGAGCCGGAGTTTCCTGCTGGGGGAGTTATTGGGCCATGGCTATTTTGGCTGCTGCTGTTTCATTTCCTCTTCCTCCACTCTTCCTCCCAGACTCCCACTCACCAATCTTGCATTTTCTCCTCTTCTCTAATTCCAGGGGAATGAGTTTCAGAATATTCCAGGGGAGCAGGTGACAGAGGAGCAGTTCACGGATGAGCAGGGCAACATTGTCACCAAGAAGGTGGGTGTAGAGTGTTGTTCCCCTCTGTGCTGGGGACAGGCAGGTGGGCTAGAAGCTAAAAGGCGGTAGAAGCCAGCAGCTTCTCCCTGCTGCCCTCACAGCAGGTGAGCACGGCCAGGCTGGCTGCCCCCGCGCCCAGGAGGGATGGAGGGCCCAGGAGCTGGGAGCTTTGGTCATCTGCAGTCCAGACACGGTGTCCTCACAACTGCTTTGTCTGAGTCAACCTGAATAGCTTCTGCTGCTCCCTTCCAGAAGGGCCGGCCCCAAGGATTATCCCAGACCTAGTCCCATGATACCTAACCCTGAAAACAGCTGTTAAACAAGCAGTTTGAGCATCCCAGGCCTACGATGGGCCTCCTTAAATAAAATGGATGTGGGCAGATGTGTCGGCTCACACCTGTGATCCCAGCACTTTGGGAGGCCAAGGCAGGAGGATCGCTTGAGCCCAGGCATTTAGATCAGCCTGGGCAATATGGCAAGAATTCATCTCTAAAAAATTTTTAAAAAAGGAAGAAAGAAATACACACACACACACAAAGTTAGCCAGGCATGGTGGCGCATGTCTGTAGTCACAGCTATTCAGGAAGCTGAGGCAGGAGGATCACTTAAACCCAGCAGTTCAAGGCTGCATAAGCTTTGATTGAGCCACTGTACTCCAGCTCCAGCCTGGGTGACAGAGTGAGACCCCGTCACCATAATTAAATAATTTAAAGGAAGTGAAAACGCATTGGATTGGTAGCAGATATTAATTCAGAGACATGATCTTGCCTGTCAAGTATGGGGCACGGTGCTAGCTATGGGTAAAAGAGAGGAGGAGCCAAGGCAGGGTCTCGAATGTGCTTCTGCTGGGGGGCAGCTCACATCACCCTGGAGTGAGGCTGCTTGTGCGTCTGTCTTTCCTCCTGCACTGTGAGCTGCTTGCAGGCAGGGACCGTGTCTGGCTGATGTTTCATCTCCCACTCAGACCACATGGCAGGTACAGAGTAAAGGGTTTGAATATTTGGACAGGTGAATACGGGAGTAGGTGGGCGAAAAAGAGATGCCCTCTGCCCTTAGGCGCCTGGGAGTAGAATGGGGAAGAGCGCAAACTTCCATCCATACCAAAAAGCAAAACAGAAGGCTGTGGGCTCAAGGGGGAGACCACACCCAGTCACACCTTGGTCATGGAATGGCACTGCCAAGGCCCCTTCAGGGCTGTCTGGCAGAGGGTTTTCCGTAAAGCGATGGGGCAAAGGCTGTCCCTCTTCTTGGCCTCTCAAGGAGGGGCTCCTAGGACAAAGGCTACCTCCCCCACTCGGAGCTCATTCCTGGGACCTGCTCTTGAGGGCTTGACCAGCGTTTTTTGTTTTTGTTTTTGTTTTTTTCATACAGAGTGTTGCTCTGTTGACCAGGCTGGAGTGCAGTGGTGTGGTCTAAGCTCACTGCAACCTCCACCCACCAGGTTCAAGTGATTCTCCTGCCACAGACTCCTGAGTAGCTGGGATTACAGGTGCCTGCCACCGCACCCAGCTAATTTTTGTCTTTTTAGTAGAGACAGGGTTTCACCATGTTGGCCAGGCTGGTTTCAAGCTCCTGACCTCAGATGATCTGCCCATCAGCCTCCCAAAGTGCTGGGATTACAGACATGAGCCCCCGTGCCCGGCCTGACCAGCCCTTTCCTCCTTCCCTTCCTTTCCCAGATCATTCGCAAGGTGGTTCGGCAGATAGACTCGTCCAGCGCCGACACTGCCCAGGAGCACGAGGAGGTGACTGTCACGGGGCCCCTGGAGGATCCCAGTGAGCTGGAGGTCGATATTGATTCCTTTATGAAACATGCCAAGGTACTGAGGCTCCCGCGGCCCTGGGGGACCCAGCGCCATCACTGCCGCCTCGCTCTGCCCATCTTGCCGGGCCATCTGCGTGACACCTCCCTCCACTCACCTCTTCATGAGCTCTCCCTCCAGTCTCCCTTCTCCCCTGTGGGCAGTGTGTCTGCCGCCTCCGTGTAGCCTCCTTTCAATTTTCTGCCTGTGTTCTGCCCATCTTTGCCATCTATCCTGCTTTCTGTCTCTGCTGCTGTCTGCAGGTGGAGCTGAGAGGGAGTGGCCTACAACCGGACCTGATAGAGGGCAGGAAAGGGGCGCAGATAGTGAAGCGGGCCAGCCTGAAAAGGGGGAAACAGTGACCCCGAGCCGCTCTCCTTGGAGTAGCCTCTCGGGAGGTAACGCAGCCCTTCTCATCCCCTCTGCATGGCCTGTTCTTTGGTGGAGTGGCTGCTCCTGTCTCACCGGATCCCCTCCCAGCCACCCCAGCATGATGTGGGACAAACAACTTGCGGCTATGTCTCGAGGCAGAGATTCTCGCTTCCCAGCCCTACTAACAGCGGCTCTGAGCCCCAGCTTCCTCATCAAGGAAACAGAGTTAATAACATCCACTTAACAGGGACCGCACGGTTTTGTAAGAATGCCTTTTGGGCCGGGCACAGTGGCTCATATCTGTAATCCCAGCATTTTGTGAGGTCGGGGCGAGAGGATTGCTTGAGGCCAGGAGTTCAAGACCAGCCTAGGCAACAGAGCAAGACCCCATCTCAAAAAAAACCAAAAAGCCAGAAAGAAAAAAATGCTCTTTGAAGAGTAAAAGCACTCTGTAAATCTAAGTGGTAATATTATCTTGGAAACCAAGCAATGGGGGTCTAGAAGGTGGTGGACAGGGCACTGGAGAGGACAGGAGAGTCTGTCTGGGCTGTGATGTTTCAACATAAGAGCTCCAAGACTGAGGACTGGACTGTCTCTTGAACCTGGAGCCCAGCTACAGTTCTGACCTGGCCAAGGCTTAGCTTCTCCTTGGTGTTTTGTGAAACATGTTGCTCCCTTGCTTTCTAGGAAAGGGCTGAGCTGACAGGCCTAAGGGGTGGACGACATGCTTTCTGCAAGTCAGGAGACCGTCAGGGTTGGGGCCTGGGCCATGGTGCATGTGTGTGAGCACGGGGTAGTGTGGCCACGGAGCGGGGGCGTGCCGTGCCGTGCCATGCCATGCCATGAGGGAGGGACATGAAGACGCTGCACGATCGCGACCGTCTCCAGCAGGTGTGTGCGGTGCTGGGGGCTTCAGTGGCCGGCTCTGATCTCCATCCTCCCTGGGGCATCCTGTACTGAGCTGCCCCGAGGACCTTCATGCTGCCCAGCTCGGGGCAGCTCAGTACAGGATACCTCGGGGTGGGAGTCAGCAGGAGGTGAGGGGGCATGGTGGCCCCAGTGCAGCACTAACCGGGTCGTTACCATTCACACCCCAGGGCCTGACTCTGGGGCCGAGCAGCAAGGAGGCTCTGGCTTTCGCTTTCTGCAAAAATCAGGGCCCGCTGCCTCCTGAGCCACCAAAAGTGCTGACTCTGGGCTTCCCGATATATCTCAGCACTTGGGCAAAAAAGAGGACTGGCAGATCCAGTTATAGGATAAAATTAGACCTGACATCTCAGCAGCTTAAGGAGGTCACCGTGTTAACCCCTGCACTGCCAGGGGTCCCACTAGGCTGCTGGTTTAGAAGACTCTGAGTAGCTGCTGTTGGGTCCTGGAAAGAACCCAAAGATGCAAATAATGTTTAAAAGCAGCAAACGGAAAGGAAGAGTACACTCTTCTGACTTGTTTTTCTTATGGTAGCAGTGGCAGCTGTGGCTTTAGATTTCTGTTTGGCTCAGGTTCTATGGATGCTCCTGAGCAGGAGAGAGGCAGCCCAAAAGCCAGGCTAGGGGGAAGGAGGGAGCCTTGAATTTCATTTTAATTTGCTGTAAATGATCAGCAGTGTGGCTGAAGCCCCCACCCCAGGTGATTAAGGACCAGACCACACTAGCGTGGGTGTCAGAAACATGGAGCAGCCCGGCTCTGGGACAGCACTTTGCCCTCTGTCAGTGACAGCCACAGGGACAAGTGGGGTTTGAATATTTGGACAGGTGAATACGGGAGTGGGTGGGCGAAAAAGAGATGCCCTCTGCCCTTAGGCGCCTGGGAGTAGAATGGGGAAGAGCGCAAACTTCCATCCATACCAAAAAGCAAAACAGAAGGCTGTGGGCTCAAGGGGGAGGCCACACCCAGTCACACCTTGGTCATGGAATGGCACTGCCAAGCCCCTTCAGGGCTGTCTGGCAGAGGGTTTTCCGTAAAGCGATGGGGCAAAGGCTGTCCCTCTTCTTGGCCTCTCAAGGAGGGGCTCCTAGGACAAAGGCTACCTCCCCCACTCGGAGCTCATTCCTGGGACCTGCTCTTGAGGGCTTGACCAGCGTTTTTTGTTTTTGTTTTTGTTTTTTTCATACAGAGTGTTGCTCTGTTGACCAGGCTGGAGTGCAGTGGTGTGGTCTAAGCTCACTGCAACCTCCACCCACCAGGTTCAAGTGATTCTCCTGCCACAGACTCCTGAGTAGCTGGGATTACAGGTGCCTGCCACCGCACCCAGCTAATTTTTGTCTTTTTAGTAGAGACAGGGTTTCACCATGTTGGCCAGGCTGGTTTCAAGCTCCTGACCTCAGATGATCTGCCCATCAGCCTCCCAAAGTGCTGGGATTACAGACATGAGCCCCCGTGCCCGGCCTGACCAGCCCTTTCCTCCTTCCCTTCCTTTCCCAGATCATTCGCAAGGTGGTTCGGCAGATAGACTCGTCCAGCGCCGACACTGCCCAGGAGCACGAGGAGGTGACTGTCACGGGGCCCCTGGAGGATCCCAGTGAGCTGGAGGTCGATATTGATTCCTTTATGAAACATGCCAAGGTACTGAGGCTCCCGCGGCCCTGGGGGACCCAGCGCCATCACTGCCGCCTCGCTCTGCCCATCTTGCCGGGCCATCTGCGTGACACCTCCCTCCACTCACCTCTTCATGAGCTCTCCCTCCAGTCTCCCTTCTCCCCTGTGGGCAGTGTGTCTGCCGCCTCCGTGTAGCCTCCTTTCAATTTTCTGCCTGTGTTCTGCCCATCTTTGCCATCTATCCTGCTTTCTGTCTCTGCTGCTGTCTGCAGGTGGAGCTGAGAGGGAGTGGCCTACAACCGGACCTGATAGAGGGCAGGAAAGGGGCGCAGATAGTGAAGCGGGCCAGCCTGAAAAGGGGGAAACAGTGACCCCGAGCCGCTCTCCTTGGAGTAGCCTCTCGGGAGGTAACGCAGCCCTTCTCATCCCCTCTGCATGGCCTGTTCTTTGGTGGAGTGGCTGCTCCTGTCTCACCGGATCCCCTCCCAGCCACCCCAGCATGATGTGGGACAAACAACTTGCGGCTATGTCTCGAGGCAGAGATTCTCGCTTCCCAGCCCTACTAACAGCGGCTCTGAGCCCCAGCTTCCTCATCAAGGAAACAGAGTTAATAACATCCACTTAACAGGGACCGCACGGTTTTGTAAGAATGCCTTTTGGGCCGGGCACAGTGGCTCATATCTGTAATCCCAGCATTTTGTGAGGTCGGGGCGAGAGGATTGCTTGAGGCCAGGAGTTCAAGACCAGCCTAGGCAACAGAGCAAGACCCCATCTCAAAAAAAACCAAAAAGCCAGAAAGAAAAAAATGCTCTTTGAAGAGTAAAAGCACTCTGTAAATCTAAGTGGTAATATTATCTTGGAAACCAAGCAATGGGGGTCTAGAAGGTGGTGGACAGGGCACTGGAGAGGACAGGAGAGTCTGTCTGGGCTGTGATGTTTCAACATAAGAGCTCCAAGACTGAGGACTGGACTGTCTCTTGAACCTGGAGCCCAGCTACAGTTCTGACCTGGCCAAGGCTTAGCTTCTCCTTGGTGTTTTGTGAAACATGTTGCTCCCTTGCTTTCTAGGAAAGGGCTGAGCTGACAGGCCTAAGGGGTGGACGACATGCTTTCTGCAAGTCAGGAGACCGTCAGGGTTGGGGCCTGGGCCATGGTGCATGTGTGTGAGCACGGGGTAGTGTGGCCACGGAGCGGGGGCGTGCCGTGCCGTGCCATGCCATGCCATGAGGGAGGGACATGAAGACGCTGCACGATCGCGACCGTCTCCAGCAGGTGTGTGCGGTGCTGGGGGCTTCAGTGGCCGGCTCTGATCTCCATCCTCCCTGGGGCATCCTGTACTGAGCTGCCCCGAGGACCTTCATGCTGCCCAGCTCGGGGCAGCTCAGTACAGGATACCTCGGGGTGGGAGTCAGCAGGAGGTGAGGGGGCATGGTGGCCCCAGTGCAGCACTAACCGGGTCGTTACCATTCACACCCCAGGGCCTGACTCTGGGGCCGAGCAGCAAGGAGGCTCTGGCTTTCCGCTTTCGGCAAAAATCAGGGCCCGCTGCCTCCTGAGCCACCAAAAGTGCTGACTCTGGGCTTCCCGATATATCTCAGCACTTGGGCAAAAAAGAGGACTGGCAGATCCAGTTATAGGATAAAATTAGACCTGACATCTCAGCAGCTTAAGGAGGTCACCGTGTTAACCCCTGCACTGCCAGGGGTCCCACTAGGCTGCTGGTTTAGAAGACTCTGAGTAGCTGCTGTTGGGTCCTGGAAAGAACCCAAAGATGCAAATAATGTTTAAAAGCAGCAAACGGAAAGGAAGAGTACACTCTTCTGACTTGTTTTTCTTATGGTAGCAGTGGCAGCTGTGGCTTTAGATTTCTGTTTGGCTCAGGTTCTATGGATGCTCCTGAGCAGGAGAGAGGCAGCCCAAAAGCCAGGCTAGGGGGAAGGAGGGAGCCTTGAATTTCATTTTAATTTGCTGTAAATGATCAGCAGTGTGGCTGAAGCCCCCACCCCAGGTGATTAAGGACCAGACCACACTAGCGTGGGTGTCAGAAACATGGAGCAGCCCGGCTCTGGGACAGCACTTTGCCCTCTGTCAGTGACAGCCACAGGGACAAGTGTGACAGTGGCGGCGGGGGAAGAGGGCGAGGAGGGGCGAGAGCAGTGGCGAGGGAGAGGCGGAGAAAAGCTCCTGCTGAAGTCCCAGAGGATTAGGGGACAGCATTAAATGCCCTACCCTCCCAACCAGGGCTAAGGCTACAGAGAAGACGGTTGAGGGCCCGAAGGCTTTCTAATTTACTGCCCCCACCCCCGACGAGCATGTACAGTCGATCCTCATCATTCACCGATTCGGCATTTGCGAATTCGCCTACTCATTAACATTTATCTGTAGCCCCAAAGCTGACACTCACCGTGCTTTTGCTCTTTCATGGGCATGCACATAGGGGCAAAAAGTTTGAGTCGCCCAACACGTGCAGTCCCAGCTGAGGATGGACAAAGCCACACTCTGCCTCGGTGTTTCATACTATAAATAAGTGTCCTCCTCACAGCTTGTGTAGTGCCACATTTTTCAAATTTTTGGTTTCATTGTTTAGAATGGCCCCTGAGGGAAACGCTATCTGGTGTGAAGCGCAAGAAGGCTGCGATGTTCCTTAAGGAGAGAACGGACATCAGATAAGTTCTGCTCAGGGATGAGTTAGAGTGCCTGTGCTGGTGAAGTCAGTGTTAATGAGTCAACCCTATATATTACATAAGGTGTCTTGAAACAGAAACGCACCTAAGACAAAGTTATGTATTCATCAGTTGACCAAAATATTGTGGTCAGAGGCTCGCGGGAGCCTAACCTTGTATTTCCCTTAGGAGCAGTGGTTCAGTATTCGCTAATTCCATGTTCACAGCGACTTATTTGTTTATTTATTTATATTTTGAGAGGGAGTCTTACTCTGTTGCCCAGGCTGGAGTGCAGTGGCACTATCTTGGCTCACTGCAACCTCCATCTCCCAGGTTCAAGCAATCCTCCTGCCTCAGCCTCCTGAGTAGCTGGGATTACAGGCGTGTGCTACCACCCTTGGCTAATTTTTGTATTTTTAGTAGAGACAGGATTTCACCATGTTGGCCAGGCTGCTCTCGAGCTCCTCACCTCAAGCAACCCGCCCTCCTCAGCCTCCCAAAGCGCTGGGATTACAGGCATGAGCCACTGTGTGTAGCCTCAAACAGTAAATAATTTATAGAACGGAGCTATTGCAAATGACTAGAATGGGCTGTATTTGTTTCAAAGAGTGAAAGCTGGAGCTTGTGTGTCTAGAATTAAGGCCTCTTCCTCCTGCTTCCAGGTTGTATGGCCTTAAGTCATTTAAAAGCCCTAAGCTTCAGTCTCCTCAAGGGAGGATGAAAATAGTCCCTTTCGATGTGTTACACTTCAAGAAAAAGGTTTCAAAATAATAATGGGAACTGTGAGCACTGATGTGAAGAGAGTAAGTAAGAACATATATGCCCTGGGACTCAAATAATTGCAGGTCTTGTCTGTAGTGTGACTCAGAGCAAGTCAAATGATCTCCCTAAGCCTCAGGTTCCTTAGCCATAAAATAGCACTAATGCCAGCATTTCCCTTGTAGGATGGTTATGATGGTTGCTGAGTTTATGTTTGTGAAAGGGCTGTCTAGGGCCGGGCATAGTGACTCATGCCTGTAATCTCAGCACTTTGGGAGGCTGAGGCAGGAGGACCACTTGAGATGAGCCTGGGCAATGTGGTAGGACCCTGTCTCTAAAAATAATTTAAAAATTAGTTGGCCATGGTGGCATACACCTGTAGTTCCAGCCTCTTGGGAAGCTGAGGTGGGAGGATCGCTTGAGCCCAGGAGTTCAAGGCTGCAGTGAGCTATGATTGTACCACTTCAATCTAGCCTGGACAACAGAGCAAGACTCTGTCTCTAAATGAAATAAAAATAAAGAATGAAAGAGACTCTTTTCTAACCTTTTGAAAGGTGAGGGGACCCAGGAGAAGAGGTCAGAACAATGCAGGAGTCCTGAGCAGAGTGAGGTGACCTAGATCCTCATCCCACCCCTGTTCTTGCCACTGCACCTCCAGAGTCTCAGTTTACCAAGGGATGAAATGGGCAGTCATGCCAGCATGATCTCTGAGGTCTGAACTTTTTCTTCTGCTCAGTGCCTGGGCAGTAAAGTAGATGGGAAATCCTAGACTATCTTTCCTAGGCTGCACATTCCATGATGGTCTCTTATTTGAGGAGTGCTTCCCCTTGGGGCAGGCACCGTGGGGAGCACCAGGAGGCTGTTCTTGCCCTCGGTGTTTCTAATCCAACCAGGGAAATATGCAGACATCAAAAAGCACAAACAGACAGAGACGGTAACATTTCTAGAGAGCCAAGTAATTGTTCACATTCATACAATGCTAAGCACCTATGTGTCTTAGCTTTTTTAAACATCACACCTCTCTAATGGGTAGGTCCTATTACTGCCCTCATTTTACAGCAGAGAAAACTGAGTCACAGAGCAGGTACGGCACTTGACTGAGGTCAGGCAGCACGGGACTTGAACCCAGGTGGTCTGGCTCCAGAGTTCCTGTTCTTACCCATTCGACTCTGCCATCTCCCGATCAGAAAAGGCAGCCTCTTTTTTTTTTTTTTTTTTTTTTGTATTTTGTATTTTTACAAAATACAAAAGGGAGAGCTTCCAGAGTGGAGAGGGGTCTGCTCCAAGGATCAGGAAAGTTTTGTGGGGTGGAAATGTTGAGGGCGGCAGGCAGAACCTCTGCAGAAAGGAGAGTGGAAGGCAGCCTTGACAGGAGAAGTGTGACCAAAGGCAGAGAACAGGAGGGTAGAGCATGTTCAGAGGCTTAGAGGAGACAGTCAGGCCTGACTGATGTGATGGCCCGGCAGTGATGAAAGCATCTTCCCTCTACGGTGACAGCACTGTCCACCCACTATGGCAGCAGTTCCTGGTTTTACAGTTCTACAGCAGCCCCTGGCAAGGAACCCGGCACCACCCTCCCATCCCTGGGGAACCACCCAAGAGCTGAGTTCTCCCTGCTCCCTTCCAACACTCCTCCCCAACACCTTCACCTGGAGAACCCAAGACAGCTCCATGTCTGGGGATGGCACCACCTGGGGATGAGCTCCTGCCCCCCTGTGTCACTTCCTGCCCTGCCCAAGAGATTGTCACCTTCTCCCTATTGAAGCATCCTCCTTTCCCCAGTGGTCCCAGGGTCCCTGCAGATAGAACATGAGTAGCTGGTCTTGAAAACATGGAGTTTTCACCCCAGGTTGGAGGCTGGAGGCCCCATGGGAACAGGAGAGTTTTCTCACTGCGAATCCCAGGCTGAAGAATGTAGGCTTAGCTCCTCCAGCAAATCTGCTCTTCTCCAGACTAGGACTCAATACAGGAGGAGGAGAGGAGGATGCATCTGCTTTTCAGAGATCTTGTCCATCTGAGGGGAATGGGGAGAGCAGCCAGAGGCAGCAGTCAGGAAGAACTGTGGACCAGAGCTGAAGGGGAGCTGTCACCCTTGAAGCATGAGCTCCCAAAGCCAGGGAGCCTGTCCGCACCATCCCTGGGTCCCCAAGGCTGGCGAATGGCAGACATCAGTGCATGTTGGCAGAGCTGAACTGAGAAAGTGAAGGTGTTACCTAGCCTCACCTAGCCCCTTCTTGGCACAAGCCCTGGCTCAAGAAAAATGGCCCTTCCTAAGTACAAGGATCTGCTGGGGGGATGTCTTCCCAGGTGACCACATAGGCACAGGGGCCTCTGCTCCTCTCCCAGGACATGGAGCACAGCGCTGTCCTTGGCCCATACAGAGAGGCATCCTGGAGCGCTCGAGCACTCAGAAGGAATTCATGAGGCCTCTGTGGCGGCTCTGAGGAACAGCCTCTGCATAAGGAGCAAGAGAAGGAGGGCAGCATCTCAGGAGGTTGGGCCTGCAAGAGCAGCACCCTCTGCACGTCGCCTTGCCTGGGGAGACTGTTTTTCCTGAGTCAGATTCGGCCTGAGCTGCCAGCACAAAACTCTGTGTGTAGGGTTTTTGCTGGACGTTGCCCTTTTGCATTCTAAGTGACCCCTTCTCTCTTTGTGTCTCCCAGGATCACACCTCGACACCCAACCCCTGAACCCCACACACTCTGCCATGCACACAGGAGGAGAGCTGGACCTGAGGGCCACCGCAGCGGTGCACACGTTCCTCTGGGCTGACGGCATGACCTCTGTAAGGGACTCCCGCTAGTCCCCTCTTCGCATGAATGACTGACTGTAGACGCATGACCTCCAGGCTTCAATCCTGCCTCTTGCAATGACAGCTGATCTGTCGGAACCAGGACACAAAAGGAGCAAGAAGCGGGGAGAGAGAGGGATAGAAAACAGGCGCGGGAGAGCGTGTGAATGCAAAAGTGAATGAGGGCTTTTTGTGGCTGGGGATGGGTTTTGGTTTTTGGGGTTTTTTTTTAGTTGTTTTGACTTCGTACAGGGTACTTTTTCCCGACCTCATCTGTCAGAAATCCATGTGGGCTTCCTGGAAAGAAAAAAAAGAAAGAAAGAAAGAAAACTAGGCATGTAATCAGTTTAGCCACCTTAATCTTAAGCCATGTCCTCATCTGCCCACCCTCCCCAACCCAACCTACACACCTCCATTCCACTTGTGACACCCCCTCCACTCCCTGGTGACGCTCCTGCCAGATCGCTCTACATGACATTCAGGACACACACACACACACACACACACACCACTCGCCTCCACTGAATCTACACACAGATTTTACTGTGACTTCTGAAGCTGTATAGACTCTGCTGTGGATAAACTGGAATTTTTTATGTTGTCTCTCTCTCTCTCTCTCTCTCTCTGCCAATTTCAGTACAAGTCATCTTCCAACGGAAAATCATTACCTTGAGAGTGCATTCGGGGTTCCTTGTGTTAGGGACTTAAGAATCTGAGGCGAGGACTCCCAGGCTTACCTGTAGGGCTCAAAGGGAGCCAGGACCCCATCTGAAAGGGTCTCCTCTCTCAGTCGGGGGACGGGCAGGTGGCTGACCCAGGATTGCACCAGCATGTCCATAGAGAAGAGATTTTCTATATCTTCAAGCACTATATCATAGTCCGTGTTCAAAGTGTAAACTGTACAGTAATCAGCCTTGTGTATATGAAAAACAATAAATACTATGCAAACCAATAGAAACATTTAGCAGTATGTACAGAGCCTGACAGCACAGCTCCTGAGGACTTCTGTGGCTTCAGGAGAAGGAGCTGTGGCCTGCCTTTCAGTGAAAGAGGAAGGAAAGGAGTAGGGCTAGTGAATGTATCTGCCAGTTCTTAGAAGTCAGGACCACCCACGGTCTCCCAGAGTGAACTTGGTGCTCTAAGTCCAGGCAGCCTGCAGGCTGGGGGCCCTGGGTGCAGGTGCCAGGCTCGAGGCTGTTCCCTGTCTGCCTCGGTGCCTCCCCTCTGCCCAGCCCCTGTGGCCTCTTGGAGAGGCCAGCCAGGGAGCTCCCTGGATCGCATGACCAGTGGTAGCAGAGTTGGTGGCAGAGAGCCTGGACGCCAAGAGGCTGGGGCCAGGCTCTGGGTCAGGGCAGAAAGGAGACAGACAGCTGGCAGTTCCTCGCCTCGGTGCCATCAGGGAGGAGCCTTAAGTTCCACTAGAGCCTCCGGCCCAGGGAGGCCCCAATCAGCACAATCCCTGCCCGTCCTCGCGGCGGGCGTCCCCAGGGCCAGGAGAGAGAGACGGGGCTGGCTCCTCTCGACCCCGGAGCCGCGGTGTGGACGGCCTGGCCCCGTCCGCCCCGCCGCTCTGCGGGAGTGTCCTTGGGACACCCTTAAACCTTCCAAGTAGCACAGAAGCCCCCTCCACGTCAGAGGCCCCCTGGCCGCGGGGCCTGTGAGCGGAGAGGGGCCCTGCCTCCCCTACAAGTCCGCCCCGATGCACCCAGGGCCGAGCAGGCCCCGGGGCGGCCGAGGCACCTTGTCTGCCGGGGGCGGGGCTGCTTTTGCTTCCTTAGAGGGGCGGGCAGGGAGAGGAAGCTCTAGCTCCGGGCCTCAGTTTCCCCTAGGCTGCCTCTGAAGAGCTACAGGGCGAGCCTGGACGGCTGCCGTCGCCGCCAGAGGCCACCCCGGCCAGGCCTCCAGGGCGCAGAGGCGCCCCCATCCTTCCCCCCATCCCGGGGGCCACGGCAGGGCGGTCGCGCAGCGCGGCTGGGACCGATTCGATGACGGCCCAAGGAAGCTGGGCACAGGGCTCGCCTCCCCCGCCTCGATCCTGCACCTTCCTCTCCCAGGTCGCCGCTGCAGCCAACCCAGTAGCCCCCTTAGCGCCCCCGCGGGCCCCGCGGCTCCAGGCTCCGCTTTGGCACCTCTGCTCCGGCTGGCATGGCTGCACGCTCCGGCTGCTAGTAGGAGCCGTTAGGGGAGGAGTTTGGGGTCTCCACACGATGCCTAGAGAATGCTGCAGTCTGCACATTAGACGCTTTTTAGAAGTTTTGAAATTACCTTGATTTTTTTAATTGTTATGAAAATGGATCTTTTCTTGACTCTCCCACATGCTCTGTTATGGGAGAGAATCCCCTACCCCACTCTGATGTATAGACCATTCTCCCTACACCAGCCGAACCAATGTCAAAATTAATAAAGAAATGGACTAATGGCACAGGGCTCTATCTCTCCTTCTCGCTCGTCTTTAGGGGGTAAGGGGTGCTGAGGCCAGCCTAAAGCCTGGGTTGGGATGTGAAGGAATCTATGGGTGGGGCTCAGGTCCCAGAGAGCCTGCCAATGCCCAGTCCTCCCAGAAGCCTGGACAATCCCTTAATCAGGACCCCTGACCTGGGAGAGGCCTCCAGAGAGGTGGCAGAGTAGATTTCTATTCCACCTGATGGCTCCCATGGGATGGGGAGAAGCTGGGGGTCGGGGGAGGGGGCACCACAACTCACCAAGATTCTTGGCCAGGCCCCCAGCTGGCATGCACTGAAGGTGCTCCCCAGCGTTCCCTAGGAAGGCATCTGGCCCCAGTACTCAATGCCATTCAAAGTTCAAGAACTTTTTCTTGCTGTAGGGAAAAAATTGCCCTGTTTCTAACTAGTCGCTAACACTTCCTGCAAGGCTGGTCACCAAGCTGACCTCAGTTTCCTCATCTGTCTAATGGAAGAATGGATTAGGTGGTTGCTAAAGTCTCTTCAGTTTCTCATCCTAGGGGTGCCAGACACCAATGCCTTTGTCAGGCTTGGCATTAATTAAGAATCAAATCATTGGCTGTGGCTTTCCTGCCACATAAATTCCCCATCATGAGGGGGTGACGGAGTCACAATCCCAAGGCCCCTGGAGCACCCCAGTCCCACCCCGCTCCAAGCCTCTCTCCTGGAATCGGAGAGGCCATCCAGGCCAGTGGGCAATCGCAGCAGGTCATCTGCAGCACCCAGGGGGCTTTTCAAAACGCAGTTTCAGAATCACAGTTGCCTGGGTGGGATTGGGTGGTGACGCCGAGAACCAGAACCAGGTCTATCAGATGGCTGTGGCACTCAGCCTGGGGGCAAAGCCATCTCAGACGAAGACATAGCTCTTTTCCTTTTAAACCAAATTTGTAGAGAATCATTCCACACCCTTTGTGAGGTCTTTCTTGCATAACCTAAATCCTTTTGCTACAGAGGGTCAGCTTCTGCGTGAGAAGGAAGCTCGCCCTGAGCCCTGGGGTCCTCTGCTCCCCACTGAAAACCAAGATGGTCTGGAAACCCAGGAGAAGCTCAGTGAAGCAGTGCCTCTCGTCTCCCACCTACCAGGGCGGCCTCTGGGGAGTGAGAGATCAAGCTCTGCAGAGCTCATGCCTGGTCAGGAAGGGCTCTGGGGCCACCAGGCACAGAGATGAGCAGAAGTCTGTCTGGCAGTCACAATCTTTCCTGGCATTTTACATGTTCAGGCCAGTGGCATGCTAGTTTCCATTTTTAGAGAAAAACTGCAGGGAAGAATCCTGCCCAGTCCAGAAATCACCCATATACCTGGAACGTGGGCTCCAACTCCTCTATACCTTGGTTTCCCTGTTTGTAAAATGAGAGTTTCCCTCAATAAAGCCTTGCACATTATAAAAATTTATTCAAGAAAAAAAAGCATATGCATGCTCTGTGATTCAGCCCAGTCCCGTGCATCAACTACTAACTGAGCACCGACAGAGTGCCTGGCATGGGGCTCCACCACCCTCTCAGCCATCAGGGATTTCAAAACTGGGCACCACACCAGACAGAGCATGGCCATTGCTCCAGCCGAGGCACAAATGAGGAAGAGATTCTGATAGGGAGGTCAGGGAAGGCCGACTAGAGGTGGAGGCAAAAACAGGTGCGCAGGGTGGCCCTCTTTTCAGCCTCCTGCAGCTGGGGGGAGCACACCCCGGCACTGTCAGGGCTGCCCATGCCCCACCCTGCCCTCTGGCCAGCAGGCTCCCACCCTAGGCTCTCAAGCAAGCCACAGGGACTTGCATCCCCCAGAAAGCAATGCCACTCGGCCTCTTACCCCATCCCCACACTTACCCAATCTTAAGCCACTTACCCCATCCCCCCATGAGGAACGGAAGGAAGAGGCTGTGTTCTGTGGAGCTTGGACATCTGCACATAAAGGGGCCGGTGCAGCTCTGGACAGTGGCCTCGGAGTTCAGCCTCATCTCCCCCAGGGAAACAGCTGCTTGGGAGCCTCCCGGGGCCCCCAAGACACTCACCTTTTCCTAGATGCTAGACTTGCGGGGAGCAGATGGACCCTCTGGCGATGAGCAGGGCTTCTAGAGCTAATTCGCTCTCTGTGTTTCTCACACACACGCACGCGCACGCACGCACACACACACACATACACACACACACACACACACACCCTGGCTGATTTTACAGTCAATCTTTCAAAGTGCAATTTGTCTAGGAAAAGCCAATGTGAGGCCCGTGTGTGCCCCGACCAATGGTGGCGCGGCTCCGGCGGCTCAGCCAGTCTCGGGCCTGTATTCTAATGGGCCGTATCTTTATCAGGGAAATGTTCCTTCTCTGAACTTAAAACTTCTCATGTAGGGTCCCCCAGACTCAGAGGCAGAAAGGGGGTCTGAGCTGAGGCGTAGGGGGCCACCCAGTCCAGCCAGGGCAAGGAGAGAGGCCAGGAGCCCCGGGGAGGCCTCCCACCTGCCCCGAGCACCTGACTTCCGAGCAGCTGACCGGGTGCCGGTGCCTGGGCCAGGGCCTGGCCGAGGCCTTAGGTGGGAGGCAGTCAGGGGCTCAGAGTTGGTCCTGACCCTCCAGGCCTGCCATGAGATTTGGGGCTAGAGTGTGGGCTCTTGGGTTTTAGGGGCCTGGAGAAGCCTTCCCCGTCCTGACTGGGAGATCATGGAGTCCAACCTGCAGGGGACCTTCCTGCTGAACAACACGCCGCTGGCTCAGTTTCCGGAGATGAAGGCCCCTGTGTGCCAGTACTCAGTGCAGAACTCCTTCTACAAGCTCAGCCCCCCGGGGCTGGGCCCCCAGCTGGCTGCGGGGACCCCCCACGGGATCACGGACATCCTGAGCAGGCCCGTGGCTGCACCGAACAGCAGCCTCCTCTCCGGCTACTCCCACGTGGCAGGCTTCGGGGGGCTCAGCTCGCAGGGGGTCTACTACAGCCCCCAGGTAGGAAATTTTTCCAAGGCTGGAAACGAGTACCCCACCCGGACCCGGAACTGCTGGGCGGACACCGGCCAGGACTGGCGAGGCAGTCGGCAGTGCAGCAACAGTGAGTACGGGGCCTCCCCAGCCACTTACCCGCACCCACCAGGCCCCGAGGGGCAGAGAACGAGGAGGGGCCTCCTCCCGGGCACCCCGCACCACTGCCTTCTCCCCCAGCCACCATTAATCCCTGGACTCGTGGCCTCAGCTCAGTGCAGGCTGAGTTCCACCCGCTCTTCCTTCCCATCCAGCAGTGCTTGGACACAGGTGTCTGAGCCACCCCCCTCACCTGCTGCCCCCTTAGCTGCTCTCCTAGGGCCCCCGGCAGTTCCAGATCTAGAGAAGGCCCCATAGCCCACACCTGCAGGGTCCAGCAGGCAACCCAGCTCGCTTCTGCAGCCCAGGGTGCATGCATCCACTTCTTCACCCAAAGCAGGCAAATGCTACCCTGTGAGGAAGACATCCCAGCTTACCTTCCCAGACAGCCCTGGCATCACTCAGGGGTGCAGAACGCACCCTGACCCCATCCAGGTCCAGCCTTTGAGCCAGGGGACTGATGCCCACCACATCCTCTGGTTTCTAGCAACAGCAGCCGCACCAAGTAGCCTGTCTCCGGGAGTTGCTGCTGAGCCCAGCTGAATTTGGTCCTAGCTGTGGGGAAGCAGGGGGCCTCTTCTCAGCCCACCCATCCCTCAGCCAAGGTTTTCAGAGGGTGGGCCTGTGATGCCATTCAGGGTTACTGGAGGAGGTGGCAGGGCGTGCCCGGGCAGGTGAGGCTCCGCTGGGAGGCAGGGAGGTGAGAGTTTTTGGAACCTTCCCTGTGCCACTGAAGCCCTGCCCACGTCAGGCAGGGGCCTCCACTTCTGTCTCATCTCTGGGCTTCCCCACGCCAATAGGGGCTTGGGGCCAACCTAGGAATGTCCAAAAGCACATCTGTCTCCCCATTTGCTACCTTGCCAGTCACACTGCCTGACAGCCACCCCTCCATGGGCTGCCACCCATCCCTGTGCCCCTTGAGGTGAAGGCCTCCTCTCTCGGATCCTGTTTTAGGCTTGGCTTCGGGGGCGCTTTAAGCCTCAGCTGGCTCTCTCTTCCCTCCATCTCCCCCTCCCCTGTCCACATCCCACACACTACCTCTTCAGTCCTGAATGCAGGTACACACACAGGGACATAGCCAAGAAAGTCAGTGGCTAATGAAGGCAAAGGCAGACAGACTTGAAGATGATCTCTCAGGAGGGCCCTTCCTCTCTCTGTGCCTCAGTTTCCTCACCTGTAACTTGAGCTGTCAGACTGCACAGAACGAGGCCTGACACATGGGAATTCTGACTCCCCTGAGCCCAGTTTCCACGACTCCTTCTTAAGCCGGCTGCCCTGGCCAGGCTGGAGGCCTCTGGCCTCTGTTCCAGGCTCTCCAGGGTGGTTTAAGCCACATAACTTCCAGGCCTGGTGACATGGGGAAGTAGCAGCTTGGGGCTTGGGGTTCCCCCTCCCTGGTTTCCTGGAGACCTGGGAAGTAAGGTCTCAAGAGCAAGGAAGTTGGCAGAAGCCAGGGGTGGAGGGAATTCACAGGCCCCAGTCCCTAATTATAGGAGAAGGGTGACCTAAAGGGACATCCCTGGGACAGAGAAGGAACTCCTGTTGTCCCTCAGGAGAAGGCAGCATCAGTGACTACTGAGAAATTTAGACAGAGAGGCATGAGGCTCTGCTGCCCCTCAGTCCCCTTACCCTAGGATAGCTGCCCTCTTGGCGCCCTGTCCACCCAGGCGGGGCAGAGGTCACAGTCACTGTTCTCCAATGTCAAGAATGCTGCTCAGGGGAAAGGAATCTTGGTGTCCTGGCAACCTCTGCAGGAAGGAGAGGACGGGCATGGTTGTTGCCCTGACAGTGGTGCCTAGCCTCAGGGTCCCCACTTACTCTACTAACCCCACACTTCCTTCCTCCTGCCAGCCCCAGATCCCCTAAGTGACAGCATACACAAGAAGAAGCACACCCGGCCCACCTTCACGGGGCACCAGATCTTTGCCCTGGAGAAAACCTTTGAGCAGACCAAGTACTTGGCTGGCCCTGAGAGGGCGCGGCTGGCATACTCCCTGGGCATGACTGAATCGCAGGTCAAGGTAAGTCTGTGCGGGAGGTGGCGCCTGCCCTGCAGGGAGGAGCCTGCTGGACAGGACGGCACTTCGCTGGAGAGAGGTGGCCACACAACGCAGCCCCCCAGAGCACAGCTGTACTGGTGTCTGGGCAGTGCCTGCCTAACCCTGGAGCCTGTGGTAATTAACCATAGCCAGGAAAAGGCCATCATCCACTGAGCCCCATTCTCAGAGCCTTATGTGCGGCACCTCATTTCATCATCTCAGCAACCCGGGGAGACGGTATTATTACCCATTTCGCAGATGAAAATCAGTGTCTCCCGGCTCAGAGAGCTGGGAGAGCTGGCAGAGCTGGGATTCAACCCCAGATGTGGGGGGACTCCAACCTCAGGCTTTCCCTCTCCCCCCGTATTTGGCCAAAAATTCCAAGCACTGTCGGCAGCCTCTGGCCCAGATTCATGCTTGATGCCTGGAGCAAAAGGAGCTGACCTCAGTTTACCAATCTTTAAGATGAAGACAACGGCCTTCTCCTACTAAGCAGGATCGGATGGGCTATCAGGGGCATGGAGCCTTGTCGCCCATGCCAGGGCTAGGGAAGGTGAACCCAGGCTCTCCCACTCCACACTCAGGGGCCCCAAATGTCCCCTAAATAGACCTGGGGAAACCTGTTTCTACCGCCTCAGAGTCTGGGGGCAACTTTCCCCATTTTGATGCTAGATCTCTCTTGGGACTTTGAGTCGGGGCACCGAAGCTCAAGAAAGCTCGGAACTGTGCAGGAACTGCTGGCTCAGTGACTCGGCGACGGGCCTAAGGATGCAGCACGGGCAGCTGGCACCTGGGTCTGGGCTTTGCTCAGGGCCCTGGGGCCTCCGAGCTCCCACCCGCTAAGCCCTCCTCATCAGCCGCTCAACTGCCCTGGGGCGAGAGCTGGGGGGAAGAGGCAGACTCCCCTACACGTCTTTCTGCTTCTGGGGTGCATTCCTGCACTCTTCAATTATCCCAAGGAATGGACCAACGTTACTTTTCTAACCAGGGGAACAATTATTTATGAAGTAGGGTGAGGGTCTATGAAGCCCAGAGGAGGGACTGCTCATAAGCACCTTCCAATGAGTATCAGGGCTAAGCCTTCCACCCCCGCACTCCGCATCTTCCACCTAGAACCCAGGCGGAAGAAGAGGAAGAGGAAGAGGAGGAGGAGGAGGAGGAGGAGGAGGAGGAGGAGGAGGAGGAGGAGGAGGAGGAGGCGGCGGTGGCGGCGGCGGCAACACGGGGGAGTTGAGGGAGGGGAGGGGAGGGCTCTTGCGCTCACGTTTTTAAATTTTATTGTCCTTCCCCAACAGAAACGTGAATGGGACAGTCACTTGGTTGTTGAACCGTTTGTTTAGCTGTAGCAGGGTGGCTGTTCCCGCGTCCCGTGCGCGCTGTGGCCCTGTGCCCTTCACAGTCTTTCTCATCGCAGGTGTGGTTCCAGAACCGCAGGACCAAGTGGCGGAAGAAGAGCGCCCTGGAACCCTCGTCCTCCACGCCCCGGGCCCCGGGCGGCGCGGGCGCGGGCGCAGGCGGGGACCGCGCACCCTCGGAGAACGAGGACGACGAGTACAACAAGCCGCTGGACCCTGACTCGGACGACGAGAAGATCCGCCTGCTGCTGCGCAAGCACCGCGCCGCCTTCTCGGTGCTCAGCCTGGGAGCGCACAGCGTCTGACGCCCGCCGTCCAGGCCCGGGATCCTGGCTGCAGCCCGCGGGGGAACGCCGAGGAGCCTACCTTCCCCTCCCCTTTCCCACGCTGCTGGGGGCGCAGGGACTGAGTCTTCTGATAAGAGGCGCGTGGAGGAGGTGGAGGAGGAGTGGCAGGGGAGGAGGCGGAAGAAGAGGAGGGGAGGCGGGAGAGGAGGAGGAAAAGGAGGGAAAGGGGACAGGCATCCTAGCTAAGGGAGGAGGAGGCCAGGAGGGAGGCACAGCACTCCTGAGACCGGGAAGGCGCTGCCCCTTGCACCTCCGCGGGCCTCGCCCGCCACTTCTGCAGATTCACAAGTGGACAGAGGACTAAAATGACCAGGCTCTGCAGCCAGAAAACTGGCTGTGGGGTCCCAGACATGCCACTGTGATCCAACTTTTGTGGGGGTGGGGGGCAGGACATCCCAGGAAGGGAGGCAGCTGGCTGGGGAGTCAGAAGACCAGAGTCTTGGGCCCCAAGCCAGCTGCTGGCTGCAGAAGAAAAGACAGGTGAGTGGCCAGGTGCACTCCTCAGATCTGTGCACAGGAAGGATCCCACTGGAGGGGCCAGAGCTGAGCACCTAACCCAGGCTGCAGGAATCTGCCTCCAGGAGGGCAAGTGGGACATCTCAGTGAAGAATAAACGCCCCTGACACTCCAGAATGATGGCCCCTGAGCTGCGGAAATCCCCTTGGCCTCCTTTCTCCGATTTACTCTCAGGGTCAATACCTCTGAGACTGGAAGACACGGAAAATCCCTGACAACCAGGAAAAGGGGAGGATGCAGGGAGAGGTGAGGCGGGGACGGTGTACCCAAGGGCTGCCCACCTGGGCATCATTTGGTGCTGATATAAGGACAGGCCCACCCAGAGAGAAGGAGCATCCCATCTGGGGAGGAAAGGAAGGGCTGGGAACAACACCCCTCCAACAAGGCAGGAAAGGAGAAGGAGAGCCCCTCCAGCTGGATGAAGGATGCCAGGGAGGGGCTGAACCACGGCCTGCTGGGAATCATGGCCCTGCCTTTCCTGGGACAATCTTGCGGTCTGGCACTGGAGCTGGTGCTGACAGGGACGCTGGCCAACAGAGTGGTATTTTTCACCCAGGTGATCTGAGCTGCTGGCAGGTAGGGGGTGGGCTGGGGGAGGTGGGTGGGGACTGGTGGTAGAGGATTGCAGCCCAGAAGGGACTGAGCATTTGCCCATCCTTGCTGGCTTTCAAAAAATAAACAGTAAAAATAAAAGTCCCATGAACCTTATGGCTCCTGTACTTCTGTGAAAGGAATGAATGGCAGGAAACTGGCGGTGAGGTCCCAGACTTCCCAGCTGTGGGGCCTTCCCCGAGGGCCGTTGTCTAGTCTCCTGGGGACATTCGTGCTCTGACAGGTTGCACAACACAGGTTATTTGAAACCTCACTGGTAGATGCCAGACACTGTCCCCAGGTGCTGAGAAACCCAAGATGAATTTTATGGGGTCCCTGATCTCCAGGAATTTATAGCCTAGTGGGGAAAATGATCTGTGTGGAGAATTGGGTATCATAAGAAAAATAAGGAGGGAGAGACTAGAAGAGCTAACTTTAACAGAACACCTGCTAATTTCTCCCCTGTAGAATGTCTGGATTATCACTGACCCCACAAGAAAACTAGGCAGTAGATATCATCTTCAATGCATGGAGGAGAAAACCAAATCTCAGAAAGTTCCTAAACCAAGTCACAGAAGTGGGAAGAGGCAACCTTAGAGTAGATCCCAAGGCCCTTTCAGCCACTTCCTTGGGTGGTGAAGGGCACCCTTCAAAGCCTTTTCTGTCAAATGAGAGGCTAGAACCAAAAGTAGTTTAAGGCCCTCCAACTTCAACAATCTATGCAACTAGCAACTAGGCTTGACCCCTCTGCTCTCCCAAGAAGTCCATCGTCCATCCTTGGACTCCCAGGACAGGTGAACCTGGCTCTGGAACCAGCCTGAGAGGGGATGAGGGTGGAGGAAGACCCTAGCTAGGAGCATCTCAGAAAAGTGGCGCACCCACCTTTCCTAAGACCCTTAGTGGAACTGGAGGACAGTGGGGAACATGACCAGAAAATGCAGAATGTGTGCAAACTTCCACCCTCCATCTGTGAAGATGCCCAAGCTCAGGTGTCAGTCTCTTCCCTTGGAAAGCGGAAAGGAGAAAAGAAGGGAATTGAGCACAATCTCTGTGTGCACACTGAGAAGCTGTGCTCTGTCACGGGTGTCCTGAGTGGGTCCTACAGTGGCTACAGCAGGAGAGGACCCTAGAATTCAGCACAGGCTTCAAAGAAGAAAAGTCTCTGTGTCCCTGGGAGGCTCGCGATTCACTGAGTGCTGCAGGCAGGAAAAGGCTGTCACATAGCCCAGGTGCGAAGTCACCAAGCAGGTATGGAGGAAGGTGCCAGTGACATAAAAACTGTGTTTACTTATCTTTTTCTGAAGCATGCTGTAATCTTAACTGCTCTATTGTAGCTGTAATTCCGGCATGTCTGATTCAAGTCGTTTGGGGTCAATATGAAATCAAGCCTGGGGAAAGTTTTTCCCAGGAGACATTTGCTGAGCTAAACAAGACCTCCTTCGACCTCAAAGTTCTGGGTCACCTGCCACTGGAACCTTTAGCTAAAAGACTCCAGCTTTCCAGGCCGTTTCTTCCAACTCTACGCTGCCTTTCAGGTACTGCCTGGACATAAGGCCAAGCACAGGAGAGGCACTGCTTCTCATTTCCCTAACGATCATGCTGAAGCATATTCAAAAGACTAGATTTGGAGTTCAAAGGAGGAGAAAACTCAAAGGTGGATGATCCAGATTCCCAAGGGTGATTCGAGATAAGTCTGGCCCTCTGCAGATATACACACGTGTGAATGCATGTGCATGCCTGTGTGTGCACATGTGTGTGTGTGTATTACTTGGGAGAACACAAGGCTATTTCACTTCGTCCATCATAAAGAAATCATAAGCCAGCCAGGTGTGGTGGCTCACACCTGTAATCCCAGTACTTTGGGAGGCTGAGACGGGTAGATCACTTGAGGCCAGGAGTTCAAGACCAGCCTAGCCAACATGGTGAAACCTTGTCTCTACTAAAAATACAAAAATTAGCTGGGTGTGGTGGTGAGTGCTTGTAGTCCCAGCTACTCAGGAGGTTGAGGTGGGAGAATCCCTTGAACCTGGGAGGTGGAGGTTGCAGTGAGCTAAGATTGCACCACTGCACTCCAGCCTGGGTGACAGAGTGAAACTGTCTCAAAAAAAGAAAAGAAAAAGAAAAAAAAATCATAAGCCATAGGCTCCACTTTTATCCCTGCTCATAAATAGAACTTCTTGTATATTCTGGGTTGAATTAACAAACATACAAAAAGCAACAGAACTTTGGAAATGCATGCTCCCTGCAGCTCCTCTCTTACCACATTACAAACTTTTCAGAGACAGAAGGAAAGAAATTAAGTCCCATGTCCATGACAGCTGTGGCGTCTGCTCTGACAGGTGGCTCCATGGGCTCCACCAAGTAGGGACTGATTCTGCCATAGCCATCATCTTTGTGGCTTTCGCTATCAGCAGGACCTGGGATATATCTTCAGCAGGTTGGGGGGTGAGGGTGGATGGATGTCCATGCCTTACCAGGCTCACAGTGGCCATATGCTGATTGTAACAATCAGAAAGAAGACAAAGAGGCCAGGTGCGGTGGCTCACGCCTATAATCCCAGCACTTTAGGAGGCCAAGGTGGGCAGATCACCTGAGATCAGGAGTTGGAGACCGGCCTGGGCAACATGGTGAAACCTCTCTCTACTAAAAATACAAAAATTAGCTGGGCATGATGGTGGGCACCTATAATCCCAGCTACTGGGGAGGCTGAGGCAGGAGAATCGCTTGAACCCAGGAGGCGGAGGTTGCAGTGAGCCGAGATGACTCCACTGCACTCCAGCCTGGGCAACAGGGCAAGACTCCATCTCAAAAAAAAAAAAAAAAGGCGACAAGGTGCTGAAGTCCCACTTCTGGTAACCCCTCCTCATCCTCAGGTCACCCCTAGGTTTTGACCCCTGAAACTGGCTGTCCCTGCAGCATGGGTTAGGGGAATGGAGTCAGTTAGATAGGGGCTTAAACCACAGCTCCACCACTCTTCGTATCATTGGGCCAGTTACTTAACCTCTGAACCTCAGTTTACTCATCTGTAAAATGGGAATAATTCCACACACCTTGCAAGGTTTCTGTGCTATTAGAACTAACGCATGGGCCGGGCATACACAGACAGTAAACAGTAGCCCTGTATTATTCAGAGAGGGCTTTGGTGTGAGTGTCGGTGTCCCCTCCAAAATTTACATGTCAAAACTTAACTCCCAAGGTGATAGTATTGAAAGGTAGGGCCTTTGTGAGGTGATAAGGCCATCAGGGCTTCATCCTCATGGATCGGATTCCTGCCCTTATAAAAGGGCTTGAGGAAGTTAGTTCGACCCTTTTTGCTCTTCCATCCCTTCCACTATGTGAAGACATAGCATTCAAGTCACCACCTTGGAAGCACAGACCAGGCCCTTGCCAGATACTGAACCTACCAGCACCTTGATTTTGGACTTCCCAACCTCCAGAACTGTGAGAAATAAATGTCTATCATTTGTAAATTACCCAGTCTCAGATATTCTGCTAAAATGCCACAGATGGACTAAGACGAAGGCTGGCAGTCCTGAGTTTGAATCCCCACTTCACAAAGTAGTAACTGGGCTGCCAGGACTGGTTAGTTAAGCTCTTCAGCTCCACTGTTCTCACCTGTAAAATGAAGGAGATGAACCACTTCTGCAAGACAGATGAGACGATTCAAATGGAATCATGCACAAAGCATAGAATGGTGCAGGCACTTAAACATTGGCACACTCACACTCTCTCCTTCCTCTCAAATTCACGCCACCAGTAAGCGGCAGAGCCAGTTCTAATCTGGTCTTCTCAACAATGGGACAAGCTGGTCCAAAATCACAGCTACCCACTCCTGTAACAGTCCTGGCAAGTCAACTACTAGCTGGGAAGCTACGGAAGGACTCAATGAGTGACCAGATTAGTTTATCTGCAAGCCCCTGAGATCTGAACTCTAGAGTAGGGGTCTGAACAAGGTGCCCAGGGCTGAATTCAGCATGCAGATGTGTTTGTTCATGGACCAGTGCTTTTATAGAAACCGTAGCTTGCCAGGTGCGGTGGCTCATGCCTATAATCCCAGCACTTTGGGAGGCCGAGGCAGATGGATCACCTGAGGTCAGGAGGTCGAGATCAGCTTGGCCAGCATAGCGAAACCCTGTCTCTACCAAAAATACAAAAATTAGCCAGGCATGGTAGCACACGTCTGTAATCCCAGCTACTTGGGAGGTTGAGGCAAGAGAATCACTTAAACCTGGGAGGCAGAAGTTGCAGTGAGCCAAGGTCGCACCACTGCACCCCAGCTTGGGTGACAGAGCAAGACCCTGTCTCAAAAAACAAAGAAAGAAACTGTAGCTTGCCTCTAGGCAGGACGAGCCTGGCCCAGTAAGTGACCCACCATTTCCCACGTCCCACACCTGGGTTCCACAGCAACATCACCTGTCTGGCTCAGGCAGGTGTTTGAGTCTGTGCACCTACTATAAACCTCACTATGCAAAGAAGTGGTCCATGCACAGAAGCAGCAGCCTCCCTTGGGAAATTTTAGAAATGTGGTGTTTCGGGCCTTATTTCAGACCTCCTGAATCAGAATCTGCATTTCAACAAATTCCCTGCTGGTGTGAGGAGATCCAGAGCAGACATGTCTGTGTGCACATGTGTGGACAGCACCCCTCTTCTCAGACACAGTGCCTGGATGCTATCGTTTGGATATTTGTCCCCGCCATCTCCAATGTTGAGACGTGATCCCCAGTGTTGGAGGTGAGACCTAATGGGAGGTGTTTGAGTCGTAGGGGTGGACGCCCTCACCAGATGCTCAGTCTCCCAGCCAGCAGAATAAGGAGCCAAAGAAATCTCTTTTCTTGGCCAGGTGCGGTGGCTCACACCTGCAATCCCAGCATTTTGGGAAGCCAAGGTGAGCAGATCACCTGAGGTCAGGAGTTCAAGACCAGCCTGACCAACATGGCAAAACCCTGTCTTTACTAAAAAATACAAAAATTAGCTGAGTGTGGTGGTGGGCACCTGTAATCCCAGCTATCAGGGGACTGAGGCAGGGAGAATTGCTTGAACCCGGGAGGCGAAGGTTGCAGCAAGCTGAGATTGTGCCACTGCATGTCAGCCTGGGTGACAGAGTGAGACTCCATCTCAAAAGAAAAGAAAAGAAAATAAACCTCTTTTCTTTATAAATTACCCCACCTTAAGGTATGTCTTTATAGCAATGCAAATGGACTAAGACACTGGCCCAAATTGGAGGCTCAATGAAAAAATCGTTAAACAAGTACAGATAGGTATGCGCAGATGAGCATGGGCAACACAGCTGGAACTCGACTGTGAGCAGAATAAGGAAAAGCTTCTGAGGACCAGAGGGCAGCTGCCATAGAGTCCATGCAATGCTCTCCCAGGTAAGGCCAGGAGATTCAACAGGTGCAAGACTAGACTCCGAGGGTCCCATCAGTGAAGACACAGGGAAGCAAACCACTAGCAGAGGCTGAAGGAGGCAGAAGGAGGAAGCCCAGGAGTTCAGCCTCTGATAGCACTGAAAACCCAATCCAAAGTCAGAGGACATCACAGGGCTCCTGTTTAGAATGAGGCTCCACAGTAATTGAGATTAGCTCTGTTTTTTTTTTTTTTTTTTTTTTTTTTTTTTTTTAATCTTCTGCTTCAAATGGCCAGGACAGCATAATATTCTAGAAGATTTTCATTGGAACATTATCTTGCTTAGAACAATTCATTCACCCTTGATAACGTGCAGATAAACAAAATGGTACCAAATACATACAAATCCTGTAATCACTGTTGGATCACATCATTTCAGCTGGGTTCTGAGATTGGGCTGGGAGTTTATGGAGGAATCTAATACAGGCTTCTGCTTGAAAGGATTTCCCATCATCCCAAGGCAGAGGTCCTGGGAACGAGGCTAAGAGGTTCCCTGTGGTCATCTTGTCCCCAGGGCCTGGAGCTCTGACAGGACCCATCTGGCATCAGACCAGGCTGCTGAAGAGGTGCTTGTGTGTTCCCTATAATGCAGGAGGCCCAGGTGCAGGGGAGACTCCAGCACCTTCTAAGAAATGGCCTCGACTGGGTGCGGTGGCTCACGCCTGTAATCCCAGAATTTTGGGAGGCCAAGGTGGGTGGATCACCTGAGGTCAGGAGTTTGAGAACAGCCTAGCCAACATGGCGAAATCCCATCTCTACTAAAATTACAAAAATTAGCTGGGAGTGGTGGTGAGCACCTGTAATCCCAGCTACTGGGAAGGCTGAGGCAGGAGAATCGCTTGAACCCGGGGGCGGAGGTTGCAGTGAGCTGAGATCGTACCACTTCACTCCATTCTGGGGGACAGAGCGAGACTCCATCTAAAAAAAAAAAAGAAAGAAAAAGAAAGAAAAAAGAAATGGGATATTTCTATTAATAAATGCCTCACATTCACGCTTTTATCCTCCAACAGCTGTGCATGATTAACACCCCCATTTTCCAGATGAAGAAGCTGAAGCAGGCAGGTTCACTGGAGTGCCCCAGACCCATGGCTTCTCAGTGGTGATTCAGCTCCACTCCAAAGCACATGCTTTGTGCCCTCACCACACTGCAACGGAACAGCCAAGTCTGCCCCACTCCTGCTGCTACTTTCTGCAGACATTTATTAAACATTCACTATGTGCTAGGCACCGTTCTAGGTGCTTTACTTAGCTCGTGTAATTTTCAAAAATCCGTATCAAATAGGCACTACTATTACACCCACTGTCTTGCCAGGACATGGCACGGAGAAGTTAAGTAAACTGTCCTAAGTCACACAGCTTAATCCCGGAAGACAAACCCTGAAGCTCCCGCTCTTAACCACCATAAAAACACCATAAAAAGGGAGAGGAGAGAAGGCCTGTTTGAATTAAGGCTGGGCTATTGAACTGTTTAAAAGAAAATGAAGGTCATATGTGCTGTAAATGAAAATCTATGCAATCAACATTTGAGGTCTGCCTTTTGCCTTGCTCTGTGCTTAGAGCTGGGGATAGTGACAAGGGCGAGCTCCCTACCTTGCTGACCTCACAGTCTAGAGGACTGCACCAAGAAACGAAGGGAATGCGGCTGCTAGTGCTCTGAGGAATGCCTTCACCAGGCACAGAGGGACCTGTGGGAGGCAGTGGTTAAGAAGCAAGAACATTAAGTAATGTACACTAGCAATAACGCGACTCACAATCGATCCACACAGCACCATTCTCACCAAAAGCATTACATCCTTTAACATATAAGGATTACTAAACATATTCTTTAACATATAAGGAGTACTAAAATAAAGGTAAGTGTTTCAGTAAGAATCATCGTGTCTACATTACCTAAAATTAAGAACTCATAGAATTTCAATGAGACTATATAGTATATGAAAAGCCATGACCAAATTCCCATTTTTAACAACATACTAATATAACTCACTAACATACTAACAATATACTCACTATTACAAGCTGAAGTTTTTCAAGACACTTCCTTATACATTATTATTTTTTTGAGACAGAGTCTTACTCTGTGCCCAGGCTGGAGTACAGTTTCACAATCATAGCTCACTGCATCCTCTACCTCCTGGGCTCAAGCAATCCTCCCATCTCAGCCTCTCCAGTAGCTGGGACCACAGGTGCGTGCCACCACGCCCAGCTAATTTTTTGTAGAGACAGGGTCTCATATGTTCCCCAGAATGGTCTCGAACTGCTGGGCTTAAGTCATCTATCTGCCTCAGCCTCCCAAAATGCTGGGATTACAGATGTGAGCCACTGTGCCTGGCTGTCTTGTACATTATTTTTTGTTTTATTAAAATGTTAATTATAAATTGATGATTTATAATTGTGTATATCTTGGGGGTTGAAAGTGATGCTATGTTTATGAATAGAAAGTGGAATAATTAAATTAGGCTAATTAACAGATCCATCACCTCAAATAACTATCATTTTTTGTGATGAGAGCATAGAAATTTAGTCTCTTTGCAGTTTTGAAATGTACAATACACTATTATTAACTATATTCACTACACTGTGCAATAGAGCTCAAATAAAACCTCACTCCTGGCCTGGCGCGGTGGCTCACGCCTGTAATCTCAGCACTTTGGGAGGCAGATCACGAGGTTAGGAGATTGAGACCATCCTGGCTAACACGGTGAAACCCCATCTTTACTAAAAACACAAAAAATTAGCTGGGTGTGGTAGTGCGCACCTGTAATCCCAGCTACTCAGGAGGCTGAGGCAGGAGAATTGCTTGAACCTGGGAGGTGGAGGTTGCAGTGAGCTGAGACCATGCCACTGCACTCCAGCCTGGTGACAAAAGTGAGACTCTGTTTCAAAAACGAACAAACAACCAACCTCATTTTTCTTGTCTAATTGTGTGGGAGACCATCATCTCCCCACTCTCCCAACCCCTGGTCTCTGTAATTATCACTCTACTCTCTGCTACTGTGAATTCAAGTGTCTGAGACTCCACATATGAGTGAGAACATGTGGTATTTGTCCTGTGATTGATTTATTTTACTTAGCATAATGTTCTTCAATTCCATCCATGATGTCGCAAATGACAGGATTTCCTTCTTTTTTAAGGCTGAATAATATTCCATCGTGACATATACCACATTTTCCTTATCTACTCGTCTATGATGGATGGACACAGGTTGATTCCAAATCTTGGCCATTGTGAATAGTGCTGCAATAAACGTGGGAGTGCAGGTATCTCTTTGATATATTGATTTCCTTTCCTAATAGGCGACTGCTGGATCATATGGGAGCTCTGGTTTTAGTTTTAGGAATGAATCTCCATGCTGTTTTCCATAATACCTAATCTAATTTACATTCCCACCAAGAGCAGATAAGGGTTTTCTTTACTTCACATCCTCAATAACACTTGTATTTTTGATAATAGTCATTCTGACAGGTGTGAGGCGATAGCTCATTGTGGTTTTAATTTGCATTCCCTAATGATTAGTGAGGTGGAGCATTGTTTTTTTCATGTCTCTTGGCCATTTATATGTCTTATTTTCAGAAATGTCTATTCAGGTCCTGTGTCCATTTTTTAATTGTGTTGTTTGTTTTCTTGCTATCAAAGTGTTTGATTTGTTTTGGGGGGTTTTGTTTTGTTTTGTTTTGTTTCCTGAGACAGAGTCTTGCTCTGTCACCCAGGCCAGAGTGCAGTGGTGCAAATTCGGCTCACTGCAACCTCTGCCTCCCAGGCTCAAGCAATTCTCCTGCTTCAGCCTCCTGAGTAGCTGAGAATACAGGCACGTGCCACCACACCCGGCTAATTTTTGTATTTTTAGTAGAGATGGGATTTCACCATATTGGCCAGGCTGGTCTCAAACTCCTGACCTCAGGTGATCCACCTGCCTCAGCCTCCCAAAGTGCTGGGATTACAGGTGTGAACCACCACGCCTGGCCTATTTGCAATTTTTTTGTCTCAGTCTATAAGTTGGCTTCTTACTCTCGTCATCATTTCCTTTGCTATGCAGAAGCTTTTTCATTTGATATGACCCCATTTATCTATTTTTGCTTTTGTTGCCTGTGCTTTTGGGGTCAAAGCCAAAATATTATTGTTCAGACCAATGTTGTGCAGTTTTTCCCTTATGTTTTCTTTTAGAAGTTTTACAGTTTCTGGTTTTACATTTAAGCCTTTAATTCAATGTGAGTTGATTTTTGCATGTGATGAGAGATAAGAGTCTTATTTCACTCTTCTGTATGTGGATATCCAGTTTTCCCAACACCATTTATTGGAGAGGTTATACTTCCTCCATTGTGTGTTCTTGGCATCTTTGTGAAAAATCAGGCTGGGCACAATGACTCACGCCTGTAATCCCAGAACTTTGGGAGGCCGAAGTGGGCAGATCACTTGAGGTCAGGAGTTTGAGACCAACCTGGCCAACATGGCAAAGTCTTGTCTCTACTAAAAATACAAATATTAGCTGGGCATGGTGGTGGGCACCTGTATTCCCAGCTACTCGGGAGGCTGAGGCAGGAGAATTGCTTGAACCTGGGAGGTGGAGGTTGTGGTGAGCCAAGATTGTGCCACTGCACTTCAACCTGGGTGACAGAGTGAAACTGTGTCTCAAAAAAAAAAAAGAGTAATTGCCCATACGTGTGTGGGATCATATCTGGACTCTACTCAGTTCCATTGTTTGGTGCTTCTATTTTTATGCCAGTACCATGCTGTTTTAATTACTACAGCTTTGTAGTATGGTTTGAAGTCAGGTAGTGTGATGCTTCCAGCTTTGTTCTTTTTGCTCGTGATTGCCTTGGCTATTCAGGATTTTTTGTGGTTCCACGTGAATTTTAGGATTTTTTTTTATTTCTATGAAAAATGACATTGGAATTTTGATAGGGATTGCATTCTTGAACATTATTTCATAATTCTCAGACCAGCCATCCAGTTTTATTCCTGATTTGCAGATGAGAACGCTGAGGCATGCAGTGCTGAGAAGACTTTTCTGAGGCCAGAACTCTAGTAAGTGTGAGGTCTGGGGCTGATACCCTGCCCTCCAGCTCTCATCTAGATCTGTGTCCACTCCCCAGGTGTATAAAGGTCTGAAGTTCCAAGCTACAGTGGACACAAGAGGATGAGAGGAAGTCTTCTAACCAAAGGCACGCTGATCAAATGTGTTCCAGTTCATTTTCACAGCAAGCATCATATTTACTGGAGTGATTCCTGTTGCTTTGTAGCTGGCTGCCAGTATTCCTGGATGGAGCAGATACCCCTCAGCCAGCAATGTTCATGTAGGCAGCTTCCCAACCTGCCTGATGACGAGACTAGTCAGACACATAGACCCCATAGCCAGCAGGGATATTCAGACTCAGTGGGAGGTGGGAGGGGAAGGGAGGGGCAGCCTAGGAAACTACCCGGTTAACAAGCGCCCCAGGGACTTGCGACGGAGGCATTTCGGAAAGTGATTTTTTAAAAAAAAAATTAAAGTTCTGGGATACATGTGCTGAACGCGCAGGTTTGTTACATAGGTATACATGTGCCATGGTGGTTTGCTGCACCCATCAATCTGTCATCTAGGTTTTAAGCCCTGCATGCATTAGGTATGTGTCCTAATGCTCTCCCTCCTGGGAAAGAGTGATTTTTAAAGCCCAATTTGATTTAAATCCATATGTTTTGGTTCTCCCTGCCCCCTATGGAGTTGTCCATATATGATCTAAGTTGATTTCTGTAGTTTTTCCTTCTTCCCCAGATGATAAAGATACGAATGACCCGGAAAGGTGGCAAGGGTGAAAGAGCAGGGACAGGCCCAGGCGTCCTGCTGCTCAAAGCCCGCGGAAGGTCTTACGGAAGAAAACCTTCGTAGGCTCTTGGGGTTTAAGATCGTGTTTATTTATTTTCTCAAGAGACCCTGCTTTAGCAGAATTTGCTAAATTGCTGCTGCTCAGTGCTGGAAAGAAAGCAACGCCAGCCTTACAATTCTAGCATGGCTCTCTGCCTGAGAGCTGGCGCTTCTGTTTGGTGGAGGCCTGCTGTGTCTGGCTGCTTGTGGCATGGCCTTGTCTGCCTCCCACCTGGTGAGGGGGTCCTCAGGAGATCCTGGCAGTCCCTGGATCTGGAACAGGCTGCGACTGGGGCTACTCCACCCCTGCACCCGCTTTCATGATCTGCCACCGGCTGTTCTGCTGAGAAGAGAGGCTGTAGGGCTTCTTCTTGCCCTATTCAAGCTGTGCTGAACCTACAAAGTCACAAGGCAGAAACGGCTCTGATCCAATCTTATTGCTGCATCACTCACAGGCCCAGGAGTCCCCTCCCTTTAGGTCAAGGGCATCCTTCGTGGCCCTGATGCTCCTCTGCCAGCTGTCCCACCTCAGAAGCCCCAGCTTGTCCTCTCCAATGCTATTGTTTACTCTTCAGAGCCATAAAGCAAAGACTGATCCTACATTTGATCTTGGCCTTGGGCACAAATGGAGGGAGGATATGGTTTGCACGGGTGGGAGGAGAGTTTCCAGTGACTCGCAGGGGCAGGGGTAGGGGCAGGGGTAGAGGTAGGGGCAGACTGACTAGGGACCCCATTTGCAGGTCTGTTGAGAAGTTCTCCTTGTCAGAAATAACCCCAGGGGCAGGACACAAAAAGCCCACATTCTTTATCCAATAACTCCTTGATTCTGTTGCTGCTAGGGAAAGGTACCAGCGCCCAAGGAGGAGCCGTGGCGTTGGAAGCAGAGTGGGGAGGCTGCTTCTCCTCCCACATCCAGCAGCCTGCAGCCTCCTTCCCTCCTCCAGCCCAGAAGGCATGTGTTCCAAAGCCCCTCATTAGGCCGCTCTTAGCAAGCAAACAAGTATCATTAATCTTGGTAAAGTTAGTGAAAGCACATTCACCTGTCCAAGCAAGAGAATTAATGTTGTGTCAATAGGAAATCAGTGTTTACCCCTGGCCTTTCTCTCTTCCCTTTACTACAAAAAGCCCAGGCAGGGTGAAACAGCCCCAGTGCCAGACCACAGCCAGACGAGGGAAAAACAAAAAGCCAAAATGCAGGGGTCGGGGTGTGATGGAGCTGGGAGGGCAGGGGCAGGAAAGGCCCTCCTGAGGGTGAGCTCTTGGGGGCAGAGGACAGAAGCCCTCAACCTCAGACAAGGCGGCGGGGGGTGGCAACCACAGGGCCTCGGGGTCAGAGGCTGACATTGGATTGTGGGTCCCTAGGAGGACATGATCCCCCCAGCCCAGTCCTACAAACAGAGGTGTCAGCAGGAGATACCGCCTTTCCAATGCACATGCCTGTGGCTCTCTCTCTCCATGCCTGCAGTCACATGAAACGGTTACAGGAAAGAGGTCCTGATCCAGACCCCAAGAGAGGGCTCTTGGATCTCTCATAAGAAAGAATTCAGGGTGAGTCTATAGAGTAAAGTGAAAGCAAGTTTGTTAAGAAAGTAGAGGATTAAGGCCAGGTCCGGTGGCTCACGCCTGTAATCTCAGCACTTCGGGAGGCCGAGGCAGGTGGATCACTTGAGGTCAGGAATTCAGGACCAGCCTGGCCAAAAGGTGAAACCCCATCTCTACTAAAAATACAAAAATTAGCTGGGTGTCATGGTGGGCGCCTATTATCCCAGCTACTCAGGACGCTGAGGCATGAGAATCGCTTGAACCCAGGAGGCAGATGTTACAGTGAGCCGAAATCACACCACTGCACCCCAGCCTGGTGACAGAGACTCTGTCTCAAAAAAAAAAAAAGTAGAGGAATAACAGAATGGCTACTCCATGGACAGAGCAGCCCTGACAGCTACCGGTTGCCCGTTTTTATGGTTATTTTTGATGATGCGCTAAACAAGGGATGGATTATTCATGCCTCCCCTTTTAGACCATATAGGGTAACTCCCTGACGTTGACATGGCATTCGTAAACCGTCATGGCACTGGTGGGAGTACAACAGTGAGGACGACTGGAGGTCACTCTCGTCACCATCTTGGTTTTGGTGGGATTTGGCTGGCTTCCTTACCACAACTTGTTTTATCAGCAAGGACTTTATGACCTGTATCTTGTGCTGACCTCCGATCTCATCCTGTAACTAAGAATGCCCTAACCTCCTGGGAATGCAGCCCAGAGGTCTCAGCCTCATTTTACCCAGCCCCTATTCAAGATGGAGTTGCTGTGGTTCACAGGCCTCTGACAGAGTTGCATGGGCTGAGTGGGACCAGGCAAATGACAAAGGAGCTGCTGCTCGTTCCACCTACCAAGTGCCAGGTGCTGTGTGGGGCCTGAAAGCAAATCTCCAGGAGTCCTACAGGGCAGGTATCCACTCTACCTTTCTCTCAGATAAGGAAGAGATATTACTGTGCTGAGAAACTAAATAGGCTAGCCACGAAGACATACATGGAGGAAGCGGGTATGAACCCAGGCCCTACCCAAAGCCAGTGTTCCCCAGTGATCATCACAGACGCACACACATTCACTCCAGGAAGGATCGGCCCCAGCTCAGGAGGTCAAGTGTAAAGCAAGCCCCCGGGGCCATTCCCTGCTGCCCCCTTAAGTCCGGGCAGGCCTGGCTGTGGGAGGCTCTGGGAGAGGCAGGGTTGGGACTGTGCATGCCTGTGTGCCCCAGGAAAAGAAACCCAGCAGGCCGATAAGATCTCCGTTTCCAGAGCAAAGCACCAATTAAACACAAGGCAGATGTGAGCAAATAAAGCTGTGGCGTCCAGAGAGAAAATCAATACTAGATTATATGTCCCGGCCCAATCATATACCAATTAATACCAAGCGGGTGGGGCGAGGGAGATAAGTCCACGGCCAGAACCAGGGCTGGCTGTGCCGGCCCCGAGGCCCACGCCCTCCAACTTTCTAGAATGTGGGGCGGGGGGGATGGGGGGCAGCCGGCAGCCCTTCTCAGCAGGGACTGGGACCCCTGAGTCTCGAGGGCCTGGACCTTAGCTCTCTGGGGAGCCCCGTGAGAGGGAAGCACATGGGAGGGCAGGAAATGTTGTCTGCCTGCATGGGGCCCACTGGGCCTGGACACAGGGGCAGGGGAGCATGGGCTGCTGTGAGAGGGTGGTGCCCCTGGGAAGAAGCGGGAGACCCAGACCCTGTGGACAGTTTGCAGGATGGTTAATGCACCCCGGAAGAAATAAGGGACTTGCTCTTGGGAAGTGACAGGAAACTAGGCAAACATGGAAAAACTAGAAAACACAGTTCTCACCCCAAGAAGTGAGGTTGAAGTCTCTGGTTGTTCCGTCCATATTTTATTGAATGAGAAGTACAGTCAAGCAGTTAATAAATCATTTTCCAGAGGGGTGACAAAAGACAGGCAGTGAAGGCTTGCAGCACAGGAGCCAGTGACAGTTACGGTGGGTGTGGAGTGGCACTGCCCAGGACATTCTGTGGAAGGGCTTCAGGCCCATCACTGAGTGCCGGGGAAGAGGCAGCATGACACCCCGTCGCCCGCCAGCAGATGGAGTGTACCCAGCACAGGGGGCCCCTGCCCCAGGGAGGTGGTTTCGGCATCGTCAGATGGACAAGCCAAAAGTGCTGGTGTCCCAGGGAGGGGAAATCTGGCTGTGGGCTCGGGGGCCAGACGTTGGGAGGTTTTGTGGAAAGAGACGCTTGCTCTGGACCCTCTGTCCTGGTCCCACAGAGCAGTCATAGACCGTCAAATCCCCTTCCACAAAATCTCCCAAAGTCCTTGGGGAAAGCAGACCCCGGATGTGCAAGAAACAGAACAAAGTGGAAGGAAAGGTGGCAAATGACTGATGAGCCAGGCACCTGCGTCCAGTGTTGCCCTACCGGAAGCCCCTGCTCGGAGCTCCTGCAGTGGCCTGAATACTCCCCGCACACGAGTCCCGGAGGTAGAGGCCCTTCCTGAGCGGCAGTTTCATGGGCCGTGGACTGTTGCATGCGAAAGAAAAGGGAAATTTGCTAGCTGAATATTTTTTAGACATTTTGCAAGATGCACGGCCTCCCTGACAATTTTTAATGTACTAACTGCCTGGTCCAGTGAGCTGATTAATTGTTGCTGGAGAGATCAATAAAAAACAGAAAATTAAAACAATTTTAAAGTGATTAAGTAGTTTAACACCTGTCTCCCGTCACGTCAGCGCAGGAAGAAAAATAAAGCAGGTGTCGAAGGGGCCTCCTGAACCAAGAGAAAACAGCGCCTGCCTGGGAGAAATGACAAATCACAGCTGGCGGATCAATCTGCGTACGCGCAGCCCTTCCCCAAGCCCACGCCGAGCAGCAGGAACCGGGACCCCGGCCCGGGGCTGGGCCCTCCCAGCCTCTGTTTCCAGCCTTTCCTGCAGAGGCTGAGCAGGGCCTCTATGCCCCCCACCCAGTCCTGACTCCTTAGCAGGGAGAGGCAAGGTGTTCGTTTGTATTTGGAACACAGGGCAAGAGGGAGCAGAGGGAGCCTCCGAACATCTGCCTAGAACTCTAGATGGATCAGAAGGGAAGGCACCAGTTAACCTCTTGATCTCACATCCAGCCATCCAGAGCTGAGTCTGTGCGTATGGAGGAGTTCGAATGCACTGAAAGTACATTTTGGTTGCCCAGGCAAGGTGTGTCACACCTGTAATCCCAGCACTTTGGGAGGCCAAGAAAGGAGGATTGCTTGAGGCCAGGAGTTCAACATCAACCTGGGCGGCATGGTGAGACCCTACCTCTACAAAAAATTTAAAACATTAGCTCAGTGTGGTGGTGTGCGGTGCGCCTGTAGTCCTAGCTACTTGGGAGGCTGAGGCAGGAGGATTGCTTGAACCCAGGAGCCCAAGCTGTAGTGAGTCATGAACATGATCACACCACTGCACTCCAGCCTGGGCAACAAAGTGAGATCTAGTCTCAAAATAACAACTGGGCTGGGTGCAGTGGCTCATGCCTGTAATCCCAGCACTTTGGGAGGCTGAGGCGGGTGGATCACCTGTGGTCAGGAGTTCAAGACCAGCCTGACAAACATGGTGAAGCCCTGTCTCTTCTAAAAACTACAAAAATTAGCGGGGCACGATGGCACGTGCCTGTAATCCCAGCTACGCGGGAGGATGAGGCAGGAGAATCACTTGAACCTGGGAGGCAGAGGTTGCAGTGAGTCGAGATCATGCCACTGCACTCAGCTTGGGCAACAGAGCAAGACTCTGTCTCAAAAACAAACAAACAAACAAACAACAACCAATAAATGCATTTTGGGACCCGTGGGTTCAAGGGAAGGGAGTGCAGTCATGGCTACTCTTGGAATTACCAGGTCTCCTCTTTTGCTCTCGAGGGAGACAGAGCCTCCTGACATCCGCCTTGCTGTGGCTTCCCGCTGGTGACATCAACAGGTGGTGCAGGTACCTGCCGGGTGATGGCCCAAATCCCCTTATCCCATCTTTAGCCAACCTCACTCCTCTGGCCCCCATCAGCAACTGTAATGGCAGCTGCCAAGCAAGAGCCATTCCTTTCCCAGTTTAATGTATTTGACTCCTGCATAGGCAGTAACCTCACGGAGTACGAGAAAGCCTGAGATCATTCTTTAGCCTCCCCAGCAAAGTGCTCCTAACAGTGCAGTGGGATGGGTGTGGGCACGGGAAGTGAGGTGTCGGAGAGCCAGCGCACTGAAGCCCTCACTGAAACGTTTCAGAAGTGTCCTGCTTAACCCCGAAAGTGGACTTGAAGTCTGTACGTGTTAACATGCAAGGTGCGCTGGGAATCCACATCCATGGTGTCCCCCGGCTTCACTGGCCAGCCTGGCACATTCCTGGGGGCAGGGCTGGAAGTCTTTGGAAGAGAAACTAGGTCCTTGACCAGCCTCTTGCACATGGGCACAGCCTGGACCACACTCCTGAAAATCACTCTATTAGCATTCGCCTGCTCTGCGGGACACTCAGACCTGTCTTCTGCCGTCCAGTTTCCTAACCACCTTCAAGGTCCCCTGAGACCAGAAGAGAAAAGGAAATCCTAACAATCCCAGAGAAGGCCCGCAGCCTCACTTCTTACTGAGAGTCCTGTTGTCAAAAGCCCTTGTGTTCCCATCCGCTCCACTAAGCATGAATGGGAAGGAAGTCCGCAGCAGCAGCCTGAACGAGGGAGGGTCAAGAAGGTGTTCCAACTATTCGCTTTAATAAAAACGTTTATTAGAAACACGAGAATAGAAAGTGTTTTCCCTTTCCTACAACTTCCCCCTGGGTGAGAATTCTGGTTGCATCGTCAGTGGTTGGGTTACTCTATGTGAGACCATCTGTTTGGGGCCATATTCGTCTCGATGAAAAGTGCCAAACTCTTTACAGCAAACTCTATGCCAATGAAAATCTCACAAAATGGCATTTCCAGTCTTCAGCTATTGGCCCACACTTAAAAAAATAATCCACACAGCCTGATCGCTGCAAAAGACTGTCTCCTGGCACATCTTCCTGCCACAGGTGACTCTGGTGGCAATTTGGCCAGGAAGGAAGCTAAAGGGTCCTGCCATACGAGCTTCTCTTGTTGATGCCAGATGTCTGCTGGCCAAGGGTGCCTGCCCCAGGGTGCATCCCCAGCTGGGAGAGGGCCGGTAGGTGCCACCCCAGAATGCAGCCCAGCAGGGGCATCCAGCCCTGGCACCTGGGCACTCTTGGAGACCAACACAAAGTTCTCAACTCGGCGCCCTCCGGCCTGCAGCTGATCCCTGCAGAGTAAGCCTCAGGCTGACGGAGATAAAGTTTCCCTGGGCCCAAGTTCCAAACTCGGCCGTTTTGTTTCTGTTAAAATGCAATTGTTTTTCTCTGGAGTGTGTGGTGACTGCTCTGCGTCAGGAAGATGTATGAAAACCTCCACTTCAATTCGGCATCCCTTTTCTCCCAGACAAACACGGTCGGATTTTAATAAATCAAAGAGCCACACTGTTTAATAAAAATTTATTGACTTACAAGTGATTATTTATCAAAAGACCATTAATAGCAGGTACTGAAATGATGTGTTACTGGGTGGTGCTGGGAGACTAATAGGAAATCAATGCAGCTGGCCGGCCAGAATGCATATGAGAAGCCCATCCCCCGGCAGCCAGTGCAATCACCCCCACAACACACGCCAGGCGCCACCCCCGGCGCAATGAAAAGTTCCCCCTTTTTATTTATCGTTTACAAATGAAATGATCAATACTTTTAATCTAGAGCAAAATTTATTAACTTTCCCATCGGAGAGAGACATATTGACTGGGGGGGGAGCGGGGTGTGTGTGCTGTAGAAGACGGATGGCCGCGTGCCCGTCTCTTAACCTGTCTGCGAGGCAGTGCGCCTGCAGCTGCCCTTCCAGCCCACGGGCTGGGCCACCCAGGACAAGTGCACCTGGAGAAGCCAAGTCTGGCCACCCGGGATGCACAGCAGGCGGGTGGGACCTATGACACGGGGGGATCCTTCATGCATCAGGGGACAGCAGCAAGCACTAGCCCAGACAATCAAGTTTCTGGCCAATTCCAGGAAGGAAACGGCAGGATTCAGACACCCAGATTTCCACAGGACAACAGGGTTAGTGCCCACTGCTTGTTCTGCCGTGAAGGACACACGATGGTGCCCAAAAGTGCCTGTCACTGGTCTGGGATGGACATTCAGGGATCTGGAGCACTCCCCTGACCCCTCACACATCAAGCCTCTTCTATCTCTGAAAGGCAGCAGCAGGGACTGGATTCTGACACAGTGAAGCATCAAGTCCCAAAGCTGGTTCTGCTGTCAAGGGAATCCCACTAGCTTTATTAAAAAATTCCCTCTTGGCTGGGTGCGGTGGCTCATGCCTGTAATCCCAGAACTTTGGGAGACTGAGGAGAATCACCTGAGATCAGGAGTTTGAGACCAGCCTGACCAACACGGTGAAACCCAGTCTACTAAATACAACAAATTAGCTGGGTGTGCTGGTGCATGCCCGTAATCTCAGCTACTTGGAGGCTGAGGCATAAGAATCACTTGATGGTGGAGGTTGCAGTGAACTGAGATTGTGCCATTGCACTCCAGCATGGGCAACAAGAGTGAAACTCCGTGTTGGAAAAAAAAAAAAGTTCCCTTTCTAACTGGTGGGTGGAAGGTCTCATGTTTGAGTAAAAAAGGCTGTCCGAGATCCACAAAGGACACTGCCCAGCCTGAGAGCAGTGTGGCACCAGCCCCACGGCTGCCTAAAGCCCTTGAGGTCACCCTCAAGTGGGTTAGTTCCTCTAGCCCCGATGTTTTAGAGAAGCAATGGATTCAGAGCTGACCTCCCATATTTCCAAACCCAGAAGACTTCAGAGATCAAAACCAAAGTTTGAACTATGGGCTTCAAAATAGAAAATTCAGATGTGGACGGTGTCTCTGAGGTCATCTAGCCAAGTCCCTAGTTAAGACTCAGGAGACAGATGCAGAGAAGTGAAGATGCAGCAGGCTTGGAGGGGGGTTAGCAGCTGGCCAGCACTTGTTGCACTCATTACACTACTGGGTGTCATTCCCAGCTCAGCCCCACCCTCACTGGGGTAACAGGAGGGAACACATTATTTTGTACTTTGTATATTTCTAAGTGTCTTGAGGTTTTGTCCCGTAAGACCAACTCAAGTCATCTCAAACCAGATACTCTATGGGTCACTTGGGGCCTGCAGGACCCCTAATTTAAAAGGATGGAGCAGTCGCCTGGATGATGATAGAAGGCATGCACAGAAAGGGGAGGTTTTGTTTCTGCAGGCGTTGAGAGTCAGTCCTCTCCTCACTGCCTGTCCCGCACAGGACTTCCCTCCACAGCGCTGACTCCACGTGACTTCACACCAGGTGTGGCCATACCTGCCTGCAGGGGCTGCAGACAGCTGTGCTGAATGTGAGACAAACAAAAGCAAAACCTGTGTGTGTATACATAAATACCTAAGCAAATCACGAAAGTAACAAATCATAGTTTCAGATGAACCTTTTAAAAGAGAACCTGATCTTTAAGACCAACTACTGATCCCTCCAGTTAGTTTACAAACACTGTAAACATCACCTATAAAAGCTGAAAATCACTTTTTATTCTTAAGCATTCTGTAAAACAGTTCCTAAGAGACTGTTATTAGTCATAACACTGACTTTATTTATTTTTTCAGTCTTCATTTCAGAGCAAAAAGAGGATTTCCCCTGGGCTGGCAACAGGGTAGGTGAGGAAATGGGAGGCTTTCCCGGGGAGGTCACAGGTAGGTGCAGAGAAAGGGAGACTGCAGGGCCAACCCAGTAGGTCCCCACATGACAAAGTGGATCCATCTGCAGCCCCACGAACACGGCTTCACTCCCACTCCTCCCTGAACCGCAGGACAGAGGGCAACCTTAGGGACACGACACTTGGCACCACTGGCACCAAATCCTGAGAGGCGTCATGACTGTGCCACAAGGGAGCGTGGGTCCCAAGTGAGGGCTAGTGGCACATGAATAGGGGGCTGAGGGGCATGAAATTGGTGAAACCCCAGAACCCAGAGGGGCTGTTTGGCCTTGGCTCTGCCTCCACTGTGACTGTACAGCAGGCACCAGTGGCCGAGTCTTTTCCCTGTGGTGCCTGCTCTGGCTGTGTGGAAGCCACCATGCAGCACACGCCCTGCCCACCCTGCCCCTCTGCAGCCCTCCCGGGGCCCCTGCTCCTCCCCCGCCCTGGAGTTTACTCATTGCTTCTCCTAGGCCTCACATCAGCACCCCGTGTACCCCCAATCTCTGGAGAAATTCACGTCTGTGCTGGAAATTCTAAATTACCCAAAGATCTGCAAGCATCTGAGACGAACACGTTCACCTTCTCAGCTGTAGGCTTCCTCGCTCCAGCAGTCAGGCAGCTTCTCCGCAGCCCCAGGGCCGTGCTCCCAGAAGAGAACGGGAATTCTCACGAGAAGCCCACTACTCAGGGCCACAGCCAGGGGAGAAAGTAAAGGGAGAAGTCCCCCAGTTCATTCACCAGCCAGTTTTATTTACTCACAAGAACAAATCCAAAGCCCAGGGCAGCAGCTCTGAGCTCAGGCCTGCCCTGCCCCGTTTTGTGGGCCTGTACTTGAAACACTGAACGTGACGTGTCCTTCACTCACCCGCAGCACTTTAATCCCCACAACAGCCCTGTGAGGTAGGAATCACCACGCTTCCCCCCGACTCAGGTTACAGATGGGGAAACTGAGACACACATTCAACAGAGCGCGCATCACATGGGGAGTTCAGGGTTAGCCTGGAGTATGAACACATGTTCTCCCCACGGCCCAGTCAGCGGCCCACCTGGCCTCTTCCCCTTCCTTTGGTGACCCCATCAGCAGCAGCATAAAAATCTAACCCTTCATTCTGCTGAAAGCCCCTGCAGATGACAGTTTCCTTTCTATCATGTCTGCAGAGCTCCAGGGCTGGGGGCAATGTTGAGGCCGAAGCCAGCCACAGTGCCTCAGCTGTGCCTTTCCTGGAGAGCGGGTGGCCACCCCCAGCACATCCCTGGCACACGGGCTTGCATAACAGACTCTTGTCCCGCCATCCCTAGCACAAGAACATGGCCACATCTCCCCAACCGCTCAGCCCGCACAGCGTGCACAGGTGGGGAGTTCACTTTAATGGCATTCCTCCAACGACTTATTGTAAAAGAAACAAGGCATCTCGTCCTGGGTCGTGACACCCAGCAGCATCCGTTCAGACCACCAAGGGCAGGCTGCGCCGGGTGCACAGGGATCCCGCTGTGGCTCGGCGAAAGCCGGAGTCCTGGGATGCAGAGCAGCCCGGGGAGCCCTGGAGTCTGGAAAGGACACAGCAGTGGGGGCCGCGGCGGCAACTCCAGCTCCGAGCCCGTCGGCACTCCGCACGGTGGCCCCAGCCAGCTGGAGGCAGGCTCAGGAGCGGCTCCTGTCCTCGTGGTTCCCCACGATCATCTTGCTGTACAGCTTCTGCTGCTCCTCCTTGAACGTGTCCTTCACCTTCTCCCTCTTCAGGCCCCCATCCCTGGAGAGACAAAGGCTGGATGTAGTAACAGCCAAGAGGATTCCCAGGCACCCTCACACCATGGGAGATGCACCGTGCTGCCCAAATACCAAGAAAAACCTGCCAGAAACAGGGTACCCCGTGGCACTCTCACCAAGACAACCTCAGGGGATCTGGGGCTCTGGGCTCCCAATATTCACCCTTTCTATCTCAGAAGGTCCACTCTTGCCCTGGAGTAAGAATTTACTACTCACATTGAAAGTACTTGGTAACTGCTTAAACCTACCAAGGAGTTTACAATTCTTTCTACTCTAACATTCATCTTCACCTCACAAAGGAAAAGGAGGAATTCTGGCATTACGGAAGGTAGACATGCTTCCAAAATATCGACTCATAACATATCTGTAATATCGATCTGTAAAATGTCATTTGTTTAATTCAGACCCAGGGATACTCCGAATTCATGCAGAGAGCTAACACAAGGGGTAACGCGCGTTCTGACTTCTTTCATGCTCAAAAAAGAGTGCCGTCAGGAATGGAGGTTTATCTCTGGGGCTGCCTCTCAGAGTCCCAACCTCACTGCCCCAGTGCCTCCCTGCAGCAGCCCCAAACCAACCCACCAGACTTGGGGTTGTTTCGTTACAGTCCCATTCCCTCTTGCCTGCTGGTCCCCTCTGTGCCTACACTCTAGAATTATCACCACCTTCAACAACTTATAAAAATCCAAGCCCGCTTTCAGTCTCTCCACTACACCCTTTAAAATCCATAGCAAAGGCATGGTTTTTAAAAGCAGCCACTCTGTCTTTCTTAGAGATGGGAAGATGGGGCAGAAGTTAAACCTTGAAGCTCTAAAAGTCTGTTAGATGTGGATGCAAAATCTAGCTCCAGTGCTAATGTTATGACTTTGGAAAAAAGTGATTTAACCTGAGTATCAGTTTCTCATCTGTAAAATGGGAACACTGTTTACAGGGCTGCAGCTACTGTGAGGGTGAAAGAGATGATCACACAGGGCCCCAGAAGCTCGGTGGCTGGCACACAGTGAGTGCACAATCCACGCTAGCATTTTTTAAAAGGCCATGATCTGAGAGCCAATCTAATCCCTGAGACTATACCGTTGGGTTTACAATGTGAATTTCTACCCTTTCTTTTCTCATAGATAATGCCCATCTAAGTCAAATGCTCTCCCCAGTTGACCCTTGGCTCTTAAACCTAAGTGACCCACAGAGTGGAAAAGTTTCTCTGAACCAGCATTCACCTCTGGTCACTCTCCTACTGTTTGGGATAAAACTATCTTATACTCTAGTATAAGGGCTGGTCAAATGCAGCCCATGGGCCACATCCAGCTGATACCTGTTTTTGTAAATAAAGTTTTATTGGAACACAGCCATGCTCATTGGTTTATAGACTATCTGTTTTCACACTACAATGGCAGAGATCAGTAGCTCCAACAGACACCATATGGCCTGCAAACCCTAAAATATTTACTGACTACAGAAAAAGTATGTCAATCCTGCTCTATTAGGTAATAAGCTGAATACAACAAACACAACCTTTGCCTTTCTAAGGATGGTTCAATTTTGCCAGATACACTGGGACCAGGGAAAGTCACCCTGCCTTCTTGAGGTTTTCGGATCAGTAGCAGGTCATGCCCACCCAGAGAAGGACACTGTCCAGGTGTCCTGGAAGACGGGTTCAAACCCCAGAAAGGTACACAGAATCAACTGCTTCAGTCCAGGTGTCCCTGATCCAGGTTCCCCAAGGTCAAGGAAGCACAGGGCACTTCTGGGTTGGAATTCAGGGAGAGTCAAACTGCTCTCTCTAGAGCTGACAAGTTGAATTCTCCACAGCAGGGGGAATGACATGTAAGTGAAGTCAATGACACAGCATCTGCTGCAGGAACTCAGCTGATAAGGCCTGGCTCTAAACTTACCACAGCAGGTCCACCAGTCCTCCCTGCCTGGCAATGGCAGATTTCACCCTATTCGCAAACTGGACAGCATCTTCATCTGCCTGTAAGAAAGAACAAATGAGACCACTCAGCTCCGGCTTGACGTTACACAGAGCAGGTGCAGATCTGTCTGGGGCAGGCACTCACCTCTCTAGTCATGGGAGGCAGGTACCACACACTGCAGACAATGGCCCAGCTGGTCATCATTCGCAGCAGGTACGTCACCATCCCATACTTGCTGCTGTTCCAGAAGGCATCGCCGAATTGAGGGTCATACTGAAAACAATGGAAAGCTGAAGGTAAGATGTGAGTAGTTCTCACGTGTGCGAGTCCACAGCGATTGCGCTGAGTGACTCCACTGGGCCGTGCTGGTACTGGGGCGCTGCTCCCTGACCCTGCATGAGTACTGCGGAAGCCCCTCTCCATGTGGCCGGTTCTGACTGCGAGCAACACTGCTCTCCCCCGAGGGACCTGGCCTCTGCTGCAGATCAGTAAGGAAGGCTCCCCTGACAGCCTGCCTCAAGCAAATGTCTCCCTCTTTGGTTACTTTCAGGTCTTACTCATAGGTATATAAAGTTTTCAAACATCTTCAAAACCAGGGAGAAAAGGATCATGCACTCCCATGTACCCATTCCCTGATTCAACCACCGCCAACGTTTCCCACTTGCTCCATCTCTCCCCTCCCAGCATCCTGTCATTCATCTAGTGTACCTCCCCCAAATAAAGATATTTTCTTACACAAACACCAAGTTTTAAATATGATTTCTGGTGCCCAGACCAGGGAGGAAACTATTAGAAAGCTTTTGCATTTACACTTTCAACAAAGTCAGTCATCTGTTCAGGACACCGCTCTGTGCTCACGCTGACAGCCCCGGGAAGTCTCAACCACATAGGCTGCTTCTACCATGAAGCAGGTATCAGATCCTTTCATTTGCCAGTGGCTCTAATGGAGGCAAAAGGCAGCACTTCAGTGGCGTTTTGCGGAAAATGTGGCTGCAGCTGTGACCCACATTCTCACCAAACCAGCAGCTGGAGGGGCAGGTGATCAGGGTGGGTAAGCTCCGGAGGAAGTTGCGCAAGGAGCAACAGGAGGACCTGGGCGCTTGAGAACGCCTGGACAAAGTGCCTGGTGCTGCTAGCAAATGTCTGAAGGGATCCTGTACACAAGGCAGTAGGCTGACCTTGTGCAAACACCCAGGACCAGAGTGGAAAAATAAAGGAGCCAGAATTTCAAGAGTTATGCCACAAGGCCATGCTGCCAACAACATCAAAAATGCCCTTTTCCTGGGAAAGCCTGAGAAGAAGCCCAGGGCAGGGTCCTGCATGTGAGCATGGGCTGGGGTGGGGTTGAACTCTATGATCTTTTAGGCCTTTCCAGCCTAACTTTTATGATCCACAGTATAAAAATTGGATAATTTTGACAAGACTGTGGCCCTAACTACAAAAATGAAGGTAATTTAGGCTTAATTATAGAAGCTAAGAAATTTAGATTTAACCACAGAAGGCTTAATGAGTTATTATAATACCAACAGAAACAAGGGAAAATAATAAGTTTTTAAAACTAAGCTAATGTGTATGATCAGAAAGAATTTTTTTATTTTTATTTTTAATTATTATTATATATATATTTTTTTGAGCTAAGAGTCTCGCACTGTCGCCCAGGCTGGAGTGCAGTGGCGCTATCTCGGCTCACTGCAAGCTCCGCCTCTTGGATTTATGCCATTCTCCTGCCTCAGCCTCCTGAGTAGCTGGGGCTACAGGCGCCTGCCACTACGCCCGGCTAATTTTTTTGTATTTTTAGTAGAGACGGGGTTTCACCATATTGGCCAGGCTTGTCTCAAACTCCTGGCCTTAAGTGATCCACCTGCCTCAGCCTCCGAAAGTGCTGGGATTACGTGCATGAACCACCGCACCTGGTCATGTCGTTACATTTCATAAAGCCTGATATGGACAGAAATTCTGATGTCACAAGAGTGTGAGAACCCTTTGTTTCGGGCTGATTCTCTATTCCACACTGGGCAGTGTGTGTGGACAGAGAAACAAGGCAGAAGCTCAACACAGTGACACACTCCTCACATCAGGTCATGGCGGAATATAAGAAGAGCCTGGAAATCACTAAGGTTATCCAAGTTTGGTTACCAATAAAGGGTTCACAAAAACCAGTAATCTGTAGACCAGATGTTCTTAGCCATACATGGGCTCTACCCTGTGGACTGAATGGAAATGTATCTAAAATTTATAAGCATTTTACTTTGGAGAGGAACGGAAACTCCTCAGGGTTCGTGTTTCAACAGCAGCTAAGAGCACTGCTTCAGAACTGTGGCTGCCACAGTGTGGTCCCAACAGGCACCATCAGTGCCACCCAGAACATGTTAGAATAGAAATTCAGAAGACCCAGAGGGGTGGCTCAGGCCTGTAATCCCAGCACTTTGAGAGGCCAAGGCAGGCAGATCACTTGAGCCCAGGAGTTCTAGACCAGTCTGGGGTGAAACTCCGTCTCTACAAAAATTAAAAAATTAGCTGGGTGTGGTGGCGTGCACCTATAATCCCAGCTACTTGGGAGGCTGAGACACGAGAATCATCTGAATGTGGGAGGTCGAGGTTGCAGTGAGTCATGATTGTGCCACTGCACTCCAGCCTGGGTGACAGACTGAGACCCTGCCTCAAAAGAAAAAGAACGGGAAGTTCAGAAACCCCGGGTGTGGGGCCCAGCAATCTGCATTTTAACAATCCCTCCAGGCAATGCTAATGCAGCCTAAGTTCAAGAGCCACTGTTCTGGAGGGAGCAGTAAGGGCTTCCATTCAGCAGCTTCACGGTCACACTGCAAAGCACCTGTCCTCGTTTTGCCAGAATATAGGATACAGATGCCACTCCCCACTCCCACACCCAAGGCAGACTCTGCTACCAGACTATGTTCCTCTTTCTTGCTATACCCAGACACTGCATCCTCAGGCTCTGGTGAGTCCTAACCTGTCAATCAGAGTCCCCTGCAGGCAATATTCATCTGCCATCCCTGGCCTGGTCCTCTGCCTAAATGATGAACAGTGAGTGGCTGGTAAGCATCTGTCTCACCAGGAACAACACCTCTCCAGTGGCACTGGCAAGGTGAAAAGAAAGTCAGAACCAACTCTACAGAATGTTCTGCAGACAACCCACAGTCCCCTATAAAAGAAATCTAAGCGTGAGCCTGACTCATATCTGCTCACCATTTTACCGAGCTCTCAGGCTGCAGTCTAAATACTTTAACCACACTGAGGATGGCCTGTGTTTTGTAGGTGTCATGATGTGAGGCCTCGTGGATGTGGAGAGGGTAAGAGCAGGGAGGAACAAAGTGCAGATGACTGGCTAATCACATCCTATAGCTCTGGGTGTCTGAAGGGTTAGAGCAGCAGTTCCTAAAGCGTTGACGTAGATTAGATAAACTCCCAGGGTCCATCTCATTGTTAGGAGCTGCTGTAGGTCTAAAAGATGACACGACTAAAAGCAGTGAAGCCGTTTCTCCCACTGCGCTGGAATAAGGACCCCCCCATTCTCACAGCTCCCCCAAAATGCAAAAATCCAGCTTGAAACTACACCTCTGTGCCCTGCAATCAGTCACCTTTCCAGGTGGAGGGGCCTACATTCCAGCTAGGTTTAAGAAGGTAAGAAGTGAAGGGCTTGCCATTTCCTGAATAGTGGCGGCAGCAGCATGCAGGCAGGAATCTGGCTGTCCCCCATCCCACACTCCCCAGGCCCTTCTAAGGGGGTGCTGAGTGCTCAGCATCCTCCTCTGGCAGCACTTGACCCACATCAGCCCAGTCCCATGTCACTCTGCTGAGGGCATCAACCACAGACTGGTGACCCCGGCTCCTTCCTCCACCTCCTCCTGCTGCGCTCCACTCACAGCAGCTCCAATAATGACACTGTGTACCATCGGAGGTCTTGTACCTTGATAGCAACAGGGTAAACTGTGGCTCCAATTTCAAAACTTCCCTTTTTGAACATCATCACCGATGTATTATTGATGCAGGTTCCTAAAATGCAGGAGACAATAAAATGCTATTTCTGTTGGCCCTTTACCCCAGATATTAGGTGTTTCTTAAAGACTAAGCACAATAGTCAAAATTCTTCTAATCGTTCCTCCAATAAGATACATCTGTCATCTCCCTAACTTAAAAACAAACACTTAACGAGACAGGCAAGATGGTGCCTCCAATTCTCCTGCTACAGGACCACTTCCCCTGATTCACGCACACAGCCTGGATAAAGCAGAGATGCACAGTGGTCTTAGGAGGACTCCACAAGCTCCACGAGGAGCTGAAACATTACAGAAGAAATTCCTGCATTTGGGGAGTTTACACTATGGCATTCTTAGTTCAAATTCTGAACTTGCCTGAGGTTTTAGTCCTATTTCCAATCTAAAGGGGACCTAACATTATTCAGTGAAAACAGATAACCCCAACAAGGGCTGAGGGCCTTGGTTCCCACGAAACATCAGCATCACACTCTTGCACTCCTCACAGAAGCGCTTTATGGCAACCAACCCCTTCTTACCTTCTGGGAAGATGAGGATAGGCAGCTTGCTTTTATCTTGCACATGTTCAGTCAGTCTTTCAAAGAGGAAAATAAAATGAAGGATCAGACAACCTTATACACATCATTGTCAAAATACGTTTATAAATAACTTATTTATTTGTGACACTAGTTTCAATTATAAGAAGTTAACAAGCATGACCGTATCCTTTTAAACCCATAATTTAATGCTCATCAAGAAAAAATGTATATGGATAGAGAAAATCAGGTTACAGAACTGTTCAATTCTGTGTGAACATCAGAGCACCAACGATGCCACTCAACCTGGGGGCCACTTGAAGGAGATGCCTGCCACAAGGCCTGGGCATGGCCCCCTCAATAAACCTGTGGCACTAGACTGTGTAACAGTTGTGAGGCTGGGCCCAGCCCTGCTGGCTCAACGCTCTGTCCCTGAGATGTAGCAAAGGGAGTTAGGAGAGGGTTCATCTGTCTCTATGGAAGATAATCTCAACTGTCTTTTCTTATTTGTTATTTTTTGAGACAGGGTATCCCTGTGTTGCCCAGGCTGGAATACAGTGGTGCAATCACAACTCACTGCAGTCTCACCCTTCCTGGCTCAAGCGATCCTCCTACGTCAGCCTCCCAAGTAGCTGGGACTACAGGAGCGTACCACCATGCTTGGCTAATTTTAAATTTTTTGTAGAGATGAGCTCTCCCTATGTTGCTCAGGCTGGTCTTGAACTCCCGGGCTCTCAAAGCACTGGGATTATAGGCCCGAGCCACCATGTGTGGCTTGGTCTCAACTGTCTTGATGTCTCTTTCTGCTGCAAATCTCTTTGCATTACTTACACCAGATCCACCTTCTTAAAGTTTGAAAACAGAGCAGTACTTTGTTCCACTGCCCTAGGTTTCTTTTTATTTGTGATAAATGAATTCATTTTGAGGTTTCAAATAGCAGTGAAAGTTCGTATTTTATTATGATGGGTACAATGAATAAAAAAAGGTTAAGAAACATTATTAACTTGGTAAATAATACTAGGGTTTCTATACTTTTTTTAAATTTTAAGACAGAGTCTCACTCTGTCACCCTGGCTGGAGTGCAATGGCACGATCTCAGCTCACTGCAACCTCTGCCTCCCTGGTTCAAGAGATCCTCCTGCCTCAGTCTCCCTAGTAGCTGGGATTACAGATGCCCGTTACCACACTCAGCTAATTTTTGTATTTTTAGTATTTTGTATTTTTACCATGTTGGTCAGGCTAGTCTCGAACTCCTGACCTCAAGTGATCTGCCCACCTCGGCCTCCCACAGTGCTGGGATTACAGGCATAAGCCACCACACCCGGCCACTTTTAAAATATCATGTTTTAGGAAAAGATTATTATGAAAGCAGTATAGACTTATGATAGAAGGCACATAACTACACTGTGGAGGGATAACTCCCTGAAACCTTTTCAGCATTCTAACCGGCCAAGCAGAACAGCAGTGTTCTGTCCATTACCTCTTAGCCACCAGGTGGCGATCCTTCACTTCCGAGCGCTCAAACCAGACGTGTGGGCAGGCCTTCACCATGGCTCTCTGAATCACACCCATGAGTCCCCCGTGCACTTGACCCACCTAAACGCAGGCACAGGACCCATTAGTAGTGAAGCCATCCTCACACAAATCTCCCCACTCTAGGAAGCCCTAGATCTCACAAAATAAGCAATCCAACCTCTCACCTCTAACGCTTGCTGGTCCAACCTCTTACCTCTAACACTTGCTGGCTGGAGGTTGCTCACTGCCAAGAAACCACTACCAAGACTCCCCAAATCTTAAACTTCTCCTTTTAATCAGTAATACTAGAAATAGGTAATTAAAAACATAACTGAAACCCCTAAGACAAAACACTAAAGTAGTGCAAATCCCTGTGTAAAACTGCCCCTCCCTGGGCAGATTCTCAGATGCTCTGGACACAGTCCTTGCCAGCTCCTCCCTCTCCCCATGCTGGTCTGCCTGACCGCCCTCAGCATCCTCTCCAACCACATTCACCACTCATTCTACCCAGGGTATCTCCTATCACAGTCCCACAGAGCCCCCACAGTGACAGTAAGGCGGTGGCCCATGCATAAAAGTGTTTATGTGAAGGGTCCAGGAGCCTCCTAGACCCTCCTAGACCCTCCTGGCCCTGACCAGTCTAAAGCAGGAAGTCTTGCCTCAAGAATGCACCGGAAAGAGCTCTTACCATGGCATAATAGCCATCGCTGGCCAAGATGATCACATCGATCGGTGAGGTATGATTGGCCACACAGATGCCACCATTTCTTGGTCTGTTTTCCCTGGGTTTAAATGTATGCAAAACAACCAAAATTAGTGTGAAACAGTTCATGTAACACACCTCTCACCTCACACGCTTCATCTGCTCTAACTAAAAGCTCGGAAGTGTCTTCCCATTTGGCCAAGTATAGGTGGGTGGTGTTTCCTGCAGTGCCATTTCCCTTCCTATTGATACAAAGCACTCTCACCTGTCATGGTAGGTGATGATGGCTGTCAGTGCTCGCACGCAGATCCGGTAACACATTAAGTGAACATGTTTACTCATGAACTCCTTAAACCTGCAACAACAGGACAAGGATTCTGGGTTTTATTTTACATACAGGAAGACAGAAACAGTTGCTGACTTGAACAGTTCAGCAGTCCTTTATGACTGCAAAGTGCTTTTATAGACATGAGCACGTACAGGAAAGCCCTGTGATGCATGACCACCTTTATGTTCACACATGAGGAAAGAAAGAGGGGACAGGAAGACTCGCTTACATCCACCCAAATCAGTGGGTGGAGAATTCACAGCCTAGAATTCGGCATCGGCAGACCACAGGCGGGCTGAATTCTGTTCCCCCAGTCAACACCCAGTGGCAGGCCCAAGGCCAGAGGCCAACCTCCTCACCCGCCCAGGTAGAAGAAAGGTTTCCAAGCCCCAGAATTTCCTGAAGGGAGCAAAATATTCTTCACAAACAGACAAAACCTCCCTACATCTCGTATCATTTTAAAAACTGTATTGTCTCACCACTTTATGCACACAGTCAACTGCTCAAAACTAAACAAGCAGCTGTAAAATCTGTTAACATCTGAGTCTCGGACTCTACATGTTTGTGGCTTCTCCCTTTTGTCTTTAAAATGGGAAGAACGCGAGGGCTAAAGGACAAAAAGCACAGTCATAGATCAAAATAAAAAAAAGTAAAGACTTTACTGCTGATGCCATTGTTACCATTGGGTTGTTGTTGTTATGATGATGATGATTATTATTATTATTAGAAACAGAGTCTCGCTCTGTCACCGAGGCTGGAGTGCAGTGGTGTGGTGTTGGCTCACTGCAACCTCTGCCTACCGGATTCAAGGATTCTCCTGCCTCAGCTTCCCAAGTAGCTGGGATTACAGGCAGCCGCCACCATATCTGGCTAATTTTTGTATTTTTAGTAGAGACAGGGTTTCGCCATGCTGGCCAGGCTGGTCTCGAACTCCTGACCTCAGGTGATCGGCCCACCTCAGCCTCCCAAAGTGCTGGGATTACAGGCATGAGCCACCACACCTGGCCACCACTGGGTTATTTAATCCATCTAAGATTCCATGGCTTTGGTTGTGTCCAAAGAAGGGGCCTGGCCTTCGATATCTGAGCACCATTCCCAGAACTAACTGCCCTTTAGGCGTGGACTGCCACATTCTACTCACCTCCCATTTGGCAAGTATCCCACCACAGTTGTGCCCATCACCAGAAGGCTAATTCCTGTGAAAGCCAGCGCTATCCTGTAAGAAGAAGAAAAGTTAGAGCACAGCCAGCAAATCCTTGTACCAAGTACAGAACTGAAGGTGTGAAAATCACACTGGGCATCACAAAAACCACCCCCAAGACCTGCTCACCTGGGATCTGGACCAGAGTTCACCTAGAAATGTGAGCAGGCCTATCAGAACCAGAGATCATTTTGATTCCAACTGACAGTGAGCCATGGGTCTGGCTCTCAGCCGCCAGCATCTCCTGAGGCCTCGGCAGCTGGAAGGCTGGAAAACCCTAAGCAGGCTGTTCTGCCGCAGGGCTGCTCCCTGCTGCCCACCCCTTCCCTATGGCTGAAAACCCCGGCGGAAGCACAGCTTCCGTCTGAAGCAACAGGAGGTGGAGCTTGAAGGGTATTAGCATCTGGCAAGGCACACTCAGAGCAGCACACGGTGCAGAGAAGCTGAAAGATCAATACTGCCTCTGTACCTGAGAGGCAAGCTTCAGGAAAGAATAAGCCATGTCCAGGGAGGAGTGGCAGAAAGCACACAATGTTCCCTATCCCCGTGTTTGCTGTGATCTAGACAAGCAAGCTGTCTTTAAGAAATCCAACTATTTCTGTCTGATATGCAGAAAATCCAAGGGCCTCTAAAAGAGAATCACCAGTGTACCCCTCCAAAGAGTCACATGGCCTGGCTAGGGACAGTCATTCCCTTCTTTCTAAAACGGGAACACACAGCGGAGCAGGCAGGTGGGCCGTGCACCAAGTGGGGTGGCAGCAGCGAGCCCCACTCCCCACAGGCCCTGCCTCACCTGAGCGGCAGCAGGAAGCAGTACCGAATCAGCACTCCTAACCCCCACAGGACCGTGAGCCGAAGGCTGATGTACTGGAAGTTATAATTGGTTCTGCTCAGCAGGTTCCAGGATTCCAGTTCTTCTGCTGAGAATCTCTTTGTCACCTCATCGTCCATAATGGTCTCCATTCCTTTCCGGCAAAAGTAGAAAATGTCAGAGAGCTCGAACTCTGGAGTGTTGTCCAGAGCCTTACTACTGCCACTTCGACGAATCTCTTTGATCTCTTCTTCTAGTGAAGTGGGATCCTTTGCAATGATTCCTGCAAAAGAGTGTGTCCCTGTCAAGCAGCATGCTGCGGGAGAGCACGTGAGACATACTCAGACCACACATCCTGCACTAATGCAGGGAAGAGCGTGTGTGGCACCAGAAGCACTGGGGAACACTGTTCAAATGGACCTCTCAGGACAAGGACCACGCCCCCATCTTACCGTTGGTGTAGGGCTTGTAAAGCTGGTGGTTCTTCTCCTTGGCTCCTCGCTCCATTCTCAAGGTAGCCCACTGGGAGGGAAAGGAAGCAAGATACAAGAGCGAGAATGAGATCTGTTTTCAATCAGTGAACACCTCCATTTCTGTTCTGTGAAAGCCTCAGTCCCAGTCACTTAAGACCGTAGCCAAGAAGCACAGAGTCTAGAAGGAAACTCAAACCACCTCTCCCCCGAGAAGCCCCTTCCTTGACAGCTGGGACCAAGAGTTAAGTCACCTTAAGCAAAACACTGGGAACTTCAAGAAGCTGGGGTGAGATCCTCAGGCCTGGTTCCTCACTGCCTACGTCTCTTTGTCTCCGGGCTGTAGGGAGCTCACTTGCTGACAGCACAGACCTCACAATTCCTCCTGCACTGCCCCATGGCAGCTACTCAAAACAGCGAAGCCAGACATCCTGTAAACTACTGCCTGCCACCAAATTACTCCAAGAAAGCAGCAATTTTCATTTTCGAGGAGACAAAGAACTTGAGCAATACATATGTTTGGACCGTCCAGTAACAGGAGTAACATTTTAATGATAGAATCCCACAACTTAACATTGAAAGGCCTGGGAGTGGCTTAATAGTGTTAAAGGAGAAAAAAAACACTATCAGGAAACCGAAAAAAGCCCAGATTCAATTCCCAAGTTTACACTCACTAGCTGTGTTCATGAAGCAACCCATTCCAAGTCTCTGAATCTTGATCTCTTTATCTGCAAAACAGGATTGATACTACCTCAACCTCCTACTTCACGGGGTCACTTAGGATCAAATGAGATCGTGTATGGGACAAAACTGGGGAAATGCAAAGCACTCTGTCCTCATTATTACTGAAATAACACAGATTCTGGAACAGACCTAGGAAAAAGACGCTTTTCCTAGAACCCCTCTTCATTAAAACCGGTTTCGCTGGTATAAGACAGCTGGTGTAAGAGGCTGGTTCTCTTCCACTATCAAATGAGAGGTGAAAATGTGGGTGCACTTATCCCCTCTTGGATACGGTATCACTAGAGAGAAAGCTATGTCATGTCCACAGCGAGTCAGAGAAACAGAACAGGCATTTCAAAAGCCTCAAACTTCAGCTTCCACGGTTATGCATGGTGGGCACGAGCCCATCATCCCACAGCACAGGAAGATGCACATGGCCCAGGGCACAAGGTGCAGATTCTGCTGGCAAAGCCCAAAGGGTCAGCAAGACTGCACCACGTGGTCCAGCAAAGCCGAATGCTGCACACGAGTTTAATCAGTGATCTGACCTCATCTGGAAATCTCAAACCCCACAGTCTAGAAAGGAAGGTGGCTCACAAAGTCACCACACAAAGAAAGTTCAAAGGCAAGAAAACTCACATGAGTTTCTCTGTTTCAGATATTTGGCCATTGATGTCTTTTGGCTCTAAGCACAGATGAGCTTTCCTTTAAAAATGTTAATACCTAAAATGGAGGAAAGTAAATCTCATCTGGTTTCCTGGAACTAGAGAAGAGGTGAAAAGGGGCAAGAGAGTTCACAAGAATCCTGGCATGCAGAAACACAGGTCGCTCAACCAGAATTTAGGGTTCTACATTTTGGCCAGGCTCTGTTTTGGCACCGCAAGAATAATCAGAAGTGAACAACTTGGGGTCAGACGCAGCGGAGCTCACGCCTGTAATCCGAACACTTTGGGAGGCCAAGGCAGGAAGATTGGTTGAGCCCAGGAGTTTGAGACCAGCCTGGGCAACATGGCAAAATCCCGTATCTAAAAAATACAAAAAAATTAGCTAGGCATAGTGGTGTGTGCCTGTAGTCCCAGCTACTCCAGAGGCTGAGATGGGAGCCAGGGGAAGTTGAGGCTGCAGTGAGCGGAGATCGCACCGCTGCACTCTAGCCTGGGAGACAGAGCGAGATCCTGTCTCCGAAAAAAAAAAAAAGAGAGAGAAACTTGATTCTGTACTGACAATTCTGAGACTCCATGAGACTGCAACAGACGGAGAATATATGACATCAGGCCTCTTGTGGATGACTATTTCAGTCTGAGGACTGTTTCAATGTGCAAAATTCAAGATGGCTACAGTCTCTGTCATCACAGGAAAGGGATCTGCTAATTGAGATTCTACATCTCCTAGTTCTGTGGCAGTTCAGTAATAAACATCCCTTTGGCCTCACACTTTTTAACTTCAGGAACGTGACAAAACATGTCTGTGTTTAGGAAAGAATTGTCCAAAGTCACAAGGGCAGGGGAAATGAGGAGAGGGCTGAACAGCCTGTTAAGAAATGGCTGATCAGGTGGCTGAGTGCAGTGGCTCACACCTGTAATCACAGCATTACAGGCAGGAGGATCATTTAAGCCCAGGAGTTTGAGAAATGGCTGATCAATGAACTGGATCCTTTTGGCTGAAAGAAACCAAAATATTTCATCCCGAAATATACTTCTTTGTCATATTTCAAGATGACTGTTCAGAAGGACTGGAAATGCAAGAATAACGGAGAAGCTGTCTTTTGCAGGAGGAATTTGCATCTGTAGAGGAGACAAAGTGAAGTAAACAACAGATGCCAATGGGCTTTCTCTGAAGCACCTCCCTCCTTGTCCGAATCTAGAAAGAACTGAGACACGCCTTTAAAGGTCTGAAAGAAACACTTAGCATCTACACTCTTGAAGGGCTGCTATCTGTGAGGCTTCGTCTATCTGTGAGGCTTCATCTACACAAGACCACCTGTGCCAGCCAGGCCTCCTCTTCTCTCCCTCTTGTTACCTACTGCCACCTGATTTACCACCATAGCCTGTTTTTTGGCCATGCTCGGAGCCCCCACTGCTTCTGTAACCTCAAATGCTACAAAAGCATCAACCATCTGGCTATTTCTTTGAGATCTTTGTAAAACTCCTGTGCACATTAATAAATCTGTATGTCTTTTCTTTTATTAATCTGCTTTTGAGAGTTGATTTTTCAGTGAATCTTCAGAGGGCAAAGGATGCTTTCCCTTGGCCCCTACAAACCCTACTGGACCAAATCAAAGGGCCTCTGGGAAAACACTGCTTCTCTGCACTATACTCGCACAGCACACTCCTGACACCAGATGTGTGAGGAATGCCACCCTCAAACCCAAACCAAGCAAATCTTCAGCAGGCACCAGCTGGGTGTCCTCTAATTCAATTCAATTCTGAGGCTATCGACCTGGAGTTGGTATCAGATTCCACAAGTTATGAGAGTCAGTCCCGTATGACTGCCCCTACTTCAGATGCCAAGTTGAAAGTCTCATGTGACCCATACTTCTGACTGACCAGCTATAATTCAGGGTTCCCACAACCCCTCGTCAGGTTCAATTTGCTGGAGTGACTCCCAAGACTCAGGGTAATGGTTTACTTCCATGTATGGCTTTATGATAAAGGACACACAGCTCAGGAAGCACCAGATGGAAGAGATGCATAGGGCAAGATATGGCAAGCCCTTGCCATTTCTCCCAAGAGGATGCTCTCACCCAGCTGCCTCCCAGTTCATGCCCTGTTCTCTGCACTCCCTTATTCCCTATTGAATTGCTTCCCTCTTGCCTCCCTCCAATCCACCTGAACACATGCTACCAGAGTCCAGCCACGTCACTTTCTTGTTCAAAAACCTTCAATGGGCCGGGCGCAGTGGATCACGCCTGTAATCCCAGAACTTTGGGAGGCTGAGGCGGGTGGATCACTTGAGGTCAGGAGTTTGAGACCAGCCTGGTCAACATGGCAAAACCTCATCTCTACTAAAACTACAAAAACAGTCAGGTGTGGGGGCACAGGCCTGTAACCCTAGCTACTCAGGGGGCTGAGGCAGGAGAATCACTTGAACCCAGGAGGCGGAGACTGCAGTGAGCCAAGATTGCACCACTGCACTCCAGCCTGGGCAACAAAGGGAGACTGTCTCCAAAAAAAAAAAAAAAAAAACCTTCACTGACTTCAATGACTTCCCAATGCCTGAAGTTCAGTATTATAACCCACGTCAGTCCCTCCATGTGCCCAATGTTTTTGCTCTACTGAACTATGTGCCATCTCTGAATAAGACTTCCCTTTTCGCCTTTATCAACTGTGCTTCTAGAATGTTCTATCCTTTTCCCTTTTAGGATCCAGTTCAAATGTCAAATCTAAGAAATGCTACCTACTCAATTCCTGCAATCAGAATTCACCTCTGCCTGTGTACTTCAACTGGTATCCCATTCTGAATTAGTTATATATCCATATATTTGTCTTTCCTACTAGACTACACACACCTCAAGAGGCAGGAGCCAGAACTTACCCCTTTCTGCATTTCAGCACAGTCTGAGAGAGTGCTTTCCACTTAGTAGGCAGTCACTGATTTAATTTATCAACTCCCAATATTTCTCTCCATCAAGGTCTCCTTATGGAAAAGTAGAACCAAAATGACAAAACCTGGAACTATTTCCTATCATCTTTCCCCCAATTCCTGTCTCCTTCAGTTTGTCCTTTAACCTACCCAAGGCTATGTTAAAAATCACACTCCTCATCAGGGTAGGTAGGATGACCTCTTTCACTACAACCATGTAAAAGGAGTATTAATACTCCCACTCTCTGGACAAAGAAACACTGGAAAGTTCAATGCCTTTTCAGAGCCAGTAATGGAAGCCCTGGGATTCAAGGTAACAACTGCCTGACCTAGCACGAATGCCCATCGCCCTAGTCTCTTCAGCTTCTCCTTCTTCACCACTAGTTTCTTCAGCTTCTTCACCACTAGTTTCTTCAGCTTCTTCACCACCAGCCTCTTCAGCTTCTCCACAACTGCCACTGGTTTCTATGACTCTCCACCAACAAGTTCCACCTTGGAGTTTAACACAGATCACATTACAGCTGTCTCATCTTCTCTAACGTGACCTGATCAACTCCTTTCACATCATTTATTCTCATCTTTCTCCTTTACATCCAGGCTTTCTCTTCTCCCCTCTTCCAGGTCATTTTCAACTCAGCTGAGAGTCTACTCCTGGGAATTCTGCTCTTAGTGATACCATCGCCACTGTGGAGAGGGTTCATGTGAAGCACAAACATTAAGCAAACAGACTAAAACCCTTCCAGTCACATGCTGCTCTCTGCACACAAAGATCTTCTGTGACTCAGCATGAACAGGACCTGCACTGAGTTAGGGCTTCCAGGAAAGGGAATAGAAACGACATTGATTCACCCATATCCTCTCCATATTCCTCATCACTTGGCAGGTACACAGATATTTTCTCCTAGTTCCTTTATATCGGGAGAACTAGTCATGGGAAAGGAGCTGTAAGCCAGGGCTTGCTTAGGTCTGCCAAAAGCACAGGTATATGTACCGCATGAACTATTAGGTATCCAGTTTTAGTGATCTTTATGAAGAATGCAGACTGTGGTTGCCAGGGGCTGGCAGAGGGAGGAATGGGGAGTGAATGCTTAACGAGTGTGGGGTTTCCTTTGGACTGATGAAAATGTTGTGAACTGGACAGAAAACAATGTGAATATAGTAAACGCTACTGAACTGTTCACTCTAAAATTATTAACTTTATGTTGTCAATTTCCCCTTGGTTTTCTTAAATGTGAAAAAAAAAAACAACATATGCTTATAGACATACTAAGTACCAAAAAAGATAAAACCCAAGATTCAATGACAAACATAAAAATATTTCCCACTATAATGTAACATTTCATATCGCTCACTTAATCTGAGTCGTTTTCTTCATTGATAAAAATGCAGATAAATAAAATGCAGGTTAATAAAATGCCCCGTCTACCGCAGAATTATAAGGAATCAAAGAAAAATGATAAAAGTTACTCTCAAAACCAGAAGATACAATATGGGCCAGGAACGGTGGTGCAGGCCTGTAATCCCAGCACTTTGGGAGGCTGAGATGGGCAGATCACTTGAGGGGTCAGGAGTTCGAGACCAGCACGGGCAACGTGGTGAAACCCTGTCTCCACTAAAAACACAAAAAAATTAGCCAGGTGTGGTGGCATGTGCCTGTAGTCCCAGCTACTCAGGAGGCTGAGGCAGGTGAATTGTTTGAACCTGGGAGGCAGAAGTTGCAGTGAGCCGTGATTGCGCCACTGCATTCTGGCCTGGGTGACAGAGTGAGACCCTGTCTCAAAAAAAAAGAAAAAAAAAAGATACAATATGAACAAACAATGTTGTATTATTTTTACTACTGTAAGTGCACTTCTCAAATTATACATGAATCCCTAAAGATTTGGTGACTACTAAAAACAGACATTACAATTAAATCACCAAATCTGTGCAGAGGTATTTAAGTCTTATGGGAGAGAGCAACTTCCAAAAAACATCACCTCTCACCCATTTCCTTACAATGTGACCAGTTTGGTATAATTCAACGGTCAGGTAAGTTCTGATATATGTTTAGAAATGTATCCTTCGCCTTTAAAGAAAATAAAACAATTCCAATGCCCTTTTCTGTCCATTCTTTTAGTCTGAAATGCAAGGACCTACTTAGAATAAATGACTGGAAGAGAAGAGGCTTTCCCATGCTTCTCAAGTGAGGGAATATGCCTGCCGCAGCTTTGAGCTATGGCATCAGTTATGTAAGAAGAGACAGAGACTGGCAGTGCTTTTCTTTAATTCTAAGCCCCATTCTCTTTGAAATAAACAGGCGACATGTGCAGTCATGGCATAGGTCCCTCAGCTCAGCATAAATCAAACATACAAGTACCTTTCAAAAGTACACGTTTAGTTATTCTTCTTACTCAAAAAGCCACTTCCCATTCTCCCAACTTTCTCCCTGTCTAATAAAGAGATAACAACAGGCCTGTAAGAATAACTCTTTTTGCTAAATGCACTTCTACCCTCCTCTGTGAAGCAACCTTTTGTAACAGCACAACTTACCGCAAAGATTTTTAACAAAGTTTTCATGTAGAGTTTGCGGATACCAAAGGAGACTCCAAAAATGGCTGGCACTATGATGAAAACGAGGAGGAGGGTGAAGAGGACAGTCAGGGAGATGCCCAGAAGGTTGACAATCAGGCTATCAAAAGGCAGCAACAGGAACATGGTGGAAGATCCAGGCCAGGCCAGCACCTGCCTCCCCAAGAGCAAACTGTAGCCTTCAGATGGTCCTTCCCGACAGCACCAGCCAGGGAAAGGAAGCAAGTTCCCGAAGAACAGCAAACCCCATTCCAAAGTCCACACCCCTCAACCGCCTGAATAGAAGGCCTGGGAAGAGAAGGACAGGAAAACACGGCCACAGGAGGCAGCTGCAAACGCCAGGTCTCCCCAGAACGGATGGACTCTAAAGATGAATGAAGCTCGATGGGTCTTCAGTAAAAGCATCCGAGTCCAGATGGAATTTCTGTGCAAGTGAGCAGTGAGGGCAGGGGCTCTGCTCTGCTGTCCTGATGCTGCTTCCAGAAGTTTTACATGGTTTTCCTGCCCAAGAGCATTCAACAGATAAATCTGTCCCTGTCACTGCCAGAAGTACCAAGAAGAGTTCAACCTGGTGCCAGAAAAATCCTGATAACTTCTGTGGAGGGGTAATCACTGGCACTTTACACAGAAGGCTTTTGAACTTGAATATGTGGAAATTAAATAATTGTTTTACTTAAAATTCCTTCATAAGCTGAAAACCATGTTCACTGTAGAGAGTTCATTATCTGGCCCCATCCTCCTCTGGTGAGGCTCCTGGCGCTCACAGCTTCCAGGACCCTCCTACCTGGAGAGCTACAGTCTTTGCCAGCAGGAAAGAGATGCTGGCACACAATGTCTCATAATGCAAGTGCTGAGTGTAACTCCAGACGCATCTGGCATTGGTTTCCTCTGGACACTCTTCTCCCTAAGGCTCCCTTTCTTAGCGGTGACCTGGGTTCTTGGCAAATAGCTGCTTACATGCTGCCAAAGCTGGGGGAGGGAAACAGAAACACTGTCAGTCACACAAATCAAGAGGAGAAATGTCAATATGCTGGGGACTAGGGGGACTGTTCCAGGGTAAGCCTAAAACTGTCAGTGTGGTCAATGCCCACTTTTCAAGTCATCAAGGTCAAAGAGACCAAGCAGAGCCAACAGGTGGCAGACATGAATGTGGGAGGGAAACATAGAGGTTTCAGTTTTCAACCCAAATGATACGACCTGTGGTCAAACTTTCTGAATAGAAAATACGTGTATACGAGACACATTTGAAAGATAAAAAGCATGTGCTATGGAAAGTACATCTCCTTACTACCTGTCCCCCAGGTATTCAGAGTGGTTCTGCACAGGTGCCGCCAAAGGTTGTAACCACCTTTGTGTTCTTCCCAAGACATTCTGTGCTTAAACAAGGAAATCACAATGGTTCTCCATCACCACTGGCCCCCAGGCTGGGAAACAACCACATATTATTCCTCACCTTGCTTTTTGTTTTTGTTTTTAGGTTAACACATCTCAGAAGAATGTCCCATCAATACACGTAGAGTTCCCTCACTCTGCAGGTGCACAGTTTTCAACTTAAGAATGTGCCACAACTTAGTTCACCAGTCTCTTAAGGTTAAACACTAATATTTCTACCTTTTTTTTTTTTTGTATAAATAATGTTGTAAGGAATAACCAGGTACATACGTGACTTAGTACACAAAATGTGCTTAGAAAATATATTTTCGGGGTAAATTCCTAGAAATGGAATTGCAGAGGAAAAGAAAATACATTTTAAATTTGCAAGATCTTGTCGTATTTTCCATATAGAGATGAACCTCCTCCAGCCTCTCCCCACACGGGTCGCCCATTGTGAAATTCCACTATTTCAAATATCTCACAAAAGTATTCCAATTTTATATCACACATTCCAAATCCCTGAACTTGGGAGTATCCTATCAACTCTCTCTGGCAAACATTTTGGCTTCACACCAATCACCCTCAGGCTGTTCCCAACACTTAGAAGTTCAAGAAACTGAACAAATTAACAAGTACTGACTTCGCCTTAAAATCTGCTCAATGTTTTAAGAGAGGAGACCACCCCTCATCTTGTCTTTATGCCCAATTTCTGCCTCCAAAGAAAGAAGAAGTATAAAATCTAAACGGCAGAAATGGAATCCACAGACAGACAGCCCAGCTCCATGCTCTGGGCCTGGTAGTTAAACATCAGCCCCTGACCTAACTGCTTATGTTATCTATAGATTCCAGACATTGTATGGAAAAGTATCGTGAAAATCCCTGTCCTGTTCTGTTCCCTTCTGATTACCGGTGCATGCAGCCCCCAGTCACGTACCCCCTGCTTGCTCAATCAATCAGACGCTCTCACGTGGACCCCCTTAGAGTTGTAAGCCCTCAAAAGGGACAGGAATTGCTCACTCGGGGAGCTCGGTTTTTGGAGACGTGAGTCCTCTGATGCTCCCAGCTGAATAAAGCCCTTTCCTTCTACAACTCAGTGTCTGAGAGGTTCTTATCTGCGGCTCATCCTGTTACAGTTCTAGAGAACTCAAGGCCGTTCCCTTGTTACCTCGTTTGTTTATCCCCAGCCCATCAATCTGTATGATTTCCATTTTACACATCAGGAAGCTGAAAGAGGTAGTTGCAGACCCAGTTCCTCTGTACGACTCCATGACATTCACACGTCTGAGGACGAAATGCTCCAGTCTACAAGGACATGCTAATCAGTGGCGCTGAGTCATGAACCCTAGTTCCTAGTTTTGATGGCCACTTCTTACGTTTCCTTCCACTTTCACATTGTCACTGCTATTGCCAACATTGACTGAGTGCTTACGACATGCCAAGCACTGCGCTAAGGAGCATTTCACATACACCACCCTCACGTAATCCTCACGATGGCTGTACGGTGGAGTCATTGTCATCCTGATCTACAGGTGAGGACGCTGAGGCTGGGAAGATTAAGGGAGTCAAGTCACCCAGGGTTGCAGAGAGTTGGAAGCAGGACAAGAGCATCTATCTCCAGGACCCTGCTCTGTAACCCCTACTCCTTCCTATCTCCCAAACTACGTGCTTTAAAATGAAGTAGCACTGGCCAGGTGCGGTGGCTCACGCCTGTAAGCCCACTTTGGGAGGCTGAGGCAGGCGGATCACCTGAGGTTGGGAGTTCGAGACCTGCCTGGCCAACATGGCGAAACCCCATCGCTACTAAAAATACAAAAATTAGCTAAGCATCATGGAGCATGCCTGTAATCTCAACTACTCAGGAGGCAGGAGAATTGCTTGGACCAGGGAGGCAGAGGTTGCAGCGAGCCGAAATCGCTGCCACTGCACTCCAGCCTGGGAGACAGAACAGGACTCTGTCTCAAAAAAAAAAAGAAAAAAAGAAAAAAAGTAGTAGTACTTCCTTCAAGCCAGACTGCTCTACAGAACTTCTTGTGATTAGACAAAACCATCAGGATCTGGACTCCAGTATTAGAATTTGGTCGTGTTCTCAGAATACAGACATGCTCTTGTATTTTCATAAACACTCATACACGCCAGTTTTCTAACCGTGTTCTAGAGGCAGTTCAGGCACCTGAGCTACCAAAGTCCTCAGGCCTATCCAGGACAACATCTCCTTTCCTCCTTCATTGCTGTCTCCCCACTCCCCGTGGACAGGACTGCCGTGGGAAAGAGGCAGCAAGGGTCTCTGTCCTACTGGTCAGGGTTACCCTGAGTTCCACAGACCCAAGGTGACTGACACCAGGGTCACTTTGACCCCCATGCCAGAGTGTAGATCACTCCTCTAATGATCACAACTGAAAATTCCCAAGGTTATTCTGGGTTCATGTCCCCAAACCAGTACACACGTGTAGCAATAAACCAATTTCTTCACCTAGTTCAGGGGTTGGCCAATTATAGCCCACATCTGGCTACAGTCTTTTTCACAAAGGCTCATGAGTTTTTACATTCTTAGACTCTTTTAAACAGATGCAAAAAACAAAGAAGATTTGACAAAGACCATGGCCTACAGACCCTAAAATACTCACCATCTGCCCCTTATGGGAAGAGTTTGCACTCATGACCTTGCTGGTCTTTCCTCCACTCAGAGGCCCCCTGCTGGCTCTCCCAGTCCCATCCCATCCCACCCCATCCCACCCCGCCACACCCTACCCCGAGTTCCTTTTGCTGAATGCCAGCCTCCAGGACAGAGAACACCAAACTGGCCGAACAAGTTATTAGGCCAACACTAAACAATACTCACACAAATTCTTAGAAGTAGAGGAAAGAGCAAGCCAACTGAGTTTATCGAATCGGTAGTGTTTGGAAACTGAAAACTCATTAAAGCCAGAGGGAACTAGTGGCTGAAGGTCCCCTTAATACAGACTTTGATGTGTGGAAATATCAAAACTGTTCACATCAGAACTAAATCCAACCACAATTTCTAGATAACCGTTCATTTACGAGAGGCTATGACTTTGCCTCAAGTAAATATAAGCATGACCTCTTAAGAATGTGAGCTGGGGAAGCCATTCATTCACAGGAATATTCACTTATTCTCTCAACATCCACAGCTGGGTTCCAACCAAACTCACCCAGAATCATCAGGGCCAACGTTCCCCAACAGGCCAAACATTCCAGAGAATCAGCTAGTTCTGAGCCTTTTAGGAAGGAAGCTGCCTCCATTCCAGGAAGGCAACAGAGCCCATCACTAAGCTAACCTAACTCTTCAACCCATGGAATGGCAAATCCGGGCCTTTAGGCCTCCTAACGGCCTCAGTTCTTGGAGTGACTAGTTCATTCATTCAACAAATACTCACTGGGCACACAGTGTGCGCCAGACAGTACACCATGTGTTAGTTGTTGTTCAGTGGTGAAAAGATATGCCCATCCGGAAACAAGCACACAAAAAGTCGTAATTTCAAACTATGATGACTGTAGACAAGGAAAATAGACTCCTGGAAAAGAAAAGAAAACAAAGGAAAAGAAGAGAAAAGAGAGAAGAAAGAAAAGGGAAAAGGAAAAGGAAAAGAAAAGAAAAAAAAAAAAAAGAGAACAAAACAGAACAGAACTTAATTTAAATCAAGGCATCTACACCAATTCCGTCCCAATCATTGGACTGGGACTATTATCACTCCTAACTGCAGAATCAAATACTTTTCAGTCGGCTCTCTGTGACATATCCCAACTCAGGGACTATAACTGCTAGAATATGTGCAGACAGAGGCCCTGTGCCAACCCAAAAGGTAAAAGAAAGGCCACTTTATTAATACATGCTTAGATCACACAAGAATGTACATATTTTTAGAGCACACCAAGCACAATGCCAGTCACATGTTAGATCTCAATGAATGGTACATATTATCATTTCATTAGAATCAGAAGAAACTTAGTCGTCAGCGCTAGGTACCAGACTTCAAGAAGGCTTAGAGAGGAAGGCATTATAATGTATGACACAAAATACACAGGCCAAACAACACAACTTGCCTAGCAAGCAGTAAGTGTTCAATAAAAAGGTTAGCCGTAAAACAGAGAAATTCAAACTGAAAGTACAGTGAGATGGTAAAGAAATTCTGATAAACCACTGTACTGGTGAGAATGAAAAAATATCCTCAAATACTGCTGGTTGGAGTGTAAAATGGGTTTAACCTTTACAAAGAACAATTTAGCGACTGCCATCAAAATTTTAAATGTACATAACCTTAGATCCAGCAATTCCACTTCTAGAAATTTATCCTAAGGATAAATCAGACCAGTGGTTCCCAACTAAGGATGATTTCTTTTTACCCCCTTGGGGAGCATCTGGCAACATGTGCAGGGATTTCTGGCTGCCATGACTTGGGATGGGAGTGCTACTACTGGCATCTAGTGCAGTGCACAGGGCAGAGATGATGCTGCACATCTTACAAAGCACAGGACAGCTCCCACACAATGAGGAACTGTTCAGCCCCAAACGTCAGTAGTGCAGAAGTGTATAAATCCTGTATTTTAAAGCATAAGCAAAGTGATAATATGTGCTGGGTTACTGACTGCAGCATAGTCTGTAATATCAAAACAAACATCAGTGTCTCCCAATAGAGGATACAATGGAATACTATTCATCTGAGCCCCTGTCACTAGGAAGGAGAAGGGGAATTTGAAGGTATTTCCCAAGAAGTAATGACATTACACTAATGGGGTTTTCAACTACCACTTTTGCCTAACGGTGTTTATATGCCTCTAAAATGGCTGGAGCATGCTTTCTCATTCAGAAAGTGCACACGGCCTGACAGGGAGGCAAACACTGCCACAATCAGTGTTTGCAGAGCATACTGGGGGCAAACGAGACTCTTCAGAAAACAGGAACACAAATGCTTGAGGCTTCAAGATGGCACTTTGTGTAAACGCATTAGTAAAAAATGAGACTCTCACAGTAATTCTGAATCAGGACAGCTGGTATCCATGCACAGATGGCAGGGGCATGAGCCACGTGGGCCCTCAGAGACCCAGACAGAGCCATCCCCTGGCCACTAAAGGCTGTACTGGTTCTCTACCCACGATGCTCATTTGCATCACTGGGCCTCAGCCCAGATGAAATATATTAGAATATCTGCAGGTACAATCTGGATTTGTTCTTAAGACACTTGAGCGATTCTAATGTGTAGTCAGTTGAGACTACCGGGTTAAGGGTTCTTACCAGTTAACTGAGAAAGGACAACTGAAACTGAGAAGACAACCATCTCCGAGCACAAATTACCCACAAGTAAAAGGCATCTAGTTCTCTAAAAAAAGGAGGGGGATCACATTCATAAGAGAGGTGGTGAGGATCTAGAATGACAACCCAGGACATGAAACCCAGTGGAAGCCCTTCAGTACTGGAGAGCACTCAGAAGGTCAGATCGGACTGGCTGTCACCTAGAAAAAGTGGATTTGCTTGAGACACCTGATGCAAGGGAATTGGTTTTATGGTTGGCAGGTATGGGATGCAAATTCTAGCTCAATACTAAGAATCCAACCCTCACGCTTTTATGGTTGGAATGTAAGCTAGTGCAGCTTGGAGAATGGTTAAACAAAGTTACCATGTACCTCGCAATTCCACTCCTAGGTATATACCCAAGAGAAAGACAAACTGTCTACACCAAAAAAATTGCACATGAATGCTTACAATGGCATTAATCAGAACAGCCGAAAGACAGAAACAACCAAAATGTCCACCAGCTGATGACTGGATAAACAAAATGTGGTGCATCCATACAATGGAATCTTTGGCCATAAAAATGAAGAAATGATACATGCTATAACATGGATGAATCTTCAAAACATCATATTAAGTGAATAAAACTCATCAAAAAGATCACATATTGATTCCACTTATACAAACAGGCAAATCTACACAGAAAGAGATTATTGGTTACTTCAGAGCTGGCGAGAGTGGGGAGATACGAGTGACAGCTAAAAGGTCTCTGAGGTGATGAAAACGTTCTAAAACTATGTTGATGACTGTACACACCTGTGAACATTATAAACCCCAATGAACTGGATACTTTCATTGGGTGCATTGTAAGTCAATAAAGCTATTTTTAAAAGAATCTAAGATTGAGTTGTTCAAAAAGAATAGGCTGTATAGGGAGACCTTCACCTACATCCGCATTCTGCCGAGTGGCAGATAAGTTATGGTGGTTACACTGGATGTCTTTTAAAATTCCTTCCTGAAACAAGTTTTTTGTCCTTACGTCTTTATTTAAAATTGCAGAATGTGAGGGAAGCAGTAAAGCATGATGGCCAAACATACAGGGAATCAGACAAAGCTACATTCAAAACCAGGCTCCCAGGCTGGGCGAGGTAGCTCAAGCCTGTAATCACAGCACTTTGGGAGGCTGAGACGGGCGGATCACGAGGTCAGGAGATCGAGACCATCCTGGCTAACACGGTGAAACCCCGTCTCTACTAAAAAATACAAAAAAAAACTAGCCGGGTGAGGTGGCGGGCACCTGTAGTCCCAGCTACTCGGGAGGCTGAGGCAGGAGAATGGCACAAACCCGGGAGGCGGAGCTTGCAATGAGCTGAGATCCGGCCACTGCACTCCAGCCTGGGCAACAGAGCGAGACTCCATCTCAAAAAAAACCCCAGCCTCCCCTACCTTCTGACTGTCTGACCTCAAAAAAGTCACATTCCATGCTTCAGATTTCTCATCTGTAAAATGGGAATAATACATATCCTGTGGTATTGTTGTGAAGATTGAATGTGATGCCTATCAAGCTATCAGTGTAGTGCTTGGCACAAAATCATCTATAAATAGAAGCTTCTACTACTAATCATCACTATAAAGCTGGACGCAATAATAAAAAAATGACAAAACCACAACTTTATTAGTTAATCTTTCAGATTTCTAGTCCAACCTCTTCATTTTATGGCTCAAATAACTGAGCCTTGGAAGGGTTCGATGACAGGGACAAGTTACAAAACTGGCTGGTAACAGAGGCAGGACTAATGCCCATCTGATACCCAGTCGAGTGCGCTTCCTACTCCCCAGGCCGACTCCTCACTTGCTTTGGGGTGGGTTACAATTCAGAGAAAAGCATCCATTTCTCCTAGTTTACTTACTGTCAGAACATAGGCCCATCAAATGCCCCATCTGTGATGTAAACAAACATGCACACACAGGCACGAGGAAATGTATGCTAGGCTGAATTTAATGTCCAGTGTATCAGGACTAGTAGAGTGTTAAGAAATTTGCTTGAAAAGGATTCTGCTGCTTAGTGGGGAAAGTGCATAATGTTTCCAAAGAGGGTAGCTCTCAGAGCGACTCGGTTGACATGAACCTGAAGTGCTGAAAACCCAGAACACACACAGTTGGCATCAATCCTGGATAAAAAAAATCACTCAAGACAAAGCCAGGATCCAACCAGCCAAAGGATGATTCAACTCACAGGGAAGATAGAACATGGTCAGGGGTTCAGGGCCTTGGTCTTATCTAAGATCATTATGCCCTCCAGAACTTTCTTGAGTTAGCACTGGTACCAAGTTCACTCCAATGTAACGGAACCATCTATTGAAGCTGGCAAAACAAAAAATAGAAAACAAAACAAAAAAGACAGAGTATATTTTAATGAGGACAATTTGATTTGCTGGAGCTTTAAGACCCAAGACAATTCATTATTCGACCTGAACACTGCTCTGATGGCTCCATTTCAATACCAGTTCTTGACATCTGAGTACTGTATATGTAATTAGAAGCAACTTCCTGGCCTTTTTCTTGTTTAAAAAATCTTTTTATCCAGTTTATTTCACTCAGCATAATTATATTGAGAACCATCCACGTTGCTGCATGTGTCAACAGTTTCTTTCTCTTGATTGCTGAGCTGTATTGCAGTATATGGATATACCACAGTTTCTTCATCCATTCCCCTACTGATGGACATTAAGATTGTTCCAGTTTGGGGCTATTACAAATAAAGGTGCTATCTACAAGTCTTTGTATGGACATATACTTCATTTCTCTTGGGTAAATACCTAGGAGTGGAATGACAAATTCCAAAATGAGTTGTACCATTTTGTATTCCCACTAGCAGCGTAGGAAGTCCCACTTGTTCCACATCTTCACCAATACTTGATATGGTCAGTCTTTTAAATTTAGACATATCACTGGCCAGGCGCAGTGGCTCGCACCTGTAATCCCAGCACTCTGGGAGGCCGAGGCGGGCAGATCACTTGAGGCCAGTTCAACACCAGCCTGGCCAACAAGGAGAGACCCCATTTCTACTAAAAAAACAAAAATTAGGCAGGCATGGTGGCTTACTCCTGTAATCCCAGCTATTTGGGAGGCTTACGTGGGAGGATCACCTGAGCCCAGGAGGCTGAGGCCGCAGTGAGCCCTGATAGTGCCACTGCACTCCAGCCTGAGCAACAGAGCAACACTCTTGTCTTAAAAAATGAAAGCTTTTCATCACAAATGCACAAATTTGTGACATCAGACTTTTTTGTTCATCTCTCTGCAAATTCAAAATACTTCTAATTGTGCAAAGAAAAAAATCACTAAAACAGGAAAGAAAAAAACAATGACGACAACCACAAACTCTAACCTCAGACCTGAACATTACTAAGCAAAATAAAATGTTCCTTCATGTTCCACTGACAGTGATTCTCTGCAGTCCAACAGAGCAGCCACTAACCATGTGTGACCTTGGAGTACTTGAAATGTGCTGTGAATGTAAAATACACACTGGAGTTCCATGACTTCGTATGAAAAAACGCATGTAAAATATCCCATTAATAGTTTTTATATTGATTATGGATTAAAGTAATATTTTGGATAAACTAAGTTAAATAAAATATATTGTTAAAATTATTTTCACCTGTTTTTTTTTACTTTATAATTTTTTTTTTTTTATTTAAATTGACTTTCATTTGTAGGAGCTAAAAATGAGGTCATGGAGGTAGACAGTAGAATATAATAGATACCAGAGGCTGGGAAGGGTGGACGTTGAGAGCTTGGTTAATGGATAGAAAAAAAAAACTTAGATGGAACAAGTGAGTTCCAGTATTCAAGAGCAAAGTAGGATGACTATAGTTAACAATTTCTTGTACATATATATATATATTTTTTTTATTTTTATTTTTTATTTTTGAGACAGTCTCATTCTGTAGCCCGTGCCGGAGTGCAGTGGCGCGATCTCTGCTCACTGCATCCTCTGCCTCCTGGGTTCAAGCAATTCTCATGCCTCAGCCTCCCTCGTATCTGGGATTACAGGCACAGGCCACCACACCCAGCTAGTTTTGTGTTTTTAGTAGAGAAGGGGTTTCACCATGTTGGCCAGGATGATTTCAAACTCCTGACCGCAAGTGATCCATCCACTTCGGCTTCCCAAAGTGCTGGGGTTACAGGTATGAGCCACCACGCTGGGTCAGTTTCTTGTGTATTTTAATTTCAAATGAAGATTTGAAATGTTCCCAACACAAAGAGATGATGTATGTTTCAGGTGCTGGATATCCTAAATCCTCTGATTTTATCATTACACGTTCTATCCACGTGGGCAAATATTACTGTACACTATAAATATGTAAAATTACTGTTCCTCAATTTTTAAAAAATTGATACATACATTTACATATTTATAGGGCACAATGTGATGTTTTGAGATACACACACACACACACACACACACACTCTCTCTCTCTCCTTGTGGAACGATTAAATCAACCTAATCTATTTCCTTGTGCTTTTTAAAAAAGCATCACTATAAAATTTTAAATTGTATATATAGCATATATAATATTTCTATGGGACAGCACTGATCAAAAATTTTTAAAGGAGACTCTGAAAATAATATACCTTCAGCCGGGCGCAGTGGCTCACGCCTGTAATCCCAGCACTTTGGGAGGCTGAGGCAGGCAGATCGCGAGGTCAGGAGATCAAGACCATCCTGGCTAACATGGTGAAACCCCGTCTCTACTAAAAATACACAAAAAAATTAGCTGGGTGTCATGGCAGGCGCCTGTAGTCCCAGCTACTTGTTAGGTTGAGGCAGGAGAATGGTGTGAACCCAGGAGGCGGAGCCTGCTGTGAGCTGAGATCCCACCACAGCACTCCAGCCTGGGTGACAGACCAAGACTGCCATCTCAAATAATAATAATAATAATAATATATCTTCATATCTTCAACTGGCAAAGAAAGAAAGACGTGTGCGTGCGTGTGTGTATATATATATACACATATATATATAATTTCCCACCCTATTTCTCCGAGAAGAAAATGGTACAGCAGAGAGGGCTTAGATCTGGAACCAGGACTACTCTTAGGTTCCAGGCACAATTCTTACTGTCTGGTCTATGTGTCCTTGAATAAATCATTCAGCTTCAGCCGCATGCAGTGTCTCACGCCTGTAATCCCAACACTTTGGGAGGCTGAGGCAGGTGAGTCACCTGAGGTCAGGAGTTTGAGACCAGACTGGCCAACATGGTGAAACCCCGTCTCTACTAAAAATACAAAAATTAACTGGGTGTGGTGGCACACGCCTGTAATCCCAGCTACTCGGGAGGCTGAGGTAGGAAAATCATCTGAGCTCAGGAGGTGGAGGGTTGCACAGAGCCGAGATCTCACCACCGCACTTCAGGCTGGGCGATAGAGGGAGATTCAGCCTCAAAAAAAATTAAAAAAAAAAAAAAAAAAAAAAAACACTGAACTTCCCTTAAGTTTCCTGACCTTTTTTTTTTTTTAAAAATTCAGAAAAGTCAACAAAGGCCAGGTGTGGTGGCTCATGTCTGTAATCCCAATCGTTTGGGCAGCTGAGGCGGGAGGACTGTTTGAGCCAGGGAGGTTGAGGGTGCAGTGATCCTTGATCATGCCACTACACTCCAGCCTGGGCCACAGATCAAGACCATCTCCGTAAAATAAATAGGTAAAAGTCAAGCGCAAACGTATTACACTCCTGTTTTACAAAGTATTTTTCCATTACGGCAGATCTTCAGCTTACAAATTAACTGGAGGTGGGATCCAAACATACTAAGATTATACAAGGCAAAATGAAGAGAGCCTTAGATGAGCCTCTGTGTTTGTGTGGCATGCGCACGTGTCTGCATGTGTTTTAAAGGTGAAAGAGTACACTGAAGGACTCAGGGTAAACTCTAAGCACTTAGAAGGCTCCTTCTAACTCTAAAATTCTATTCTCTTAAAAAGCCTTAATCACACTGTACGCTACTACATGGTTTAGTGATACACGGAACAGATATTCCGTCAAGTTTTCCCGGTAAACACAATGACACATTAGGAAGTAAATGACATGCCGTAATGAGGTTCTACTTTACCCGAACAAAAAATTCTGTAGTACAGTTCAAGTTTAACCAGGACAAAATAACCTCCAGATAGCTCAGAGAGTTTTGTTTTGTTTTTAATACAAGCTAACTTTTGGTGACAAGCACACACAAGAAAAGTGGATTTTTCTTTAGCAGAAAACACTTAGCAAGTTAGGCTAGCCTCCGAAGAGACTAGCCACAGCACTCCTCACACCAAACACAAAATAGACACAACAGTCTCCTCCTCCTCGTCCCTCCTCTATCTTTAGGGGTAATGATATACCATGACACTCAAATGCTGTTATTGCAGTGGTACTTCCATAAACTGGACAAACATGACAACTATTGTATTTAGGTCACAAACTCACAAAAGAAAAATCCATTCTGAAAGTAAGTTGACAACTATATCATCATATAAATAACCTAAACTTCTCATGAAAACTCAAAGATCCCTAACATGAGGAATTGCTTGTTTCCAGCATTCCTTGTAGAGGTAGAATATCCCCATTTTAAGGGTAGGAAAACTGAGGAACAAGTACTGAACTCACAAGTCTTCGCTGAGATAAGGAAACGTAATAGCATAAATTTTGCTAGGAAATGCATATTATGGTTTTGTAAGACAGTCTAACCCACGGTCCAAGAAGCCCAGATTTTTATCTGTTAATGGCATGAAAGGCTTTCTGAGAGGATTCTATTGTTCTCTCAGAAAAAGAAGAGTAACAGTCCCAAGTCATTCTGGTTTCCCTTAGTAACTCTTTCTTAAATAGTTGTGAATGTTATCTACATAGTTTATAGCTTGTTCTTATTCTCAAACTGGTATACCAGTTCTAAGGTCAGAATTTTATCACGCTCCCTAAAAACTACTATCAGAACTTCTCATCTGTCCCAAGATGATTTTTAAGAAATAATTTAAGGCATTTCTTAAAATTCTGGAATTTGGTGGAAAAGCTCATGTTTGCCTATCCAAACCCTCCATGAATGTAAGCGTCTTCATCCACAGCCCTCCTACACATTTCTCTTTCCTGAAGGCAACCTAAAGGCAAGCAGTATGGGTCAGCGGAACCACAGCCTGGAGGCAGAGGCGGGATTTCCAGCCTCTGGACCTCCAAGGGCTCAGAAAAAATGAAAACATTGGACAGGACATTCCAAATGCTCTCATCCAGATCTGAAATACTTTTTTTCTTTTTTTGAGACGAGTCTCGTTCTGTCGCCCAGGCTGGAGTGCAGCGGCCCAATTTCGGCTCACTGCAACCTCTGCCTCCCAAGTTCAAGCGATTCTCCTGCCTTAGCCTCCCAACTAACTGGGATTACAGGAACTCGCCACCACGCCCGGCTATTTTTTGTATTTTTAGTATAGGCGGGGTTTCACCATGTTGGCCAGGCTGGTCTTGAACTCCTGACCTTAGGGTGATCCGCCCGCCTCAGCCTCCCAAAGTGCTGGGATTACCGGCGTGAGCCACCGCGCCCGGCCACACTTTTTCTTTTAACCTGTTCGATCATGTTAAGACACCTTTTGCTGTGCTCTTTCTTCAACTCTATTGTGTGTTTAAGACCTCATAAGAGTGGCCTGTGTTCCAAAACAAAAAGTACATTACGACTTCGTAGGGTGGTTTTCATTATGGAACTGAAGCTACTTTTGACAGACTCACCTTGCATCAAGTTCTCCCTGAGACAACGGGAGGGGAAATGTGTGGGGTGTGGATGGAACAGGAATAGCCACAGTTAAGTGGCTGAGGAGGCCAGACCAAGTACAAAGTACATGCTGGTTCCCTATTCCATCTATTTTCCTGTGTCTGAAATTCTCCAAAATACAAAGTTTTTTTTTAAAAAAAAAAAAAAAAAAAAAAGCACATCTCTTTCAAAGAGAAAGAAGTATACTCGATTGGCATTATTACAGGATTTTGTCTGCAGACTTTGGTATGGTATAACTGCTCTTCACACCATTTCCCTTGGATTGAAATAGAATCTACAAGACATGAAACTAATCAGAACTCCTCAAAGCTCAGCCAAAATTAAGAAAACGGACCAGAACCAAAATTCCTCAAATAACCTCAAGGTTATCAATGAGAAGATTCATGGTGATACTTGGCAGAGGATGGAACTCATTTCCATTGTGCTACACCGTATGTCTCCTATAAGCTATTTTCCGCACTTCTGAAGAGCTAAACTTCAGCCTTCTGTGACACGGAAAGCGAGGAAATAAACAAGCCCCAGTGAGAGGAGGATGCCTCGGAGGGCGCTGAAATAAAAAAGGAAAGACAAGGGATTTCGGGAGTTAAGAAATCCTAAAGAAAGAAAAATGGGAGCATGCATTTGGAGAAAGAGAGGGGAAAGACAAGCATCTCAGGGAAACCAGAGAACACAGGAAGGGGAATGACAGGGGAAGGCGCTTCCTGGCGCTCCAACGCCCTGCAGCCCTCGCCACCCACATCCCCGGACTCCCGGGGCGGGAGGGCTGCGGACACCTGGGACTCGGGGGA
>NW_012107186.1:924413-926086 GCF_000951045.1 Mandrillus leucophaeus
CAGCGGGAGAGGCCGGGCCCTGGCCGCCCCTCCGCTGGCGCGTCCCTGTCAGATAAGCGGAGCGCTTCCCTGCGTCAGGACCCGATACTGGCTCCCTATCCGGAGGTTCGCACGTGCGTTCCGGAGAGGGCGAAATCAACCCTGCACCGCGGGAAGAGGCTAGAGTCACGAAATCACATTGTCTTCTTGGGGCTGCTGTCCGTGTGCAGCGACATTCTGCCCGTAGAGGACTCAGCTCAGGGCCTGGTACGCTCAAGATCTGTTAGCTGCCAGCACCATCACCCCCATCATCACCACAACCACCGTCATCACCAGCAGCATCCCTTAATCTTGTCTGCCTTGCTTCTCAAGCAAGGTGCTCCAGGAGTGGGTGTGGGCCACCTTTGCCCTCCCTCGCAGATGCAACTTGCCAACTTCCACCTCCACTTGGACCTGCTGTCTCTACTCAAGTCTAGCTGGTGCCTGCTGGAGTTTCTTACCATATCTTCTGACTTCACACGCCTAACCCAAGCTTATTATCTCCCCTAATATTGGACCTCTTTAAAATATATATTACCTCTTTCCTGTTGTGAAAAGACAGTTTGCCTTTAGTGCCAAGCCCTCTCCGCCGGTTTACGCTGTACACTGCTGTCAGATTGTCATTCCATGCTAAATGCATAATCTGATAATGAAATCTTTAGGGTAAAGTCCACATTCTTAGACCTCAAAATCTCTGTAAAATTAATGGGCAGGGTATGGTAGTTCATGCCGGTAATCCCAGCGTTTTGGGAGGCCAAGGCAGGAGGATCTCTTGAGGCCAGGAGTTTGAGACTAGCCGGGGCGACATAACGAGACCCCCACTTCTACAAAAATTTTTAAAATTAAAAAAAAGAGTGGGGGGAGCGGGGCGCAGGTAGCTCACGCCTGTGATCCCAGCACTTTGAGAGGCAGAGGCGGGCAGATCACTTGAAGCCAGGAGTTTGAGACCAGCCTGGCCAACATGGTGAAACCCCGTCTCTACTAAAAATACAAAACTTAGCCGGGGCTGGTGGCTCGCACCTGTAATCCCGGCTACTACGGAGGCTGAGACAGGAGAATTCCATGAACCCAGGAGACAGATGTTGCAGTGAACTGAGATTGTGGCACTGTACTCTAGCCTGGGTGACAGAGCAAGACCCTATCTCAAAAAAAAAATGAAAGAAAGAAAGAAAGAAAAGAATATCCACTTTGCTCCAAAACACTGGACTACTCATCTCCACCAAATATAACTAAATGTTACCCATTTGGAACTGATCACATATTTATTAACTCAATCACTTATCCATTCATTGAGCCCTTGTTACTTGCCCAGCTTTTTTGGGGATCCCAATTCAAGATTGAGTAATGCATGGCCATGTCTAGTCTTCAACTACATTAAATTCCATAAGAGGGCCGGGCGCGGTGGCTCACGCCTGTAATCTCAGCACTTTGGGAGGCCGAGGTGGGCGAATCACGAGGTCAGGAGATCGAGACCACCGTAAAACCCCATCTCTACTGAAAATACAAAAAATTAGCCAGGCGCAGTGGTGGGTGCCTGTAGTCCCAGCTACTCGGTAGGCTGAGGCAGGAGAATGGCATGAACCCGGGAGGCAGAGCTTGCAGTGAGCCAGGATCCCGCCACTGCACTCCAGCCTGGGCGACAGAGCAAGACTCCG
>NW_012107186.1:926236-931899 GCF_000951045.1 Mandrillus leucophaeus
AAAAAAAATCCGTAAGAGAAGAAACTACCGGGCGCGGTGGCTCACGCCTGTAATCCCAGCACTTAGGGAGGCCGAGGCGGGCGGATCACGAGGTCAGGCATTCGAGATCAGCCTGACCAACTTGGTGAAACCCCGTCTTTACTAAAAATACAAAAATTAGCTGGGCGTGGTGGTGCACACCTGTAATCCCAGCTACTGGGGAGGCTGATGCAGGAGAATCGCTTGAACCTGGAAGGCGGAAGTAGCAGTGAGCTGAGATTGCACCACTGCACTCCAGCCTGGGCGACAGAGGGAGAATCCATCTCAAAAAAAAAAAAAAAAAAGAGAAACCAGACATCATACATTTTTGTGTTCTCCACAGTGCTAGGAATAGGGATTTAAAGTGGCCACTAGGATCTCAGCTGCTCTTTGGAGTCTTATGCCTGGTCTCGTTTTCTGCCCCCAGAACCAGTCTTGGAAGTAGCCCACTCATCTGTCTACTCTGTTTGTGTTCTCATGATATTTTGTCACAATTCTCACATCTACTAGTTCTTTGTACACAATATTGAAATCTTCAAATATTTCACACGTATTAGAAGCTCAAGAGAAAATGGTGTTGATTGATTCTTTGCCCAAGCAAATAGTAGGCTCAATTGTTGGGTATTGACACTGATACACACACACCTTGTGAGTGTGCACATTCACTGGCACATTCTCTAAACTTCTCAAGTGCAGGAAGGCAATCAGACTTCCCTCTGAGCGGGAAGCCAACATGAACTGGGTAAATATAGTTCCTGTAGGCACCAAAACTTTTATCACATTCGTTTCTAGGTACAAGGAATATAAATGGGGCAGATGAAACAAGCAAGTCATGCTTGAAATGCTTGACACAAAGCAGACCTAGCTTTAGAGAAGGCCTCCTGCCCATAGCATGACAGAGCTTATAGCCAACACTGAACTTCTTGTCGCTGTGAATATGGGCTGTCCTTAGGTTATTGTTGGCAGTATTTTCACATTCTAGAATGAAAAAACGCATACTACAGAAACTAGAGGAGTAATTTTTAAAACCTGATGAAAGGTAGTCCTTTAGAAGAAAGAGATCACAAGATTTAGATCCTACCCCATACTAACTTTGAATTCATTCATAGTATGAGGGCATTTCCCCAAAATGCGTGTTTGCTCTGTACATGGTGCACAGTGCTGTGAGCCTAGGAAGGACTCCTTTTCCCAGGAGAATACCATGCCTGTGCTGTACAACTTATCTTTCTTCCAAAGTCAACCTTAACCTCTACGAAGACTTTGCCATTCATTAAGAGGTGAATCTATAACTGTTGACTGCGCAATCAGCAACATCAATGCTCATTTCCAAGCACCAAAAGAAAAAGCCAAAGAAAGCAAAAGAAATATTATTTTTAAAAAATGTTTTAAATTACGGTAAAATCAGTAGAACCTAAAATTTATTATACCATCTTAATCAGTTCTTTTTTTTTTTTTTTTTGACAGAGTTTCACTCTGTCGCCCAGACTGGAGTACAGTGGCGCAATCTCGGCTCACTGCAACCTCTGCCTCCTGGTTCAAGCGATTCTTCTGCCTCAGCCTCCCGAGTAGCTAGGACTACAGGTGCGCGCCACCACACCCAGACAATTTTTGTATTTTTAGTGGAGATGGGGTTTCACCATATTGGGCAGGCTGCTCTCGAACTCCTGACCTTATGTGATCCACCCACCTTGGCCCCCCAAAGTGCCGGGATTACAGACATGAGCCACTGGGCCTGGCCCATCTTAATCATTTCTAAGTGTACAGTGCAGTGGTGTTAAATATATTCGCATTATTGTGAATCTTCAGAAATTTTTCATCAAGGCTGGGGGTGGTATCTAATGCCTGTAATTCTGGTTATTTGGGAAGCTGAGGCAAGTGGATTGCTCGAGCCCAGGAGTTCAAGACCAAGCCTGGGAAACATGGGGGAACCCAATCTCTACAAAAATGAAAGAAAGAAAGAAATTTTTCATCTCAAAAAATTGACATTGTATACCCACAAAAAAAAAAAAAATCATTTCTCTTCTCTCTAACCCCAGTAAAAACCATTCTACCACTCTACGTTCTTCTAATGGGAGTTCGAGTACTATACCTCATATAAATAGTCAGAATTTGCCTTTTTGTGGCTGGCTTATCTCACTTAGCACGGTGTCCTCCAGATTCATCCATGTTGTAGCATGTGTCAGAGTTTCCTTTTTTTTAGGGCTAATATTCCATTGTATGTATGTACGTATTTATTTTGAGACAGAGTTTTTGCTCTTGTTTCCCAGGCTGGAGTGCAATGGCGTGATCTTGGCTCACTGCAACCTCCGTCTCCCAGGTTCAAGAGACTCTCCTGTCTCAGCCTCCAAAATAGCTGGGATTACAGGTGTGCGCTACCATGCCTGGCTAATTTTTTGTTGCTGTTGTTTTATTTTTAGTAGAGATGGGGTTTCACCATGTTGACCAGGCTGGTCTTGAACTCCTGACCTCAAGTTATCCACCCACTTCAGCCTCCTAAAGTGCTGGGATTATAGGCATGAGCCACTGCGCCTGGCCCCATTGTATTTGTATACCACATTTTCTTTATCTGTTTGTTGATGGACATTTGGGATTGATCTTGCTTTCAATTATTTTGTGTATCTACCCTGAAGCGGGATTGCCCAATTGCACGGTAATTCTACTTTCAGTTTTTTTAAGTCTGGAGTTGGGAGGAGAGCTGTAGCTAGTGATATAAGTTTGAGAGTCAGGCTGGGTGTGGGGGCTTATGCCTGTAATTCCAACACTTTGGGAAGCTGAGGCAGGCAGATCGCTCAAACCCAGGAGTTCCAGACCAGCCTGAGCAATATGGTGAAACCCTCTCTCTCTAAAAAAAACAAAAAAAAAAAAAACAAAAAAAAATTTGCCAGCCATGGTGGCAGGAGCCTGTAGTCTCAGCTACTTTGGAGTCTGAGATACGAGGATCACTTGAGTCCAGGAGGTCAAGGCTGCAGTGAGCTGAGATTGCTTCACTGCACTCCAGCCCGGGCTACCGGAGTCAAATCATGTCTCAAAATAAATAAATAAATAAATAAAATAAAAAATAAAAATAAATAAATTTGAGAGTTATCAGAATATGAACAGATGAATACAAGAAAGCCCAGACTTAAGGCGAGACTTGGCAGTTAAGAGCAAAGTGAAGAAGACAGGTTGTTTCAGTCCAGATCTATAGCATAGTCTTCAATTTGAAAGTAACACGCTCTGCCGGGCGCAGTGGCTCATGCCTGTAATCCCAACACTTTGGGAGGCCAAGACAGGTGGATTAGCTGAGGCCAGGAGTTCAAGACCAAGGCCTGGCCAACATGGAGAAATCCTGTCTCTACTAAAAATACAAAAATTAGCCAGGTGTGGTGGCGGTTGCCTGTAATGCTGGCTACTGGGGAGGCTAGGGCAAGGGAATTGCTTGAATTGGGGAGGCAGAGGTTGCAGTGAGCCGAGATTGCGCCTTTGTTCTCCAGCCTGGGCGAAAAGAGTGAAACTCCGTCTCAAAAACAACAACAACAAAAAAAAAACAAAAAAGAAAGAAACACACTCTATTTTGCCAATTTATAATGAATTGATTGTGACAAGTTGGTTCAGAGACTCAAACCAACAAAGGACACTGATACAAAAAGGTTTATTTATTATTTTGGGAGGATTGAAAATGCAAAATTAACTGGAATGATAGAATTAGTAGGTCAGCTCATACTTTGAGCAGTAGGAAAGTCTAAATACTTGGAAAATCAAATCAATATCAGTTGATTGTTTACTATAAGGTTTTTTTTTTTAAAAAGAAACGAGGAAATGTGTGGCTCTCAGGACTCTGGCAATGGGCTCTACTCGCAAAGTTCTGCTTGCACCTGCCAAGCAGTGGATAAAAGCTGGCATAGCAGACCATCCTCTTGGATGACTATGATATACTATTTCTCTTAGCCCAGCTCCCCACTTTCTGAAATTCACTCCCACCTACCATTACCACCTCCCGTGAGACTATAGTTCCCTTCCTGGGGTTCCCACGGAAAGAAAACAGGAGCTTGTACATTATTTTAACAATTCAAAAAGTCTAGTAGAAATCACACATTTACCTGAAATAAGGATACTGAAATGGACTAAAATGTAATTTTTTGCGGATATCCGCTCATATTTTAGGGACTCACTTCAGACATCAACCCCAACAGAAAGTTTTCTCTGATTCCCCCAGGGGCTCATTCTCTCTCTTTGGGTGCCTCTAATATTGTTTACTTTCATTATTTATTCACATGTCTGTCCCCCAACCAGACCATAAATTTTGATTTATTCATCCTTCTGTCACCAATTGGCATATATAGTAGTTGCTCAATAAATGTTTGTTGGATGAGTGAAAACTACATGATGACTACCAGAAACTACTAGACAAATTATGCATACATCTGATGAATAAGAGTATAAACTAAACTAGTACTTAATATGCAAAGTTTGATAGAAAATACTTTAGGTGTGTGAGAAAATGAAGAGGTGTTTTTTTTTTTTTTGAGATGAGTTCTTACTCTGTCACCCAGGCTGGAGCGTAGTGGTGCAATCTCAGCTCACTGCAACCTCTGCCTCCTGGGGCTCAGGTGATCCTCCCACCTCAGCCTCCCAAATAGCTGTAACCACAGGTGTGCATCACCACACCTGGCTATTTTTTTTTTTTTTTTTAGAGACAGGGTTTCTCCATGTTGCCCAGGCTGGTCTTGAACTCTTGGACTCAAGTGATCCTCCCACCTTGGCCTCTCAAAGTGCTGGAATTACAGGCATGAGCCACCTCAAGTGGCACAAAGGAATTCTTAACAGCAAAAATATTGAGCTTATTGAATTTTTTTTTTTTTTTTTTTTTGCGACAGAGTCTCACTCTGTCGCCCAGACTGAGTGCAGTGGTGCAATCTCTACTCACTGCGAGCTCTGCCTCCCAGGTTCATGCCATTTTCCTGCCTTAGCCTCCCAAGTAGCTGGGACTATAGGTGCCCGCCACCACGCCTGGCTAATTTTTTTGTATGTTTTATTAGAGACGGGGTTTCACCGTGTTAGCCAGGATGGTCTCATCTCCTGACCTCGTGATCCGCCCGCCTCGGCCTCCTAAAGTGCTGGGATTACAGGCGTGAGCCACCATGCCCAGCCCTGCTTATTTAATATCCACTCATATTCATACATTTATACATATTATACATACATATTAAAACATTACCTAGATGGGAAAGGTTGTAATAAATCAGACCAGTTTATCTTCGTCTGGACCTTTCAGAGGTCAAGGGAGCCCTTGATCACTTTTTATTTTTATTTTTTGAAATTATTCCTACATTAAAAAAATAAAAAAGAATTACAGGATTACAATTGTGGCATATGGTATCTGTGTATATTTCCAAAACTGACAATTCACAATTGTGCTGCTTACAAGATAAAGCTTTATAAAAATGTCAAATATTATTTCAAAGTGCAAAGCAGGCAACATGAGATACATCTCTGGCTATGAGATGCAAATGTGAAATTTGGAGGTGAATGATGAGCAGCATTCATCTTTCTTTTTTTCCTTCCTTCCTTCCTTCTTTCTTTTCTTTCCTTTTTCTTTCTCTCTCTCTTTCTTTCTTCCTTCCTTCCCTTCCTTCCTTCCTTCCTTCCTTCCCTCCCTCCCTCCC
>NW_012107186.1:931956-944597 GCF_000951045.1 Mandrillus leucophaeus
CTTTCTTTCTTTCTTTCTTTCTTTCTTTCTTTCTTTCTTTCTTTCTTTCTTTCTTTCTTTCTTTCTTTCTTTCTTTCTTTCTTTCTTTCCTCTTCTTTCTTCCTTTCTTCCTTTCACAGAGTCTCACTCTGTCGCCCAGGTTGGAGTGCGATGGTGAGATATCAGCTCACCGCAACCTCCACCTCCTGGATTCAAGCGATTCTCCCACCTCAGCGTTCCAAGTAGCTAGGATTACAGACACTTGCCATCATGCCCAGCTAAGTTTTGTGTTTTTTAGTAGAGACGGGGTTTCACCACGTTGGCCAGGCTGATCTTGAACTCCTGACCTCAGGTGATCCACCTACCTCTGCCTCCCAAAGCGGTGGGATTACAGGCAGGAGCCACTGAGCCCAGCTGAGCAGCATCTTTTTTCAATCCTGTTAGTTCTCTCTGTAGTTGTATGTGTAACTTAATTTGGAGATAATATCAAAAGTCTAGGTCCCAGGCCCTCTCTAAATGTGACGCCTGGTCCACGTGGTCTCCCAGCACTTCCCCTTTCCAGTGCTAGGCCATGATGATGAGATGGATTTCAGAAACTCTAATGTCATTAGAAATACATTACCGCACATCTTAGGAGTATGTCACTTCTACAGCTGGCTACTCATCTTTTCTGTTGATTTTCACTAACTTGAATTTGAAAGCAACCCCCAACTCTGACAGCATGCTCTGTAAGTCCACCTGCCCTATTCATGATCAACCCTTAATGGAGTCAGGCCTTCCAGAAGGCAAGGGGGAAACAGTAGCGATTGCAATAGCTCCCCTTATCAGATGAGGAAGCTGCAGCTGTGTCCACACTGTTCCTGGAAGCCTCTGTGTTTGGCTGCTTCTGTCTTTACCCTGTTATCCGCCTGGCAGGGCACCCTGTCTGTTTTGTTTCAGAGTCAGGCAGGACAGGCCCTTTAGGGAAAAAAATAAAGTGGCCAAGTGGGGCGCCTCATGCCTGTAATCCCAGCACTTTGGGAGGCCAAGGTCGGGTGGATCACTTGAGGTCAGGAGTTCATGACCAGCCTGGCCAACATGGTGAAACCCCGTCTCTACTAAAAATACAAAAATTAGCTGGGCATGGTGGCAGGCACCTGTAATCCCTGCTACTTGGGAGGCTGAGGCAGGAGAATCACTTACCCGTGAGGCAGAGGTTGCAGTGAGCCAAGATAGTGCCACTGCGCTCCAGCCTGGGCGACAGAGCAAGACTCTGTCTCAAAAAAAAAAAAAAAAAAAAAAAAAAGAAAGGAAGAAAAAAGTGAATGTTGCTTGCTCAGCCTCAATACCTGCCATTGGCACAAACAAATGTAGTCCAAGTATCAGAAGAGATAAAAGTGTACACAAAGAAATTTTTTATTTAAAATTTGTCATCTATGAATAATAATAGAAGAATGAAGAGTCCCCAGAAAGACGTTAAAGCCTTCCAACATCTAAAGCTCTCAGAACATTGTAAATTGAAGCTAGAGGCACACTTGGCACACATTCGCATATATTATTCTAATCCATATGTTCTGAGCTCCAGCGGGGTGGCCAGCCTGGGGCTGGCTGTGTCCAAGGCTGACTTGTCCTTGCTTTCTCCCATCCTGGGGGAGGCAAACACTTCAGTGGACGCTTTGAATACTGGACCATCAATACATAACGGGGAGCCATGAAGGCCGTGGGAGCAAAAGTCAGGCTTCTGGGTCTAGGTAAATTGGACTCAAAAAAGTAGTAGCGGCCAGGTGTGGTGGCTCAGGCCTGTAATCTCAGCACTTTGGGAGGCCGAGGCAGGAAGATCACGAGGTCAGAAGTTCGAGACCAGCCTGGCCAACATGATGAAACCCTGTCTCTACTAAAAACACAAAAAATAGCTGGGCATGGTGGCAGGCGCCTATAATCCCAGCTACTCGGGAGGCTGAGGCAGGAGAATCATTTGAACCCAGGAGGTGGAGGTTTCAGTGAGCCGATATCACACCATTGCACTCCAACCTGGGTGACAGGGTGAGACTCCATCTCAAAAAAAAAAAAAAAAAGGGAGTAGCCAGGCACCATGGCTCACGCCTGTAATCCCAACACTCTGAGTGATCCTTAGACAGGATGACCATTTGAGCCCAGGAGTTCAAGACCAGCTTGGACAACATGGCGAGATCCTGTCTAAAAAATAATAATAATTAAAATTAAAAATTAAAGTGTACTAAGCTACTGAAAATAAGTGTTTTTAAAAGTACCCGTATTTTGAAATGAACAGAGACAGAGTCTCCCCACACTCTTATATGATGAAGAGGGAGAAAAAGTGTTTATTATATCAACTATTGAAGATGCTTTAATGAACATTCCTTTTGGCAAAAGTTGAATAAGCTGGACTATTTCAAGTTACCAGGAAACTAGTCCTTCCCAGATGGAGAGGAAAGTAGAAGGGCAAAGTTCTGTGCTGCATCTCTCCCATCTTTAATGTAAAGAACCCCTCCCCAACCTCTGCAATACACACACAAACATACACACACACGCACGCACGCACCGCGCGCGCACACACACACCACCCGCGGTCCTTAGACACTCTCTGCTAAGCCCTTTCAATAATTACTTATAAGTGCTTTATTTACATTTCTTCCGTTTCCCCACTCCATTCCCAGAATCTTCCTAAAGAAAACCTCATCCCTTGTAGTCAGGAAGTGAGAGAAGAATGCGAGGCATTCGAGGCCTTCTGCAGGTACTAGGAGTTGAATCAGTCCTGTTTCCCCATTATGAATTCAGGAGCAAGAAAACAGACTGAGCAAAGTTCCCCGACATAGGAAACACGCACGTCCTGGACGAGAAATCACGCTTTGCCCAGGTGGAAAAGGCAGGAGTCAGAGGGCTCAACCCGTCTGTCTGTGCGCCCTCACAGAGCCTGGCTTCATTCTGATGAGCAGGACCGCGAACCCAGCACCCAGCTGTAGTTTTGCCTTTGATTACTGTCCCCGAAAGGCTGCTGAGCACGCTCTAAAGAGAAGGAGAACTGGACGATGGCCCGTGGGGCCAGGAGACTCGGCGGCAACATCACCTGGAAGATGAAGCTGACCCTCTCACCTCCGCGGGGACCCGGCGTTCCAACACAGGGCTCTTGTTGGAAGGAGCCCCAGGCATCCAGGGGGTGCGAATCTGCATCGCCTGCTGGCCCCCACCTGCGCACGCGGCGCCCCGCAGGAAGCCCCTACAGGGCGCACGGCTGCTCGCCCCCCAGAGTGCGGGCACGCCTGAATATCCCCTAGTCCGTCCCGGGGCGCAGCAGCCCGGGGCGTGGGGGGCGGCTCTGCAGCAGGAGGAGGCCAGGCCGGGGAGGCTGCACGCGGGACACCCGCCCTCTTCAGGCTCTGCCCGCATTGGCTTCAAACCAGTGCACCGATACCAACGACAGCCCCTTTACGTCTGCAAACACAACTTGCTTCCTGGGTCGCCCCAGTCAGGGGCGGGACAGCCGAGGCCGCGGCGCCCCTCGGGGAGGCCGCTGGGGCTGCGGGAGAGGTGCGCTGCGGCAGAGGCAGAGGTGCATAGGGAGGCGCGCTGAAGGTGGCACGGGGACCTTGGCAAAAGGGAAGGAAGCTCTGATGAGGGCGCAGAAGGACCGTACATTCCCACCTGCAGCCCAACCCGCCCTTCGCTGCGCTCCCCCTGGCTCGCACACCCCACGGTGTCCCCTGAAGCTGGAGAAGAAGAGGCACTGGCAAGAAGAGAAGTGCAAGAAGAACCATGTGGCACCGTGCTTACCCTACTCAGCTCCAGGCGGCAGGCGTGGCAGGGGTGTCGCTGCTCCTGTCTGAGAAACAGCTTTCCTGAGGGAATTATTTATTTGCTCCCAACCCGCGGCGCTGAGGCACTAGTTCCAGGAGGCGGCCAATCAGAAGAGCCTTTCATGATTAATCAGTGAGTTGGAGAAAGGAAAAGGATGTGGCTGCAAGTGTGACTCAGTAGGTCCCAGCTACTCAGGAGGCCGAGGTGGGAGGCTCGCTTGAGCCCAGGAGTTAGGAGACCAGCCTGGGCAAGATAGTGAGATCCCATCGAAGAAGAAGGAGAAGGAGAAGCAGAAGAGAAAGAAGAGGAAGAAGAAGAGTGTGACTCAGACACTTTGCCTCAGGCCACCAGCACCTCACCCGAGGCAGCATTTGGGATCACTCTGGGGTGGTCAGTGATGGGGGTCTGTGATCAGGACAGGAGGGACAACAGGGACAATGTTGAAACTGGAAATCCTCTCAGCTGTGGAACAGACGGGATTTGTGTGTGTTTGTTGTATTTATTTTATTATTATTATTATTAGAGATGGAGTCTCGCTCTGTCACCCAGGCTGGAGTGCAGTGGCCTGATCTCAGCTCACTGCAACCTCCACCTCCTGGGTTCTAGCAGGTCCTGCCTCAGCCTCCCTAGTAGCTGGGACTGCAGGTGTGTGCCACCACACCCGGCTAATTTTTTGTATTCTAGTAGAGATGGGTTTTCACAGTGTTGCCCAGGCTGGTCTCGAACTGCTGAGCTCAGGCAATCCACCCACCTCGGCCTCCCAAAGAGCTAGGATTATAGGCATGAGCCACTGTGCCTAGCCTGTTTGTCGTATTTATTTACTTTAATTATTTTTCTTTTAATATAGAGACTTGGTCTCACTGTTGCCCAGGCTGGTCTTCAAATCCTGGGCTCAAGCGATACTCCCACATCAGCCTCCTAAGGGCTGGGATTAGAGGCATGAGCCACCGCGCCCAGTTCCACCAGTAGCCTTGAAAAGTTGCCCTTTTGGCCAGGAGCAGTGGCTCATGCCTGTAATCCCAGCACTTTGGGAGGCCGAGGCAGGTGGATCACTTGAGGTCAGGAGTTGGAGACCAGCCTGACAGCATGGTGAAACCCTGTCTCTACTAAAAATACAAAATTAGCCGGGTGTGGTGGTGCACACCTGTAATCCCAGCTACCTGGGAGGCTGAGGCGGGAGAATTGCTTGAATCCAGGAGACAGAGGTTGCAGTGAGCCGAGATTGCACCATTGCACTCCAGCTTGGGGTACAAGAGCAAAACTCTGTCTCAAAAAAAAAAAAAAAAAAAGTTGCCCTTTTCCCATATCTTCACCATAATTAAAAACGATCAAACTTTAAGATATTTGTCAATATGACAGGTGTAAAAAAGCATCTCATGATTGCTTTAATTACATTTTTAAAAGAAAATGGCAAGTAGGATTTTTTTCATATATTATTGGCCATTTCCATTTCGTTCTCAGTGAATGACATATTCAAACCTTTTGCCAAGTTTTAAATTAAGCCATTTGTATATTTTCAATAATGTAGGTATTAGTAGCTCTTGGTTAATTAATGATATCAATTGGTTCAAACCTGTGCACCAATGCCAACAAGAGTCCCTGTGCATCTACAAACACAACTTGCTACTTGGGTCACTGGGGATCAGGAGGTCTTGCCAGGCAGGGGTTAATGATATCAACTAAGTGGATTATCTGTTTGGAAGAAAATAAGGGTGGACCCCAATCTCACAACAAAAATAATTGAAGAGCTTAATAAAAAAATAAAACTGGCCGCGTGTGGTGGCTCACACCTGTAATCCCAGCACTTTGGGAGCCGAGCCAGGTGGATCATGAGGTCAGGAGATCGAGACCATCCTGGATAACACGGTGAAACCTGGTCTCTGCTAAAATACAAAAAAAAAAAAAAAAAAAAAAAAAAATTAGCCGAGTGTGGTGGCACGTGCCTGTAGTCCCAGCTACTCGGGAGGCTGAGGCAGGAGAATGGCGTGAACCCGGGAGGCGGAGCTTGCAGTGAGCTGAGATCAGGCACTGCACTCCAGCCTGGGTGATAGAGCGAGACTCGGTCTCAAAAAATAAATAAAAAAAATAAATAAATAAAACTGTAAATTATAAGGAAGAATTATAGGATAATATTTGCATAATTTGGGGGTGGGAGAAATTATATATGGCATGATAAACAAAATCAACAGGTAAACAAAAGACTGGGGAAATGTGTTTTCAAAACACCAACCAACCAAGATGATGTTACTTCTTCTTGAGTCTGTTTTGCTTATATTTTCTGAGAAAATCATCCATTTCCTTTAAATGTTAAATTTATTATTAAGTTAAGCACAGTGTTATTTTAGTTATTAAAAAGCCTTGGCTGGGTACAGTGGCTCACCTGTGCAATCTCAGCACTCTGGGAGGCCAAGGCCAGGGGATCACTTGGGCTCAGGAGTTCGAGACCAGTCTGAGCAACATGGTGAAACTCCATCTCTACAAAAAATACAAAAATTAGCAAGATGTGGTTGTGCATGCCAGTTATTCCCAGCTATTCAGGAGGCTGAGGTGGAGGATCACTTGAGCCCAGGAGGTGGAGGCTGCAGTGAGCTGTGATTGTGTCATTGCACTCCAGCCTGGGCGACAGAGCCCTTTTATTATTCCTAATATGCTTTATCTGTGTTTTCTATATTTTTCATGGTCAGACTTTAAGTTTTTTTATATATTTGTTTTTCAGTTTCTTAATATTGATTTCCTTGTTGCCTAGTTAATTATTTTGTTTTCATTTTATGATTTCCTCTTTCATTTTTCTACTGTTTCTCCCTTCTTCAGTGGAATGCTCTGTTTCCTTTATTTTTAATCTTTTGTGTTTCCCAAGAAATGCTTTTGAGATTGTATATTTTCTACAAAAAAACCTATACATTTTAAGACAGAGTGCTTTATTGCTAAACAGGCTCTCATTTGCATATTTGTTTTCTCTTTGACACAAGAATTATTTTCAAGAGTGCTATAAAAATTTGTAAGATATCATATTGGGAGGAGGATATCTTTTTCATGTTGTCTTTAAGTTGTATTGAGAGCATAACTTCCTTCCTTCCTTCCTATGTAAGAAATTCTTATGGATCCCTGCTTTTTGCTGAACAATGTGTTAGGTGCTGAAGCACGAAGGTAAACAAAACTGGTAAGATTGCTGACCACAACAGACTTGCTTTCTAGCATTCAGATAATGTGTTTTTGTTGTTGTTGTTGTTGTTTTTGAGACAGAGTCTTACTCTGTTGCCCAGGCTGAAGTGCAGTGGTGCGATCTCAGCCCACTGCAACCTCTGCCTCCTGGGTTCAAGAGATTCTCCTGGCGGCTAATAGCTGGGATTAGCCGACATCACACCTGGCTAATTTTTGTATTTTTGGTAGAGATGGGATTTCACCACGTTGGCCAGACTGGTCTTGAACTTCTGACCTCAGGTGATCTGCCTGCCTCGGCCTCCCAAGTACTGGGATTACAGGCATGAGCCACCACACCCAGCTGAGAGTGTGATCTTTACAACCTATATATTGGGGGAATTTATTGAAATTTTCTTTCATGGCTATAGGTGATCCAATTTTTTAAAAAAGTATTTTCTCAGTTTGCTAAAATGTTCTCTCACTTCCTAAATCCTGAGAAAGGAGTTTTCTGGTCTCCTATGATGGTTGGATTTTTCTCAAATTCTTGTGTTTCTGACAGTTTAGGGTTTATATATTGTAACACTTACGTTGTTTGGTATATGAAGGCTCACTACTATTATATCTTCTTGGTGATTTTGTCTTATATTAATGGTTGATAAATATCTATTCTATTTAATGATTTTGCCTTTAAGTTTATATTGATTTTTCTATCTGACACCCCAATTTTGCTTTGCTAATATCAGTCTTTTTTTTTTTTTAATTTTCTTGAGATGGAGTTTTACCTTTTTGCCCAGGCTGGAGTGCAATGGTACATGGTGCAATCTTGGCTCACTGCAACCTCCGCCCCTGCCCACCCCCTACCCCAAATTCAAGTGATTCTCCTGCCTCAGCCTCCCAAGTAGCTGGGATTACAGGTGTGTGCCACCATGCCCGGCTAATTTTTTTGTATTTTTAGTACAGACGGGATCTCACCACGTTGGCCAGGCTGGTCTTGAACTAGGATTACAGGCGTGAGCCACCGTACCTGGCCGTTAATATCAATTTTTTATAGATTCATTGTTATTGTTTATTTATTTTTTATCCACTTTCTACTATTTGAGGTGTGTGATTATTTTGAAGGAAGAGAAAGTAGCTGGATTGTTTTTCCAGATTTCTTTTTCTCCTGTTCTTGGTACTTCCAATAAGCTCTAGGTTTTCAACTGACTCTCATTGCATAAGAGTTGTTTTTCTCTATTTACATTAGTTAATGCCAAGTATTTAACTCAGCGTGATCCTGGCGTTGCTATCAAAGCAAATGTAGAGTAAAAGAGCAGTTGTTTAGACAGCTATTTAGATCTCTTTTTGTCAGGATTGTGTGCATTTATCTTGCACACTGAAACCCCCCAAACCTGGCTAAACACATAAACATATGTAAAAGTTTCAAAGATCCTAAAAACCTTTCACCCACAGAGACCTTGAGTTGGAAGAACATATTGAACCAAAGTTAGACCTGGAAATGATCTACCATGATCAAAGCAATCTCACTGCTTAACATAGTTGGAAACCAGGCAGTTGGGCAGGCATTGCCTCTGTAGGTGCCATGGGAACAGGTCAAGGTCAGAACTTATTTTTGCTGGACAAACAGTGTGGGGTCAGGGAAAGGTAACTGATTTTCTGAGTCAGAAGTGCTAGATTGCACAAGCTTGGCCATACTGCCTGCCAGTGACTACGGAAACACTGAAGCTTTTATATCAGCAAATGGGATAATGGTAACTGCCTATGTCAATGTATTGTTGTAAGAAGATGAACACAACATCTTATACATCTTATATACGTGGGATGCTTTGACTTCTCAAAACCTCTTTTTTTTTTGAGATGGGGTCTCTGACAACCAGGCTAGAGCACAGTGGTGCCATCTCAGTTCACTGCAACCTCCACCACCTCCTGGGTTCAAGTGATCCTCCTACCTCAGCTTCCTGAGTAGCTGGGCCTACAGTCAAAAAACTTTGTTTTTTTTTTTTTTTTTTTTTTTTTTTGAGATGGAGTCTCACTCTGTCACCCAGGCTGGAGTGCAGTGATGCAATCTTGGCTCACTGCAACCTCCGCCTCCCATGTTCAAGTGATTCTCGCATCTCAGCCTCCCAAGTAGCTGGGACTACAGGTGCACACCACCACACCTGGCTAATTTTTGTGATTTCAGTAGAGATGGGGTTTCACCATGTTGGTAAGGCTGATCTCAAACTCCTGACCTCAGGTGATCCACCTGCCTCGGCCTCCCAAAGTGCTGGGATTACAGGCATAAGCCACTGCATTTGGCCATTTTTTTGTATTTTTAGTACAAATGGGGTTTCACCATGTTGGCCAGGCTGGTCTCAAATTCCTGAACTCTTAGAAAGAATGTTGAAAAACCAAAATTCAGTCTGGGCGTGGTGGCTCACGCCTGTAATCCAAGCACTTTGGGAGGCTGAGGCAGGCAGATCACTTGAGGTCAGGAGGTCCAGACCAGCCTGGCCAACATGACAAAACCCCATCTCTACTAAAAATACAAAAAAGCCACCCACCTTGGCCTCCCAAAGTGCCAGGATTACAGGGCTGAGCCACCGCACCCTGCCTCAAAAACCTTTTAGTACCTTATTTTATTTTGTTAGAGACAGGGTCTGGCTCTGTTGCCCAGGCTGGAGTGCAGTGGTACAATCATAGCTCACTGTAGCCTCCAACTCCTCGGCTCAAGCCATTCTCTCCTAAGCCTCCTGAGTAGCTAGGACTAAAGGCGCATGCCACAACACCAGGCTAATTTTTTAAATTTTTGTAGAGATGGGGTATTGGTATGTTGTCCAGGCTGATCTCGAACTCCTGGCCTCAAGCTATTCTCCCTCCTCAGCCTCCCAAAATACTGGGATTACAGGCATGAGCCACTGCACCTAGCCAAAAACCTTTTAATACTTCATCTCACTTTTTCCCTATAGCAAACTTTTTATGTTGGTATTATTACTAGCTCCGGTTTATAGATAAGGAAGTAATTTCTCCACAGCTGCTGAGTTAATAAAAATGCAGATTCTGGACCTGAGCTTCACTTTCTGACTCCAAGTCACAGGATCATTTCATTGTACCCTGCCCCTTGTGAAAACATTTTGAAAAACAAGAAGTGCCTCTCAATGTAAGGAATTAGTATTAATATTCTGGAAGAGATGTATGGAACCATGCATACATCTACAAAAGACTGCTGCATGTAGGCAGACTGGAAACTGGAAGGAAACTCCAGAGACTTTCTGATCCCGCCTTTTGCAAATGTTGGGTGAGCAGCTGTTTAAACCTTTCAGGACAGAAGAATATCTATTAATTTTTCTGTTGTGTCTAAGACTGTATCTCTTACAACCTTTTTCGGTAGACCATTCCAGCGTTGGGTTTGCCTTTTCTTCCTGATGCAGCATAGGCTTTTCTAGTCTTCATAAATAGCTCTAGGTTTGGCTTTGTCACTTTACTGACTCATTTGTCCTGGTATATGTTCTGGGTATTCTGACTTAGGTTAGAAAACCTGCTTGCTTTTTATAAGAATCCCAGTTTCTTTTCCATTGCTTTCTATCAGTCACCCAGGCTGGAGTGCAGTGGTACGATCACGGCTCACTGCAGCCTTGACCTCTCGGGCTCAAGCGATCCTCCCACCTCAGACTCCTGAGTATCTGGGACCACAGGCTAATTTTGTGTAGAGATAGGGTCTCACTGTGTTGCCCTGGCTGATCTCAAACTCCTGAGTTTAAGTAAGTGATCCTCTGGCCTCGGCCTCCCAAAGGGCAGAGATTACAGGGGTGAGGCCCTGGGCCTGGCCAACTTTTTTTTTTTCTTTTTTTTTGAGACAGAGTCTCACTCCGTCCCTCAGGCTGCAGTGCACTGGCACCATCTCAGCTCACTGCAACCTCTGCCTCCCGGGTTCAAGCGATTCTCCTGCCTCAGCCTCCCAAGTAGCTGGGATTATAGGCATGCACCACCACTCCTGGCTTTTTTGTATTTTTAGTAGAGACAGGGTTTTGTCATGTTGGCCAGGCTGGTCTGGACCTCGTGACCTCAGGTGATCGGCCCGCCTCGGCCTCCCAAAGTGCTTGGATTACAGGCGTGAGCCACCATGCCCAGCCTGAATTTTGGTTTTTCAACATTCTTTCTAAAAACCCAACTTGATTAATTCCTTTCATCTTCCTTTCTTACCCTTTCCTCCTTAATTTTTTATCCCACTAAACTAATTTGTTCCTAAAAGCCAGAATGAAATTGGATCATGAGATCTTGTTTATGACCACAGGTAAACTGCTGGTCTCCTCCCAGGTCATCATGACCCACTCCTGGCTGTTCTGGCTAATCCACTAAAATTAAGCAGTTTAATTTTAAAGGTCACTGGAGTGTAGCCTAAGGTGTCTTGGCTGGCTGTGAATGACAAGCAGTAAGGAAGGCCCAGGTTCCTACCCGATAGAGGATGGAGTGACATCTTTCTTACAGTCTCTCAGGGGTGGGATGGATGTCTGTAAATCTCTTGACTGGGCTGTCCACTGTTTTATCTTCTTCAAAGTCAAGAGGCTTGCCTCAGCCAGGTGCAGTGGCTTATGCCTGTAACCCCAGCACTTTGCGAGGCTGGGGCAGGAGGATTCCTTGGGCCCAGGAGTTCAAGAACAGGCTGGGCAACATGACAAAACCCCAACTCTACAAAAAATACAAAAATATTAGCTGGGCGTGGTGGTGCGCACCTATAGTCCCAGCTACTTGAAAGGCTGAGATGGGAAGATTGACTGAGCCTGGGAGGTTGAGGCTGCAATAAGCCATGATTATGCCACTGCACTCCAACCTAGGCAACAGAATGAGACCCTGTCTCAATAAAGGAAGGAAGGAAGGAAGGAAGGAAGGAAGGAAGGAGGAAAGAAAAAGAAAAAAGGAAGGAAGGGGCTTGCTTCATGTTCAGGGAACACTTCTTTTGAGATAAGTGGTTTTACTCTTCTTTGTGCTTTTTAAAAAATGAACAACTGTTTAGCATTGTTCTAAAAATTCTTCAAATTTAAAGAACAGGCCAGGCGCAGTGGCTCACACCAGTAGTCCCAGCACTTTGGGAGGCTGCTGAGGCGGGTGGATCACCTGAGGTCAGGAGTTCGAGACCAACCCGGCCAACATGGTTGTATTAGGGTTCTCTAGGGGGATAGAACTAATAGGATATATATATATATGAGTTTATTAAATATTAATTTATACAATCACAAGGTCCCACAATAGGCCATCTGAAAGCTGAGGAGCAAGGAGAGTCAGTCTGAGTCCCCAAACTGAAGAACTTGGAGTCCAATGTTCGAGGGTAGGAAGCATCCAGCCTGGGAGAAAGACGTAGGGTGGAAAGTTAGGCCAGTCTCTCCTTTTCACATTTTTTCTGCCTGCTTATATTCACTGGCAGCTGATTAGATTGTGCCAACCAGATTAAGGGTGGATCTGCCTTTCCCAGCCCACTGACTCAAGTGTTCATCTCTTTTGGCAACACCCTCACAAATACACCCAGGATCAATACTTTGTATCCTTCAACCTAATCAAGTTGACACCCATTAACGGTCACAGTGGTGAAACACCATATCTCTACTAAAAATACAAAAAAATTAGCCAGGTGTGGTAGCCTCTGCCTACTCAGGCGGCTGAGGCAGGAGAATTGCTTGAACTCAGGGGGTGGAGGTTGCAGTGAGCAGAGATTGGTGCCACTGCACTCCAGCCTGGGTGACAGTGAGACTACATCT
>NW_012107186.1:945351-951798 GCF_000951045.1 Mandrillus leucophaeus
TGTTTCCTGACTTTTTAATTAATGATTGCCATTCTAACTGGTGTGAGATGGTATCTCATTGTGGTTTTGATTTGCATTTCTCTGAAGGCCAGTGATGATGAGCATTTTTTCATGTGTCTGTTGGCTGTATAAATGTCTTTTGAGAAGTGTCTGTTCATATCCTTTGCCCACTTTTTGATGGGATTGTTTGATTTTTTCTTATACATTTGCTTAAGTTCTTTGTAGATTCTGGATATTAGCCCTTTGTCAGATGGGTAAACCGTAAAAATTTTCTCCCATTTTGTAGGTTGCCTTGCCTGTTCACTCTGATGGTAGTTTCTTTTGCTGTGCAGAAGTTCTTTAGTTTAATTAGATCCCATTTGTCAGTTTTGGCTTTTGTTGCCATTGCTTTTGGTGTTTTAGACATGAAGTCCTCGCCTATGCCTACGGCCTGAATGGTATTGCCTAGGTTTTCTTCTAGGGTTTTTATGGTTTTAGGTCTAACATTTAAGTCTTTAATCCATCTTGAATTAATTTTTGTATAAGGTGTAAGGAAGGGATCTAGTTTCAGCTTTCTACATATGGCTAGCCAGTTTTCCCAGCATAGGCCTGTTTTCTAGACAAGTTACTGTTTTGCTCAGTCATTTAACTCCACCATCAAGAAGGAAGCACAAACACTAACATTTTATTGGTGGTTATTTTAGGATGGTGAAATGTTAGGTGATTTTTGTTTTCTTCTCTCAGTTTTTCTTTCTAAACTATTGACAATGGCATATATATTTTAGGAATTTAAATAGTTATTTAAAGTTAAAACTAAAAGCTATAGAGCCGGGCATGGTGGCTGACGCACATAATTCCAGCACTTTGGGAGGCCAAAGTGGGCAGATCACAAGGCCAGGAGTTCGAAACCAGCCTGGTCAATATGGTGAAATCCTGTCTCTACTAAAAATACAAAAGTTAGTCAGGCGTGGTGGCAGGCATCTGTAGTCCCAGCTACTTGGGAGGCTGAGGCAGGAGAATTGCTTGAACCTGGGAGGCGGAGGTTGCAGTGAGCTGAGATCATGCCACTGCCCTCCAGCCGGGGCGACAGCGTGAGACTCCATCTCAAAAAAACAAGAAACAAAAACAAAAAAAACTAAACTAAACTAAAATCTATAGCAAATACAGTGGTTTTAGATGTAGAGCAAATTAACAGACTAAGAGAAATGAACAGCCAAACAGACACACACACACACACGATAGCATTAAAAGTCAGGACGAAAGAATGGACTGTTCAATAAAACATACCTGAACAGGTCAGGCATGGTGGCTCATACCTACAACCCCACACTTTGGGAGGATAAGGCAGGAGGATGGGTTGAGCCCAGGAGTTTGAGACCTAGACAGACTCTCAGTGTGTTGAGAGACATAGTGAGAGTCTGTCTCTACAAAAAATTTAAAAATTAGCTGGACATGGTGATGTGTGCCTGTAGTCCTAGCTATTTAGGAGGTGGAGGTGAGAGAATTGCTCAAGCCAGGAGGACGGGGTTGCACTTCTGCCTGGGCAACAGAGCGAGACCCCTGCCTTTATATACAAATGTGTATATATACACACATATATGTGCGTGCGTGTGTGTGTATATATATATTTTATATTTTATATTTATAAAAAATATATATAAAATATTTATATATATTTTATATATTTTAAATTACTAAAATATATATTTTAGTAATTTAATTTATATATATACACACACACACGCACATATTTGTGTGTATATATACACATTTTATTCCCATTTTATGTGTGTGTGTGAGACACACAGCGTGAGACTCCATCTCAAAAAATGTGTGTATATATACACACACACACACATAAAATGGGAATAAAATGGGATGATTAGCTATCAAATGGAGGAAAGTTCAATTCTTACATCACACCACATCCCCAAATTAATTTTGGGTGGATTAAATACCTAAATGTAAAAAGTAAAACTAAAGTTTTGGAAGAAAATATTGGAAACTCTATTTATGTCCTTGGGATAAGACTCCTTAAGTAATATATCATAACCAAAGACCATTAAGAAAATTGACTCCATTCAGTTGACTACTTCTGTGGGATAAAAGGCACAATAAGAAGAGATAGGCTGGACGTGGTGGCTCACGCCTGTAATCCCAGCAATTTGGGAGGCCAAGGCAGGCAGATCACTTGAGCTCAGAAGTTTGAGACCAGCCTGGGCAACATGGCAAAACTCCGTCTCTACAAAAAATACAAAAAATTAGCTGGGTGTGGTGGTGTGCGTGTGTAGGTAGGATGCGTCTATAGCCACTCAGGAGGCTGAGGTGGGAGAATCACGTGCCCCTGCAACTGAGTGAGACCCTGTTTCCAAAAAAGCTGAATGACACACCACAGAAAATATCTGCAATGCATGTGACCAACAACAAAGGATCAGTATACACAATATATAAAGTATATTACAATAATCCTACTTAATCCCTAATGAAGCAGTGGTTGTAGTAGCAAAAGTTTGGAAACAATCTAATCATTTCTAGGGAATTGTTTAAGTACATTATAGTGTCCAGATAACGAGATTGCATGTAGCTTGGCCAAGCATCGTGCTTGTATCCCAGCACTCTGGGAGGCCAAGGTATGTGGATCACCTGAGGTCAGGAGTTCCAGACCAGCCTGGCCAACATAGGGAAACCCCACCTGTTAAAAATACAAAAAAAAAAAAAAAAAAAAAAATTAGCCAGGTATAGTGGTGCATGCCTGTAGTCCCAGCTACTTGGGAGGCTGAGGCAGGAGAATTGCTTGATCTCGGGACGTGAAGACTGCAGTGAGCTGAGATTGTGCCACTACACTCCAGCCTGGGTGACAGAGCAAGACTCTGTCTGGAAAAAAAAAAAAAAAAATTGCATGTAGCTGAAAGAGGAAGCTAGGACATCACTTTACTCCTCTTCCAACTAATAACATCTTTTTAAATATACCACTGCACTGATTAATGTAATTATTATTAAACTCAGATATTCTAGACTCTTCTGTCTTTAATTTCCCACCCACCTCCAATCTAAATGGTTGTCCTCTCCTCTCAGACGTGCCTATTGCTAACATTTTTTTCAAATCTGCAATGTTACTTTATATTGCTACTAGTTCCTTGCTGAAATTCTTGAGTTCATCTTTTATCTCCACAAGCACGGTTGTTTTCCAGACTGTCTGGAGCACCTGTTTGTATTATCTGTTGCTTCTGTTGGTTCTAATTCATATTTTTTCTCCATATGTGCCTAGACACTGTATTTGAAAAAATACTAATATAAGTCATTTGAGGACAGGCATCGTGGCTCACATCTGTAATCTCAGCACTTTGGCAGCCTAAGACGGGTGGATCACCTGAGGTCAGGAGTTCAAGAGCAGCCTGGCTAACACAGGTGAAACCTCGTCTCTACTAAAAATACAAAAATTAGTGGAGGTTGATGTGAGCCAATATCACGCCACTGCTCCAGCCTGGGCTACGAAGTGAGATGCTATCTGTCCTCAGAGATGATTTTAGTTTACTTCTTGAAGGCACCAGCAATCTGGATAGCTTTAATCCAGTTTATAATTTTGAGATTTTCAGGGCCATCTACATGATTCAAAGCTGGACTAACATCTGTGTGTGTGAGGGGTGGTTGACTTCTAATTCACTTTTACTCCTAGTTTGTATTATACAATGTAATACTATGTATTATTTATACACTTATACAATGTAATACTATGTATTATAATACATAGTAATTCTGCAGGGTGGTTGACCAGAACTCCCAGCTTTCATAGGCACTAAACTCTAGCATTGCCCCTCTAGTCCCACTGGGTTGGAGGTGCTTCATGATTTTTCTTCCACAGACCCCTCTGGTAGTCTGATGAAGCTATGACTCCTTCTCAGAACTATGTACCTATACATATACATTTTATATATGTATGTTATATACTTTTTATATGTACATATGTATGTGGGTGTCAGAGTGTGTGTGTGTGTGTTTATTTGGAGACAGGGTCTCATTCTGTCACCCAGGCATGATCACGGCTCACTGCAGCCTTGACCTCCTAGCCTCAAGTGATCCTCCCAACTTAGCCTCCTGAGTAGCTGGGATTACAGGTGCATGCCATCACGCCCAGCTAACTTTTGCATTTTTTGTAGAGATGGGGTCTATGTTGCCCAGGCTACTCTCAAACTCCTGGGCTCAAGTGATCCTCCCACTTTGACCTCCCAAAGTGAAAACAGTATTTTTAAATGCATAAATAAAATATGTAATGTCAAAGGAAACCTATTATGTTGAAATACAGTGATCAAAACATTAAAAAACAAATTTGCAGTAACAGTAGTACATGTGCTTCATGTACATGCAGCAGGTGTAATGATGGCTGAAATTTTAAAATAGGAACGTAAATGACATTTTGATATCTGTAACAACTGTAAATGTGGTAGGAAAATATCTGATTTCTGTTGGTGACAAAGTCACAAGTACTGATAATATTACTGTGGCTTATCAGTACTTGTGACTTTGTTACCAACTGATAATGTTAGTGTGGCTTGGCTAGGCGCAGTGGCTCACGCCTGTAACTCCATCACTTTGGGAGGCTGAGACAGGCAGATCACTGAGGTCAGGTGTTCGAGACCAGCCTGGCCAATGGTTGCAGTGAGCTGAGATTGCGCCACTGCACTCCAGCCTGGGTGACAGAGCGAGACTCCGTCTCAAAAAAAAAAAAAAAAAAAATATATATATATATATACACACACACACACAATTACATATATAATTACATATACATATAATTACATATATGTAATTACATATATAATATATATAAAACTGTGGCTTGTTGCCTAGATTCATAATAGAAGGGAAGTCTAAGCTTCATTTAGAAGTTAGTGCAAAAAAAGAAAATGTAATTTTTTTCTTAGCCAAGTTCATGAATCTTCTCAATTGCACGGTCCATGAAACCCAGATTTAAAATCACTGCTTGAGGCTGTTGGAAGCACTGCTGTCTCTCAGCTACCACTTGGCCTGGGCAAATGCTGTATTCACCTCTCTTGACTGTGGTCTTCTAGATCTTGGTGCAACAATTCCTCACTAGCTTGTTAGTTCCTTGATGGCTTTAGAAAAATGCTTTTTATGTTTCACCCAGTGTTTGTCTTCACTGAGAATAATCCATATGGCCTAGTCTACCACTACAGCAGTAGAAAAGGCCCTGTACACTGCCAGATTACCTCTGCCTGCATGTACTACAAGGCCTTCTTTCCTCCTGGCTTGGATTTGCCCACACAGCCCTGGCTCCTAACCCTCCAGTGTGACCTCCATTTTCCACAGTGACCAGAGGGATTTCTCTGTGAATTGGATTTCTAAAAATGTAAAACTGGTCTGGGCCTGATGGCTTGCACTTGTAATCCCAGCACTTTGGGAGGCCAAGGCAGGCGGATCACTTGAGGTCAGGAATTCCAGACCAGCCTGGCCAACATAGAGAAACCCCATCTCTGCTAAAAATACAAAAATTAGCTGGGTGTGGTGGCACATGCCTGTAGTTCCACCTACTCCGGAGGCTGAGACATGAGAACTGCTCAAACCGAGGAGGTGGAGGTTGCAGTGAGTCAAGATTGTGCCATTGCACTCCAGCCTGGGTGACAGAGCAAGACTGCCTCAAAAATAAACAAATAAAAATAAATAAATAAATAAATATGCAAAAAAAAAAAAAAAGTAAAATGGATCCTATCGGGTGGGCACAATGGCTCATGCCTGTAATCCCAGCACTTTGGGAGGCTGAGGCAGGCAAATCACCTGAGGTCAGGAGTTTGAGACCAGCCTGACCAAAATGGTGAAACCCCATCTCTACTGAAAATACAAAACTTAGCCAGGCGTGGTGGCACATGCCTGTAATCCCAGCTACTTGGGAGGCTGAGGCAGGAGAATCACTTGAATCTGGGAGGCGGAGGTTGCAGTGAGCCGAGATGACGCCACTGCACTCCAGCCTGGGGAAGAATGAAACTCTGTTCCCCCGGCCAAAAAAAAAAAAAAGAACTGATTATATCAAAGAGGCTTCCAAATGTTTTCATGCAAAATTCATATATTTTTAGCATGACAAATCAGACTCCTGAAGACTTTTGTCTGAAAACCTGTCTCCCATGACACCCTTGTAAGACTCCTCCAAGACAGGAAACTGCCTCTCCTCCCACCCCTGACTCTTGTCTGATGCACCTGCCATGCCCAACTCCTGGGAGTTTCCAGAGTACTGGATCCACCCTGTGGCTTCTGTGCCTTTGCACATGACCTTTCTGCCTCCAGTAGCCATCCTCTCTTCCTGCCTCAGCTTGGCTCAGCCCTCCAGTGTTTCAAGTCTTGGCTTGGGTGCCCACCTCTTCCAGGAAGATTTCAGGACTCTTCCAGCCTTTTGAGTTATTCCTGTGTTTTTTCATAATGCCCCGTGTTCATTCCTCTTTTTTTTTTTTTTTTTTT
>NW_012107186.1:951848-1005242 GCF_000951045.1 Mandrillus leucophaeus
TTTTTTTTTTTTTTTTTTTTTTTGAGGCATGGTCTAGCTCTGTTGCCCAGGCTGGAGTGCAATGGTGCCATCTTGGCTCACTGCAATGTTCTCCTCTTGGACTCAAACCATTCTCCCACCCCAGCCTCCTGAGTAGCTGGGACTACAGGCACATGCTACCACACCTAGCTTTTGTATTTTGGGTAGAGATGAGGTTTTGCTGTGTTGTCTAGGCTGGTCTAGAACTCCTGTGCTCAAATGATCTTTCTACCTTGGCTCCCCAAAGTGCTGGGATTACAGAAATGTGCCACTGTGCCCCGCCCATTCCTACCTTTATTCAAGCACAGTATGCTGTGATTTGGTTTTTGTTGGTCTCCCTCACTAGATTGTAAGCTGCTTTAAGACAGGGGCTTTCTTCTCTTAATGTGCAGCACATACCAGTGTCTGACCCCATCTGTCTTTTTTTTTTTTGAGATGCAGTCTCACTCTGTCATCCAGGCTGGAGTGCAGTGGCATGATCTCAGCTCACCTGCAACCTCCACCTCCTGGGTTCAAGCAATTCTCCTGCCTCAGCTTCCCAAGTAGCTGGAATTACAGACACCCGTCACCATGCCCGGCTAATTTTTTTTTGTATTTTTAGTAGAGATGGGGTTTCACCATGTTGGCCAAGTTGGTCTCGAACTCCTGACGTCAAGTATCTGCCTGCCTTGGCCTCTCAAAATGCAGGGATTACAGGCGTGAGGCACCGCACCCAGCCAGCCTACTTGTTTGTTGACTAAAGTGAATGGAGTTATACCTGGCACCTTACTGGGTCACTTACCTGACCTGGCCACTCTTTTTAAACAAGTGCTGGAGTGAGAGGACACTATACCTCCTGCCTTCATTACCACTTTTGCTTATGGATTTTCCTACTTAGGAATAAATACACTGTCAAATGGTTTATTAATCATCATTCCCATATATGTTTTAAAAAGTGGGAACTTCAGGCTACTAATATATGTCCAAGTTACTAATATGTACTTATATAACTTTTACGTAATTCTTCCCCAAATTTGGGGTAGCTTTTAAAATTAAGGCAAAATATTAGATTGAAACTGTAGGTATTGTAAGGAGATCAGAAACTATTTAAGGAAAGACACAAGGAAGCTGGGAGGGAGGCAGGAGGCACACAAAGTGGCTCTGAGTTCCTGGTAGGGAGGCCGGGAAGGGGAACAGATAGGACTCATTTGTCTGATAAAATGAACCATAAAGTTTGAAGATACAAACTTTTACTTGCACTAAATTCTGAGAAAAATTTATTACAGGGATTCTTATATAGAAACAATGGATATGTAATTGATAATACCTTCAGTTGTAATTTTCAGAAAACATGGAAATGTTATTCACATGGCTGTCTCTTTGCTAAAAGCAAAGAACTAATACATTTATACAGAAATACTGACTTATGGGATCCAGTTTGATACAGAAGTAAAAGTTGGACGGCTGGGCGTGGTGGCTCACCCTTTAATCCTCGCTCTTTGGGAGGCTGAGGTGGGTGGATTGCCTGAGCTCAGGAGTTCAAGACCAGCGTGGGCATCATGGTGAGACTCCATCCATCTCTACAAGAAATACAAAAATTAGCTGGGCGTCATGGTATGTGCCTGTAGTCCCAGTTACTCCAGAGGCTGAGTCAGGAGAATTGCTTGAACTCTGGGAGGTAGATGTTGCCGTGAGCCAAGATCACGCCACTGCACCCTAGCCTGGGCGACAGAGCGAGACTCTGTCTCCAAAAAAAAAAAAAAAAAGTTGGAGAACCAAGAGAAATTGACTAATGAAACAGCCCTTAGGCTCTCTCTTGTGTTAGTTGTTAAACTGTTGACAAGAGTGTGGGCAGCAGCCTACTCATGACCTCACTAAAGAGGACCCAAAGGGTACATGTTACGTTGTTGACTGGAGATCAGAAAGCTTCAGATTCCAGAAGATGGCAAAGTTGATGATCTTCTACACAAACAAGGGAGGACTGCTACAGTCTCACCCAGATTGAGGGCCAAATCACTCGTCTGGAGGTTGAGGGCAGCCACATCTGCAAACAGAACTGGGAGTGGAAGGCACACACTTTAACACGTGAAGCTGGGTGTGGGAGAGGCCATTTCTCACTGTTACTTTCATTACCTATTCTGGAAGTGAGATATCAGGCCGACCAGAAAGCTGTGTGTGCCCAAATCACTCCAGTGTTTCTCATAGGAAAACTTGTACACCTTAATTCCCCAAAGAAGTTGGTGGGATTTAAACAAAGATAAAATAGTAAAACTGTAGGTATTAAAAAAGAGGTTATAAAATATTTAGGGAAAGAGAAAGGATAATTTGACCAGGAAGCTGGGGTACTGTGGTGAGCTGGCGCTTATCTCACAGGGTCGTTATGAGGATTAACCAAGATAATTCGTGGAAAGCAATTTGCCTATTATCCAGGACACAGATAAATATTAATCTCCTTTACTGTTTCCTTTTCTGTAGGCAACAGGTAACCACTGAAGCTTTTTTTTTTCAGATGGAGTTTCGCTCTTTTAGGCCAGGCTGGAGTGCAATGGCAAGATCTTGGCTCACTGCAACCTCCAGCTCTGGGTTCAAGTGATTCTCCTGCCTCAGCCTCCCAAGTAGCTGGGATTACAGTCACCTGCCACCATGCCCAGCTGATTTTTGTAGTTTTAGTAGAGATGGGGTTTTACCATGTTGGCCAGGTTGGTCTTGAACTTCTGATCTCAGGTGATCCGCCCACCTCTGCCTCCCAAGGTGCTGGGATTAGTCATGAGCCACTGTGCCTGGCCCACTGAAGCTTTTTAAGAGGCAATGAAATGGTCAGAATTCTGTTTAAGGAAAATTATAGGTTCAGTGATAACAGAAGCAGCAATTTGAAGTTTAAAGACATTTACATTTGAGTTGGCAACAACTTTGGGTCCCAAGTTGTTTTAAGCCACTTAAGAGGCTTAAAACATTCATATGCAAATCTCTGAACCCAAGAAAATAAATTCCTCTTAACCCTAGGCCTGGCCGTTAGGAAAATCTTTTTCTGAGCCAAAGAATCTCATACTTTTAGGTTTACACTTTAAGACATTTTCTCAGGATTAATTGTAAATTCCTTAGAGGCAAAAATAGTCATTTACTTTTATTCTTATTTCCACAGAAACTAATAGAACTGGACAAGAAGCAAGACTTAGGTTTAATTGTGTGTGGACTTTATTTCAAGTGGTTTTCCTTGTCTTAACAAGCTAGGCAGAATTTGTCAGCATTGTGTTATGTAGAATAGGACCTGGTTAAAACAGAAAACTATGTTGAGAAAAATGCCACCTCCTCTAAAGCAATGTGAATGGTAGTGGTTATTCCCTCAAATGAGTCTTTTTGGAATATGAGAACTCATTCCAGTGAAGCTATCGTTGCCGAAAACATTTTTGGATCTTCTTTTCTTTTGTGGAAAGAAAGATTACGGTAAGATGAAAAGGATGTACTCAGGTGCCCTGGCCTCACTGGGGTTTGATCACATCTCCTCTACTTAGAAGTGATGTGGCCTTCAGCAAAGGAGTCTGGTATCTCGACTCTAAAGGGGGATCTCAGATGCCATGGCTCATGCCTGTAATCCCAGCACTTTGGGAAGCCAAGGCAGGTGGATCACTTCAGGCCAGGAATTTGAGACCAGCCTGGCTAACATGGTGAAACCCTGTCTCCACTAAAAATATAAAAATTAGCCAGGTGTGGTGGCACATGCCTGTAGTCCCAGCTATTCAGGAAGCTGAGGCAGGAGAATCACTTGAACCTGGGCTTGAACCCGGGAGGCGGAGGTTGCAGTGAGCCGAGATCATGCCATTGCACTCCAGCCTGGGTGACAGAGTGAGACTCCGTCTCAAAAAAAAAAAAAAAAAAAGAATCTCATATATATATACATATATTTGAGACAGAGTCTTACTCTGTCACTTAGACTGGATTGCAGTGGTGCAATCATAGCTCACTGCAGCCTCAACCTCTTGGGCTCAAGCAATCCTCCTATCTCAGCCTCTCGAATAGCTGGGACTACAGATGCACATCAGCAAGCCAGGTTAATTGTTTTATTCTTTGTAGAGACAGTCTGTCACTATGTTGCCCAGGCTGGTCTGGAACTCCTGGGCTCAAGTGATCCTCTCACCTTGGCCTCCCAAAATTGCTGGGATTACAGGTGTAAGCCACCAAGCCTGGGCCAGTACATCTCTTTGTACACCAGTAGTTGTTTCTTAGCCATGGAATGAATACGATTTTTCAGAAATAGCCAAGCTATTTGAAACCAAATCTGTTAAATAAGTACAGAATAGTGATTTTGTTTTTTTAAAAAACAAAGGTTTTTTGGACAATATAACGAGAGGGCTTTCATAGCTAGTTGATTAGATACATGAGAAAAATCAGTTCTTACAGAATTTAAATGGGATATTTGGTTTCCCAAGATAAATTACTTAAAGGACGCTATATGAAGAATTGACATATGATGTGTTTGCTTAAAAATGCACTCTGCGGCTGGGTGTGGTGGCTCATACCTGTAATCCCACCACTTGGGGAGGCCGAGGCACGCAGATCACTTGCGGTCAGGAGTTCAAAACCAGGCTGGCCAACATGGTGAAACCCCATCTCTACTAAAAATGCAAAAATTAGCTGGGTGTCGTGGCGTGCACCTGTAATCCCAGCTACTTGGGAGGCTGAGGCAGGAGAATCGCTTGAACTCAGGAGGCAGAGGTTGCAGTGAGCTGAGACTGTACCACTGCACTCCAGCCAGGGCGACATCTCAAAAAAAAAAAAACCAAAAAAAAAAAAAACACCAAAGCACTCTGCAAGCTTACTGGCTAACTCTTGTACATTGCAGCTGGGAAAGTTTGATGCCTCTGAGGGCGATGCCAAAGCCAGATGGGCTGCTGCGGCATGAGCATGGAGTAAACGCATCAAACTTCATCACAGATGACGGATGATGACTGCGGTGGGAAAACCCACACAGGGACCTGCAAGCACGTCTCAGGAAGAGCTGTCTTACTAGGGGCAAACTTATGGTAAAGGATGATGCCATCATTTGATAAAATGTTCTGTCATGCTTTTAGCGGCGAGTTTTTAACAAGAAAGCAAAACACTCACCATGAACCAAATGTTAACATCAATGTCAACCAAGTCACATCATTTCCTGTTCCACTTGGTTTTGAAATTCAACTTCTCCTTTATTTAAAAATGACATATCAAAACCAGTCTTCTTGAAGAGGTAACTTAGGAAATGGAGCAATTTACTGTGGCTTTAGAGGATGTAAAGGGCTTCGTGCAGTCGGACACGTACAGGGCAGCAGCTGGAGGCACGAAGACATAGGGCCATCACTCAGTGTGGTCCCCGGGCCAGCAGCAACTGCACAACGTGGAGCTCCTTAGAAAGGCAGGATCCTGGACCTCACCCTGTTTCAGAACCCACATCTTTTTTTTTTTTTCTTAATTTGCAAAAATTTATTCATATACAAATGTGCAATGTCAATAATATGACCAATTAGGTTTGTTCTTGAAACATTTTCAATTGAACAGGAATTAAGTGCTTTTGAAAAGTGACAAAATGATCATACAGTGAAGATCTCTCTTTATATAACAGGTATAAATCAGGTACTAACTCTTGATTTTACTCTGAATTAACCATGACATACTAAACGAACTTGGGCTTCCGGCAGAACCTACATCTTAAGGCGAGCTCCAGGGGATGGGTAAGCACATTAAGGCTTAGGAAGCACTGTTCTAGGTAACAGCTCAGGTCTCCGGGCTTAGCACTACAGGGAGAATGTGACTAGGAAATGGAGACTTGGGTTCTGATCTCAGGCTTACCACTAAATACTTGCTGTTTCCCATTAGCCCTGCCTGCTTCTCAGGACTGTGGAAGACCAAATGGGATCCTTATTAACAAGGTTCTGTAAGATCTGGGCTCAGCCTGTCTCAGACCTTATCCTGTACTACTTTCTATTTTGAGTTGGACTTTGTAGCCAGGCTGACCTCAAGCAGAGCTTGTTTCTGCCTCAGGACCTTTGCACAGGCTGTCTTCTCTGCCTGGAACACCCTCCCCTTTGACCTCTACACTGCAGTTGCCTCCTGTTAATCAGATCTCAGCCTAAATGTTGTCTCTCCAGTGAGACCCTCCCAGACCACCCAGTCCAGTGTCCTCGGTAAGTCTAACTCTTTAACTCTCTGCAAGGCACTTCTCACTCCATCCAAGCAGGGACTGAATGTCTTACTCCTGGTTCAAGGCACTGGTGCCTTGAACTATGCCTGGCACACTGTGTGCTCAACGCACATTTGTTTAATGAGTAGCTTAAGGCGGTAAAGACACTGGAAAAAACAAGGGACTGCACGAGTATCAAATACCTTTGTCAAGAAATAAAACCTCCCCAAGCCGTGTGCGGTGACTCAATTCCAGCACTTTGGGAGGCTGAGGTGGGTGGATCACCTGGGGTCAGGAGCTCGAGACCAGCCTGGCCAACATGGGAAACCCCATCTCGACTAAAAATACAAAAAATTAGCCGGGTGTGGTGATGTGCATTAGCTACTCAGGAGGCTGGGGCAAGAGAATCTCTTGAACCTGGGAGGTGGAGGTTGCAGTGAGCCGAGATCATGTCACTGCCACTCCAGCCTGGGCAACAAGAGGGAAACTCTGTCTCAAAAAACAAAAAAGAAAAGAAAAAAAAAAAACAAACACCTCCCTTGCCTTCCCCTACTGATTTCTCTAGGAAATGACAGCAATGTTACCCTGATCACTCTCGCAGCCCATATCCTGCAAATGGAAATCTGCCAACTTCATCCAGGAAGAAAAGATGGAATGCAGGTTGTTTTTTTATCGCATTTCAAGGAACGATCATTCATTCACTGCCTATACATCCTTCCTTCCAGCATCACTGTGAAACTCTGCATGCATATTAGGTTAATTTCATCCATTCCTCTTGAAAAAGTGAAGGACTTAAACCAGAAAAGCGGCCACAGAGGTCACAATACAGGATGGTTAACGTCACTGTGTTAACAGTGCCTTGGCCAAGGACAGCCAGATGGCCCGGAGGCTGGCCTGGCAAAGCCGCTGGAGAGTTGGGGAGGGCTGCGGGTTAACAGCAGGGAGCACATACTTCATTAGACTACAAGCCGGGAGCCGTCCAGAGGTGCCTTCTGCCACAGAATGGAAATTTAATAATGGTTTATTGGTTTAGTTGTGATTTTCAGTTAAGCATGACAGAAATTGGTTTTAAGTCCAATATTAGAGGTTCTAAAATGTTAGTTCACACAGTCTAATGATGTATGACGGGAGAAGGCCACAGCTGTTTTCTTTAATCTATTTACAATCTTCCCAGCAGAAAGGCTAAATGAACTCTCATACCATTATCAGGTCAGGGCTAAATGCAGCCCCGATCACAGGCAGTGATGCCTTCTTATGAACTACCTCTGCCTGACTTTCCTTAGCTCAGAAAATACTACAAAGGGAAAAGGCGTGCTGAGAGCCTCTGCTGCTCCGCCAAGCATACAAAATAAACAGAGCAATGGCCCCATCTACTGACACAGGCTAAAGCGGCACACAGGACGTGCGGCAACACAAGCAATCCTGCCTCAAGCTCCTCTTCACGCCTGTGACCCACAGCACTGCTGAGGAATGTCTGATGCCTAGTGAACTACTTTATTATTGTCCTCAGGCACAAGGTAATACGAGGGGTTTCAAGTATTTTCTCTAGGGTTCCAGGTCTTCATTCCTGTGTATGCCATTTTTTTTTTTTTTTTTTTTTTTTGAGACGGAGTCTTGATCTGTTGCCCAGGCTAGAATGCAATGGCACGATCTTGGCTCACTGCAAGCTCTGCCTCCCGGGTTCATGCCATTCTCCTGCCTCAGCCTCCCGAGTAGCTGGGACTACAGGGCCTGCCACCATGCCTGGCTAATTTTTTGTATTTTTAGTAGAGATGGGGTTTCACCGTGTTAGCCAGGATGGTCTTGATCCCCTGACCTCATGAGTTTATACCTAGTTTTTTTTTTTTCGAGACAGTCTCGCTCTGTCACCCAGGCTAGAGTGCAATGGCACGATCTCGGCTCACTGCGACCTCCTGCTCCCAGGTTTAAGCGATCCTCCTGCCCCAGCCTCTTGAGAAGCTGGGATTACAGGTGCACACCACCACACCCGGCTAATTTTTTTGTATTTTTAGTACAGATGGGGTTTCATCATGTTGGTCAGGTTGGTCTCGAACTCCTGACCTCATGATCCGCCTGCCTCGGCCTCCCACAGTGCTGGGATTACAGGCGTGAGCCACCATGCCTGGCTGTTTATCCCTAGTTTTAAATTAGCTGGACAGCTCCAGATGCAACCAGAGGTGCAATGGTTTTGTATCGGATCAAGTGCTGTGAGCCCTTTTCCAGGTCAATCACGTAGTCCCTGAAAAAGAGGGAAACATATTCGCCTGTAGAGCTCGGCTGGCCCTCCATTGGGAGGAATGTGCCCACTGTGAAAGACGCACGCCACTCACCTCTGCTCATCTGTGTCTGGTTCTACCAGTATGTTTTCTTGTCGTTCTCTCACTCTCAGAAACACGTAAGAATCTAGATCTGGTTTGGGAACTGCCAGGAAAATAATAATATGATCAGGAAATGCTCGGCCAACAAAGTCAACAAAGGAAAAGTTGCTGGGAGGTATGGCACACTCAGGGTTTAGATAGGAGTCCAGCCCTTTCCTATTCTTCTAAGATGCAGACAGAGTGGCTGACCAGGGAGGGAACTGGACACGGATTGGGCCTTTTGTTTTCCTCAGGCAGCCTCAGCAAAATGACCAATTCAGGGTTTCACAGGTCTGATATGGGTCTGACTTGCAGCTGGTGTTATGGGCTACACTGTGTCCCTGCAAAATTCATATGTTGAAGCCCTAACCCCCAATACTTCAGCATGGGATTGTATTCGGAAACAGGGCTTTTAAAGAGGCAATTAAGTGAAAGTGTGGGCCCTAATCCAATCTGACTGGTGTCTTATAAGTAGAGAATAGGCCAGGCAGTGGCTCATGCCTGTGATCCCAGCATTTTGAGAGGCTGAGGCTGGAGGATCAATTGAGGCCAGGAGTTTGAGACCAACCTAGAAAACAATAGCAATACTGTCTCCACAAAAAATTTTAAAAATAGTAGCCAAGCATGGTGGCACATGCCTGTAGTTCCAGCTACTTGGGAGGCTGAGGTGGGAGGATCACTTGAGCACAGCAGTTCAAGGCTGCAGTGAGCTATGACAGCGTCAAAGTACTCCAGCCAGGGCAACAAAGACAGACCTTGTCTCAAAAAATAAAAAAACAAAAAAAAAAAGGGAGGCGGGAGGGAGGGGACTAGGACACAGAGACTGGGATTAGTGATCTTATGGAAGTAGCCTGAGAGTCTGCTTGCCCCTTGCCCTTTGCCCCTTCCCTTCTCTGTGGCGACATATGGAAGGCGCCATCGATGAGGAACAGGCCCATGGCAGATACTGAACCTGTTGGGGCCTGGATCCTGGACTTCCCGGCCTCCAGAACTGTGAGTAGCCCAAAGGGACTAAGACCTTGTTCCACCACCACAGGGGTGGCCGTGTGGCCCCCAGCCCCAGCACAGGCTGGGCAGAGATGAATTTCCAGGGCTTGGGTGCACTGGAGCTCGTGGCCTTGGAACACTAAGCTCAGCTTGTAGACAAGGCGGGCTCCAGACCCCTGGAGGGCATTTGATTTGGTGTGGCAATTTTGCCTGAGGCAGTCTTGCTTGGATCTGGCGCACTGTGAAACACTGAGGAACATGGGCTTTATCCTGTAAGCCAGGGGCCCCTGGTGGGTTGATCCACGGTTAAGGGCTCTACCTATACCTCCCTTTCCTTGCTCAGCAGCCCTCAGGAGCCGGTGCAGAGAGGCCCGTGGAGGGGCTCCGGCCAAGCTGCCCTTCCCCGGCTTCCCTCCTTTGTCTTTCCATACCCTCCAACCTGCTCCCTCTTCCAAGGCCACAGTGACTCAGTGGAGGTCTCCCTAGCCTCCTGTTTCAGCCCTCCCCTCCAGCTAGGCGGGCCCTGCGCATTCTGGGACCTGTGAGGAAGAGACTGCCAGCCCCTCAGCGCAGGGGCAATGTTGGCGTGGGCTCTGCAGCACTGGTACTCGGGGCTGCCAGCACCTCGCAGAGGCTCAGCAGATGGCTAGCTACTGAAGGCAAACGCAGCTCCATGCCCGAGTCTGTAAGCACCAGTGCAGTCACGGGGCTCAGCCCACCCCAGGGAACATGGAAGCAATGCTCAAATGACTACCATTGGATCTGCTTTCTGTTATTTTTTTGGATTTTAGCCAGAACCTTTCCTCTCCTTTCTGTTTATCTACATACTTATTTTCCCATATTTGGGTAAAAACAGTGAAGAGAGGATCCTACCCTGGGACACCTAAGGATGGGTGGGCCACCTGCAGGGAGAATGTCCTGTTTACCTGCCCGAAAGAGATCCACCTTCTGTAAGTTAGGGGGCATGTGCTTCAAGGCGACATTTTTCAGATAGGTCTCTGTGTTCACCATGAACCTGAAAGACATGGATTCAAACTGCTGTGGTGTGCACAGCTGATGGACGTCCAAGGTTAGCAGGCAGCAGCGCACAGCCCTCGAGGACAGGCCTTATGCTGAACCAGCCAGGTGCCCCATGCCGACAGCTCACTCACTCACTCTCTGGCAAAGGCCAACTCTTCCGGGGAGAGGCTGGAAGGCTCCCCCTCGGGCCGGGTTTTCTCCTTCTCAAGGACATGAGGGAAAAACTTCTCTATCTGTGAGGATAAAGCAAAATCTTCATGAAAACGTCGGTAAAAGTCAAAGACAAGGATGTGGTTAACATAAAGAGGGTTTACACAACTCTCCCAAGGAAGGACGTGTGGTCTGGAGGTGGGACAGTGTGGGTAGAGAGGCACACCATAAGACACGGGACAACATCTCTGAGACACCTTTGCAGGCAAGCTGTGGACGTGGGGCTGGGGGACAGCTTGGATTGGGAGACTCCTAAGTGGCTGAACAAAGAATGCTGACTCAATGGGTAGATGTCAAACTGTAAGGAAGTCTTTGGTGAGAGATCCTTAACACAGTCTAATTAATATTCACATAAGGTTTTTTTTTTTTTTTTTTTTTTTTTGAGATGGAATCTCATTGTGTTGCCTAGGCTGGAGTGCAGTGGTGCGATCTTGGCTCACTGCAACCTCCACCTCTCGGGTTCAAGTGATTCTCCTGCCTCAGCCTCCTGAGTAGCTGGGGCTACAGGCAAATGCCACAACACTCCACTAATTTTTGCATTTTTAGAGATGGGGTTTCACCATGTTGTCCAGGCTGGTCTTGAACTCCTAACCTCAGGTGATCCACCTGCCTTGGCCTCCCAAAGTGCTGGGATTACAGGCATGAGCCACTGCCCCTTGGCTGGTCATCACCAGCTTTTGGTCATCAAAAACCTTATGTGGGCCGGGCACAGTAGCTCATGCCTGTAATCTCAGCACTTTGGGAGGCTGAGGTGGGGGTGGATTACCTGAGCTCAGGAGTTCGAGATCAGCCTGGCCAACATGGTGAAACCCTGTCTCTTCTAAAAATCAGGCGGGCATGGTGGCAGGGGCATGTAATCCCAGCTACTTGGAAGGCTGAGGCAACAGAATCACTTGAACCCAGGAGGGGAAGGTTGCAGTGAGCTGAGATCGCACCACTGCACTCCAGCCTGAGCAACAGAGCGAGACTCCATCAAAAAACAAAACAAAACAAAACAAAACACACACAACCCAGCAAATAAAAAAACAAGGGGCCTGATGACATAAAGTATTAAGAGACAGCTAATACATTAGGTGACAAGATCAGGATCCAGAGACAAGGGAAATGGCCCAGTTTAATAAGATAAAGTTTAAGAGGAATAAGTATCAAGCCCTACACTTAAGGAGCCAAAACCTAAGCCGTGCAAGTAGAGGACAATGACTGGATGGGATAATTATCATATTAAAAGGGGTTAGCGTCCACGTGAGTGAAGAATGAGCTCAGGCAGCGTACCTGTCAATATGCTAATGTGATAAATATGCTAATGTGATGTGGTTGGCATTACTACCAGCTTAATAATCAGAATAAGAGAAATGATCAGGCTGTTTTTCACAAACTTGGTCAAACTACAACTGGGATACTGTGTTTAGTTTTAGATAGTGTAACTTAAGAAGGATAAAGACAAACAAGAACCCTTTTAGAGACCAGGAGAGTAAATGGTTTGAATGGCTAAAATGTGTGCCTGAGAGAAGACTTTGAGGAGACTGTGGGCAGTCTTCAGATAGCTGAAGCATTCTCGTGTAGAAGAGATAATTTATTTTATTTGTAATAACTAAAGAGACACACAGAACCAAATGAAATGTCAAGGAAGTAGGAATTTCTCAGGGTTATAAAATAGGAATGTTTTGCAATCTCTTTTCTTTTTTTTTTTTTTGAGGCGGAGTCTCGCTCTGTCACCCAGGCTGGAGTGCAGTGGCACGATCTCAGCTTACTGCAACCTCCACCTGCTGGGTTCAAGCAATTCTCCTGTCTCAGCCTCCAGAGTAGCTGGGACTACAGGTGCCTGCCACCGCGCCCGGCTAATTTTTTTATTTTTAGCAGAGATGGGGTTTCACCTTGTTGGTCAGGCTGGTCTCAAACTCTCCTGACCTCAGGTGATCCACCCTCCTCAGCCTCCCAGTGCTGGGATTACAGGTGTGAGCCACCATACCTAGCCTGCAATTTCATTTTTGTAAGTTAGATAGCCACAAAGCTGTAGGCGAATGTAAGTCATCCTGGCTCATTTGACATTGACGCTGGCCATCTGACAGGCAAAATAATTTTGGAAACAAGTTCTCCTCTAGTCAGCATTCCCTATTCACCAACGCCAACGACTCTCCCTTCAGCACCGCCATGCTGTAATGCAAGGGGGTACCATTCACTCAGCAGGTGAACAGACTAAAAATGTGTGCGGTGTTCCCGCAGTGGGCAACACATGCCTCTCTGTGCTTCTGCGGAGCAATCTCTCGCTCTCTTTACACTTTAGCTACACTGATACTGGGCTCTCAGCAGTGTCTTCAGGTCCTGCACCCTCCTGGGCCCCAGTCCAAGTTCTCCCCAGGACATTCAGTCTGCTTTACAGACTGCGCTGTCTCAATGCCTCCAGGTATCTCCACGTCAAACCTTCATGAGGCGACACCGCAAGTAGCTGCTGAGGACGTAGCGGATCCTCTCCATCTCCATTTGGTGGATGCTGACCTTCAGGTCCTCCCTTTTGGCTCTCCTGAGATTTTCTTCCTATTAAATGAGAAACTAAGGTTTATAAAAAACATGATGTTCAACCATCATCATTGGCAACGTTGAGGACCCAGACTATGTTTCAGTCCAAGGAAAACAAAAATATCATGTGAGTTTTCATTTTATTTTATCATTGTATAAAGTGCAAACAATAGTCATTTACTTTTAGAAAATAACCATTTGAATAGAATATGTTCAGTCAGAGGGTTCCAGAAGAACTCCAGTCTGATTGTAAGGGAGATAATACAGCACACAGAAGAAACTTCCATCGGGCCTAAAAAGCAGTATTAAAATACCAGCTGAGAAACTGTGAAATATCCACATTTCACAGCTTCTCTGAAGTTGACAACGATTTAGACTTAGATAATCTAGGCCAGGGACCACAAACTCAAATGTCTGCAGGGGCCAGGTTAGGAGGCTACAAGAGAAGGGTGGGTAGTCAGGGACTGTGGGGAGCAGGGATTACATGGATGGGCAGCTCTCATAGGACTGCTCTGGTCAACTGTTCTCATGCAGAAATGCAGGATTTTAGACTTTTCATGGGAAGCCAATATCCAGATATTTACAAGAACTCTCAAGCTTGATAAACATAGATAACTAATTCAATGTTTTTTTTTTAAAGAACTGGACTGTGGGTTGGAGCCAAACAAAACAGATTTGCTATCAGACCGCAAGCTCTCAGTGTGCTCATCAAATGCTTTTACCTTTCTGCTCCTTTGTCAGCCCAAGACAAGCGACTCTTACCATGTGCTCCAGCTGTTCCATGACACATTCTACAATCTCAGGCTTGCTCTCCAGCAGCTCAGGGGCAAACTTTTCATTCATCCAGGCCTAAAAGACAAATGCCAGAAAAACCAAGCATCATCCACCACAGAGCTAAACAACCTTGTGAGTCAGCCCAAGTCCCACAAAAACCAGGGACGGTGCAGGCGAGAAAACTGTCTGCCCACCAACTGGAAACACTGAAGCTGTTTTGAAGACAAACTACGTTTAGCAATTGCTTTCTCATGTCCTGTTTTAGTTGGGAGGATATGTTCATAACCTTCTATTCAACTGACACTCACACAAACCCTTGCTTACTTCATTTAGTATGACGCCCGGTGCTGAGAGTGACACCACCTGGTGTTCAAACCGTGGCTTTGCCAGGCAGCCCAGGCACACTGTTACTCCACCAGCTCCTTCCTCCCAGGGAGCACCACCCCATGTCTATTTAGAGAGAAAGCAACAACCCACCAATCCACACAGCTCTTCATTCCTGAAGCTCAGAGCACTTCACAAATGTTTTTAATTCATCATCATCATATCGCAGAGAAAATGGATATAGTTATCCTCATCTGATTGAAAAAATACAGATTGAGTAATTTACTAATGGCCCCAAAGTATACAGGATCATAATAGAAACAGGCGCTCATCTATTATGGAGTTTCGGAGCCAGAGGTTAAAGCTCTAATTTATGACTCAGGCCCAGCTGTTTGGTTCATTTTAGAGACTTCTAAGGCTTAGAGAACTGAAATATCCCTAAGTGACTGACGAAAGCTACACTTATCTTTCAATTACAGGAAATGTAGTTTTAGCATAGCTCAGAATTATATGCTGACCAGGCTCAACTTATTTTTTTCTGATGTCCTTGAGTGTCTGCTTCTCTCCATGATCACCATCAAGACACATTACCAAATGCTGGGCATGGCCACTGTCATAAGTGTTTGTGCAGAGCCTGAGCATCTGCAACAGTTCTGCAGACTGAAACAAACAAACAAAACCCTGCATAATGCATGGGAAAACATCGTATTTTCTGACGGGCTTATTAGGAGCAGTATTTCTTTTTGACTGATTTTTATTAAATACTGAATAATTTTTATTTATTTATTTTTGAGGGACAGTCTCACTCTATTGCCCAGGCTGGGGAGCAGAGGCATGATCCCAGCTCACTGCAACCTCTGCCTCTCGGGTTCAAGCGATTCTCCTGCCTCAGCCTTCCAAGTAGCTGGAATTACAGGCATGTGCCACCATGCCCAGCTAATTTTTGTGTTTTTATTAGAGACAGGGTTTCACCATGTTGGCCAGGCTGGTCTTGAACTCCTGACCTCAAGTGACCCACCTGCCTTGGCCGCCTCTCAAAGTGCTGGGGTTACAGGTGTGAGCCACTGAGCCCAGCCAAATATTGAATAATTTTTAAAACTAGAAGAACAAGCTGGGCGTGGTGGCTCATGCCTGTAATCCCAGCGCTTTGGGAGGCCAAGGTGGGCGGATCATGAGGTCAGGAGATCAAAACATCCTGGCTAACCTGGTGAAACCCCGTTTCTACTGAAAATACAAAAAATTAGCCAGGCTTGGCACACCTGTAATTCCAGTTACTTGGGAGGCTGAGGCAGGAGAATTGCTTGAATCTGGGAGGCAGAGGTTGCAGTGAGCAGAGATCGCGCCACTGCCCTCCAGCCAGGGCAACAGAGCAAGACTCCGTCTCAAAAACAAACAAACTACGAGAACAATGACAAGTCCCTGTGTGTCCCTACCTCCTCAGAGGTAATCACTAGCTTGAATTTCGTGTTGAATTTCCTTTATGGTTTCACTACATTTGTTCATATCTCTATAGAATACCTCTCAACTGTTCATGACAGGATATTCAAAGAAAGTGATAGTGCTTGTCTGGTACACTGGGGTACCATTGGGGACCACTTCATTTATATTATGAAATTATGATGATAAAGTATAAAACATTAGGTAGAAGTTTATATTAGTATAAAACTTTCATATAAATCTTTCCAAAATTTTTACTGAGAAACTTGTATCAAAATCCAATCTTTTTTTTTTTTTTTAAATCAGGTTTTACACTTGAAATGGCTACATCTGGTTTCTGGTCACACAGTGGCACGATAATGGCTCACTGCATCCTTGACCTCCCAGGCTTAAGTGATCCTCCTGCCTCAGCATCCAGAGTAGCTGGGACTACAGGCACATACCACAAAGCCTGGCTAATTTTTAAATTTTTTTAATAAAGATGGGGTTTTACCATGTTGCCTATGGTGGTCTTCGAACTCCTGGCCTCAAGACATCCCCCTGTATCAGCCTCTAGAAGTGCTGGGATTACAGGCTTGAACCACCGTGCCTAGCCCGTGATCAAAATTCCAAATACCAATCAGTTCATTATTGCTACAGGCTTAAGTGTGTCCCCCCTCAAAAATCTACCTAACTTCCAGGACCTCAGACTGTGACTATATTTGGAGATGGGGGCCTTTAAACAAGTGATTAAGTTGCCATAATCCAGTAAGACTGGTGTCCTGATAAGAGGTAATTTCAACACAGACACACACGAGAGGGAAGACCACGCAAGGACACAGGGAGAATATGGTCACCTACAAGCCTAAGGCAGAGGCCTGGGAAGAAGCCAACTATGCTGGCACTTTGACCTGAGCCTCTAGAATTAAGAAAATAAATTTCTATTTAAGCTACCCAGTCTTTGGGACTTTGCTCTGCGGCCATAGCAAACTAAAACAATCATTAAAATGAGCAAATCTGCACTACAGGTAATAACTTTTAAATCACTTTTTATAGGTATTAAAGGGTATCCTATATATGCTCCCAAAGCTGTTCTCATCAGTGGCCCTGTCAGGCTGTCCCTTTGGCTGTGTCATACAGCATAAGAGACAGGATCTGGCTGTGGCAGCCATGCAGGTGGTGGGTCACTTCCTTGGCTGCACTCAGGGCACTGCACTGGAACATCAGGCATGAGATGTTACTCTAGCTCAACCACCGGCAAGCCACAGCGGTGCTGTCAGACCCCCCGCTGCCCATCCTCTAGCTGCCTTTCAAGGACCCCAATGATGCTCACTTGAAAAAGCAACCAGCCTGGGGCTCTGGCTGTCCTGGAAGGTGCAGGGCTCCACACTGAGGCATCTGTGGCACAGCAGTGTGCCACATCACCCAAGGGTGGTGGCTCTGCCTTGAACAGTAATTTTGCAAGTTTGAACTTTACATAAAGTTTCTTTGGCAGCTCATATTTTATGGTTGTTATTGTTCTACATTATGTTCCTGTTATTCATGCTGTTTCAGGAGTTATTTTACTCATTTTCACTGCTATTTCCACTGTACATGGTATATTTTCTCAATGCTATTTATTTATGGTTATCTAGGTTATTTTCATTTTTAACTATTGCAAGCAATGTGTGAAAATATGGTAGATGTCTCCTAGAGTATATGCGGAAGTTTTCACTAGGTATGTACCTGGGGGTGGAATTACTGGACCACAGGTATGTGCACCTTCATCTTTACTAGACAATAACAAATTATTTTCCAAAGTGATTACACCTATTTACATCCCATGGCAGTATATAAGTGTGCAAATTGCTCTACTTTTTTTTTTTTTTTGAGACGGAGTCTTGCTCTGTTGCCCAGGCTGCAGTGCAGTGGTGTGATCTCGGCTCACTGCAATCTCCACCTCCTGGGTTCAAGAGATTCTCCTGCCTCAACCTCCTGAGTAGCTGGGATTACAGGCGTGACAACACGCCCGGCTAATTTTTGTATTTTTAGTAGAGATGGGGTTTCGCCATGTTGGCCAGGATAGTCTTGAACTCCTGACTTCAGGTGATCTGCTCGCCTCGGCCTCCCAAGGTGCTGGGATTACAGGTGTGAGCCACCGAACCTGGCCTGCCCTATATTCTTAATTTTTTTCTTTTTGGGATAAGATCTTGCTATGATCCTCAGGTTGGTCTCAAACTCCTGGGCTCAAACGAACCTCCCACTTTGGCCTCCTGAGTTGCTAGAACTACAGGCATGAGCCACTGTGCTCAGCTGCTCTACATTCTTGCCATAATTTACATTGCTCACGTTTTTCAGTTCTTCCAATCTGATAGATATGAAATGATATCTCATGATTTTAATTTTCATTTTCCTGATCACTAAAAAGGTTGAACATCTTTTTCATATGCTTATTGGCCATCTTGTTTTCTTCTTCTTCCAGGTATCAGTCTGTATTGGGCAGTCTGAAAGAGTTGTTTATGTACTGTGGATAATCATCTTGTGTCAGCTACATATTAACATTTTGCAAGTATCTTCTCCCAGCATGGTGGCCTGTCTTTTCACTCTAATCTAGAAGTACAAACAGGCAGGGCACAGTGATTCACACTTGTAATCCCAGCACTTTGGGAGGCGAAGGCAGGCAGATCACAAGGTCAGGAGTTTGAGACCAGCCTGGCCAACATAGCGAAACCCAATATAGTGAAACCCCATCTCTACTAAAAATACAAAAATTAGCCGGGCGTGGTGGCGCACGCCTATAGTCCCATCTACTCAGGAGGCTGAGGCAGGAGAATCACTTGAACCTGGGAGGCAGAGGTTGCACTGAACCAAGATCACGCCACTGCACTCCAGGAATGTATCCCTTTTTTCCTTTATGCTTTGTGCCTTTTGATTTTTGTTTAATGAACCCTTTCCTAATGAACAAGGAACTCTTATGCTGTTCCACAAACTAGGTCTGTGGGTGGATTTCAGGGGATCTGTGATGCCCTGGAAGTCATATGCAAAATTCTGCATGGGTGCATGTGTGCATTATTCCGGGATGAAAGACCAGAGTTTTTACCAGTTTCTCAAAAAGGTCTGTGATATAAAAACAGATTAAGAATCAGTGCTGAATAGTAAGGATCATCATATAAGGTATAATTCAAAAATTATTTTAGTTCGGTTTTGTCATTCATGATATCATGTATGGTAGGGAAGAATGAAGAATACTAAAGTCGCAAACATGAGAGAGCTCTGGAAAGGGGCAGTTAGAGCAAGAGGGTAAGGATAATTACTATGAACAGCTCACGTCTAGTGAGTGCTTACCACGTATCAGACAGCATGCTGAGTACACAATTATAATTCCAAATTTAATCAACCCAAAACTCTAGGAAGGAGACACTATTATCATCTCAATTTTATTTTATTATTTTTTTGAGATGAAGTTTCACTCTTGTTGCCCAGGCTGCAGTGCAATGGTGGGATCTTTGCTCACTGCAACCTCTGCCTCCCGGGTTCAGGTGATTCTCCGTCCTCAGCCTCCTGAGTAGCTGGGATTACAGGCATGCGCCACCACGCCCGGCTAATTTTTGTTTTTTAGTAGAGATGGGGTTTTATCATGTTGGTTATGCTGGTCTCGAACTCCTGGACCTCAGGTGATCCATTCACCTCAGCCTCCCAAAGTGCTGGGATTACAGGCTTGAGTCATTGTGCCCGGCCCTACTATCTCCATTTTATAGTCAAGCAATGGCTTGAGACAAACTCCCCAACTTGCTTAACATCACGTAACAGAGTCGTGTCAGAGACAGATTTAAATCCACATAGTCTGAACTGTTACCAGAGCGTCATGAGATATAAGTGTAAAGAACACAGTTACTGGCACATGGGAAATACGCAATAAGTCAGAGCTATTACAACTAAAAGGAGAAATATTTCAGAAAGGATTTTAGATAAGCAGTGGACATATGGAGAGCAGATGACTCAAGAAAAAAACGTGTGAGAAAAAGGAAGAATATGACCAGTTATCCCTTACGGGCATTTCAGCACTTTCTTGCTAAACAGGCATTCTCCAGGGAAACAGCAGATGTACAAGGGACTAAGGTAAAGAAGTTAGCAGTCCCACCACACCTCTACAGTCCCTGAAAATATCACGTGGATCTTGCTCTGTGAACTGTTCACTGAATGTGCCCAAAGCTGTCTCTTACTGACCCCACTTGGGAATGCTGTGTTTGATATGATGAGGTCTCTAACAGAGGATGTCCTTCCTGCTTCCCGTTTCCATGTAGATGGTAAGATCCAGTCCCTGCTCTCCTGAAATAAGCCCTGAATTCCATTTCTTCATTTTGTGATCCCTGATATTCACAGATGAACTAAATAAAAAGGCTGACTGGAGCAAAGGGATTCGATCTGAGATGCTTACCTGCTCCAACCTTTCAATGAGCTCTGCAGGAGTTAGGACCACTTCTTCACTACCCCCATCAGAGTCCTGTCCCAGGAAATCCAGTTCTTCGGTCATCTTCTCTGAAACCAGGAACCTAATGAGAAGGAAAGAACCAATACTCTGCAATGCATTTTCTATTTATTTGCAAGAATAGATATCTATCTGGAGACGGGAAAGGTTTATTGCGGTTTCCTGCGGTTGTAGAGGCCCATTAGCAAGTGGTGAGAGAACGCAGGGACTCTAGTTTTCCAGTATCTGCCTCTTCCTCCAAGGCTCAGGTCAGGTATCCGTTTCTCAAACAATCCTCCCCTTTATTACTGCCCACCAGGAACTGACCACCTATCACATCATAGAATCAGTATTCATTTCTTTGACTTCCCAGCAGAGGTCCTGTTCCTCAGGGACGGGGTTCGTTTCAGTTCACATACGAATCGCGCCTCTGCTCAATGCCTGGCACTAAGCACTGGGGACGCAACGACTTGGGGAGCCCCTGCGCTCAGCACAGTGCTTGACTCCTAGCAGGCACTTAACATTGTTGGGAGCTGGCCGGGCTCACGCCTGTAATCCCAACACTTTGGGAAGCCGAGGCAGGAAGATACCTTGAGCCCAGGAGTTCGAGACCAGCCTGGGCAACATAGGGAGAGTCTGTCTCTATAAAAATAAAAATTGTTAGGAGGATTAATCAATGCTAATTTCCCAGAGCCACAAGGCCCGGCGACATTAGACCAGTCGGCGACTCCAAAGGCCTAAGGAAGTGGATGGCGGGGACGAGCAAAGCCCCCGGGGTCGCAGGGAAACTGCCAACATTCCCCTCCCCTTCTACTACCTTTCAGTGCCACCCACACAGGCCTTCCTTCGCCACAGAGGTCCCACTCGACGCTCACTCGGGGACCTGGGAGACAGCGAGGCACTCCACAGCAGCAAGCGGTAAGGACGGGAGTTCGTGGGGACGCAGTCGGGGAACCTGGAAGCAGGAAGACAGCGGAACAAACTGCTCAAGGCCTTCCGCAGATGAACCCGAGCCTCCAACTTCTCAGCTCCCGCGCTACTCTCGGAAACTTTCCGCCTAGGCAGGACGTCATCGCGCACGGGCGAGATTGACCAGTCAAGGCGCGGGGGGGAAGAGCGGGGCGGTCTTCTTGGGCCCGCCCACCCGAGGGGTGGGGACTGTCTTCGCGGCTGCTCGCAGTCCCAGCAACCCGTGGACACTAAGCGGCTGGAGGCTGGTCCGGGTGGACCCCGCCCACCTGGGTCGGCGGTTCGGGTCTGCGGTCCGGGTTGCACTACTCACGAGCGTCGGGAGGGGGCGCCCCGTACCGTGGCCAAGGGGAGTGGCGGTGTCCGCCCCGGGGGGTCCCACCCAGAAGTGTGCTGTTGAGAGCTGGCCGCAGCAGCCTCTTGGGTCGTCTCCACCCACAGCTCCCGTGGCTCTTTGGGTTCCTCCGTCTTTGCGGGGTTTCAGCTGTGGTCACTATGGTCGGTGCCTTCAGAATCTCCAGTACATTCCTTTTTATCTTTCTTGAGACAGGGTCTGACCTGCTCTGGTGCCCAGGCTGGAGTGCAGTGGCACCATCACAGCTCACTGCAACCTCTGCCTCCCGGGCTCAAGCGATCCTTCCACCTCAGCCTCTGGAGTAGCTGGGACCACAGGCCAGCGCCACCACGCCCAGTTACTTTTTAATTTTTTTTTTTTTTTTAATGTAACTATGAGGCCGGGCGCGGTGGCTCATGCCTGTAATCCCAGCACTTCGGGAGGCCGAGGCGGGTGGATCACGAGGTCAGGAGATCAAGACCATCCGCGCTAACTCGGTGAAACCCCGTCTCTACTAAAAATCCAAAAATAAAAAAAATTAGCCAGTAATCCCAGCTGCTCGGGAGAGTGAGGCAGGAGAATCTCTTGAACCCGGGAGGCGGAGCTTGCAGTGAGCCGAGATCGCGCCATTGCACTCCAGCCTGGGCGACAGAGCGAGACTCCGTCTCAAAATAAAATAAAAATAAAAATAAAAATAAAATAAAATAAAATAAAATAAAATAAATAAAAAACTGTGGCGGGGCGGGGGAGAGGAGTTGTGTCTCCCTATGATGGCCAGGCTGGTCTCGAACTCAAGGACCCAAGTGATCCTTCCACTTCTGCCTCACAAAGTGGCTAGTGGTTTTTGAAGCCTGGGATCTGACAACCAGCAGCAGCATCCCCTGGGACTCCGCGACAATGCAGATTCTCAGGCCCCACCCAGGCCCACTGAATCAGAAACACTGAGGGTATTTCACTAGACCCAGGCCCTCCCGGTGACCCTGACGCAGGTGAGGTTTGAGAATCACTGCTTTGGGGCAATGCTTTCAACTCAGCTTCTGGAGGGGAAAAGCAAAAAAAACCCATGTCTGTATATTTATATATTTTTTCCATCTTTGTGTGATCCAGTTTTTCTTCTCTGAATTGCTGATTCTTTTCTCTTTGCTGTCCTGCATTTTCTGTGCAAAGCGTTGCTTCTGGCTTCCCTAAAAGTGTCTCTTCTCCATCAGTCTGAGGGCTCTTTGTGAAGCTGCCCTGTGATGTCATATTGATTGACTAGTAAAATGATTGGCTAGTATAGGATGATTGTACCTGCCTGATGACAATCCTGTTTTAAAAATGACAATAGAATAAGCTGAGTGAGAGAGTGGGCATCTTTACAAAGGGTGTGTAAGCTGGGGCGTATCAGCACGGGATTCCCAGAAGGAAGGGACATTTGAACTGGGTCTTACAAAATGAATTTTGTGAGTGGCAAATAAGTGGTCATTTCAAGGTCTGTTTCAACGCTGTGTTTCAATGGTTTGGGCATCCCGTTGTTTTTGGTTTGGCAGAGTGTGTTTCCCAAACACAGCTGTTCTGACATGGATCTCACCCCACATACCCTTCTTACCATATGACACTGACACGCCTTCATCAAGAGGTGGGGTCTATGTTCTCATGTTTTATTTGTTTATTTAGAGACAGAGTCTCACTCTGTCACCCAGGCTGGAGTGCAGTGGGGCGGTCACGGCTCATTGCAGCCTTGACCTCCCTGGGCTCAGGTGATCCTCCTGCCTCGGCCCCCATGAGTAGCTGGGACTACAGGTGTGCACCACCATGCCTGGCTAATTGTTTTGTATTTTTAGTAGAGATGGGGTTTCATCATGTTGCTCAGGCTGGTCTTGAACTCAGGCTCAAGTGATCCGCTCACCTCAGCCTCCCAAAGTGCTGGGATTACAGGCATGAGCCACTGTGCCTGGCCCTGTTCTTGCCTTTTACATCAGGAAAGAGCTTTTTAACTGCTTTGACCAAGAGAATTTGGCAGAAGTGATGCTGCTTGGCTTCCAGGACTAGGTCATAAAAGGCAATGTGGCTCCCACTTGGCTCTTTTTTCTGGAGCCCTATCCCTTGAGAGCTGTGGGCTGATATGGAAGAAGTCTGGCTAGCCTGCAGTTGCGGTGCGATAGAGTCCTTATGAAGAAGCCAGGCAGAGATGGGGAGCCTTACTGGACGAACCCCAGAACCCCAGTTGTTCCATTCTCCAGATGTCTAGGTTGAATGAGCCTTCAGGTGATTCCAGCTCTGAGGCTTCAAACTGTCCCAGCTAAGATGAAGGGAGCAGAGATGAGCTTCTCTGCTGAGCCCTGCCCAAATGGCAGATTTGTGAGCAAAATAAGTATTGTTGTTGTTTTAGGCCCTATGTTTTGGAGTGGTTTGTTATGTAGCATTTGATGACGGAAACAGTGGTCTTTGAGCACAATCCTATTCTTCCATAATTCTCATTACCAAATAGCTTTTCAATGATGTTTATTAATATTCCTTAAGTGTTACGGATTTGAGTCCAAGCATAGATAACGTCTCTACACAAGTGCCGATTATGTACTTTATTGATTTAAAAACTTCCCTTCTCTGGGTCCAATCACCGTCTCCAATCTCCCCCGCTCCTCCACTGGAGAAAATTTTTGTATTTTTAGTAGAGATGGGGTTTTGCCATGGTCGCCAGGCTGGTCTCGAACTCCTGACCTCAAGTGATCCACCTGTCTCAGCCTCCCAAAGTGCTGGGATTACAGGAGTGATCTACCACGCCTGGCTAGTCACACTACCTTTTACACAAGAATAATATGTGTCTGCCTGAAGACAGAGGGACAGACCAAAAAATTGAGGGACCCCTTTCGCTTCTAAGATCTTTGATTACAACTAATATTCATTAGACAAAAACACTTCTAGAGGAAATGAGTTGGCAGAAAAATATTTCTACTATGTAGAGAAGGGTTATTAAAAGAAATGCCAAAGCAACACACAAACTTTCGGTGAAAGTGTTGATCATTTGGCACTGTAAAGTTCAGGAAGGTGGTAGAAAAGAGGTCTTCAGTTACATTATGCAGAATGAAGAGAAAAATCAGGAACATCTGGTTGATGTGCACCCACTGTCAAGAAGTGTTTTAGAAATAATAAGATAGCCACATAAATGGAATGCGATTCATTAAAATGATCACAGATAAAAGAGGATTACATAGATTGTGATAGCAGGAGGATGAAGTTTGTGGACAGAATTTGCAGGCAAGCTTAGATGTTTTAAATTGCAAGATGAACATACTAACATGAATTCAGACAAGTAAAACATGAAGTTACATCGAAAGAGAAGGAAAAAGCTACTGCCCAAAGTGGAAGAGGAGGATACAGAAAATAGGATCCTATACAGCTGAAGAAAGTGACAAGCCACAGCAATTTCCAGATATTCTCAGTGAAGATGTTAATGGAAATTATAGACACAGCAAATAGAAACAGCCAAAATATTTGTGGGCAGCCATACATTATTATTATTATTATTGTTATTATTTATTTTTTTTTTGAGATAGAGTCTCCCTCTGTCGCCCAGGCTAGAGTACAGTGGCGCAATCTCGGTTCACTGCCAGCTCTGCCTCCCAGGTTCACATCATTCTCATGCCTCAGCCTTCCAAGTAGCTGGGACTACAGGCGCCTGCCACCATGCCCGACTAATCTTTTGTATTTTTAGTACAGATGGGGTTTCACTGTGTTAGCCAGAATAGTCTCCATCTCCTGACCTTGTGATCTGCCCGTCTTGGCCTCCCAAAGTGCTGAGATTACAGGCGTGAGCCACCACGCCTGGCCCAGCCATACATTATTTTTATTTTTTGAGACAGAGTCTCGCTTTGTTGCCCAGGCTGGAGTGCAGTGGCATAATCTTAGTTCACTGCAACCTCTGCCTCTCAGGTTCAAGCGATTCTCGTGCCTCGGCCTCCAGAGTAGCTGGGATTACAGGTGTGCACCTCCATGCCTGGCTAATTTTTGTGGTTTTAGTAGAAATGAGATTTCCCCATGTTGGTCAGGCTGGTCTTGAACTCCTGACCTCAGGTGGTCCGCCCACCTCAGCCTCCCAAAGTGCTGGGATTATAAGCATGAGCCACTGCTCCCGGCCAAAAAGATACATTATTAATGAGAACAAATTTAATTTTTTTAATCACAAAGGAAAAACGACAGCAAATACTATATATCTATACAGAATTGTGAACTTTCTGGAGAAAGATGCTTTCAGAATACAAGTGATGGCATTATTATTGTTCTCATATCACTGCCCTTGCTTGTTTGGTCAACAGCTGTTTCTCAGGGGTCCCTTTTTCTGAATTCCATCACATTCTTGGTCTCACTGCCCTGGGAACCAAAGCATTAAGATTTGGGAGTGTATTAGTTAAGTAGAGTTTAACTCCCAGTTTTTCTGAATGCATGAAGATTGGCACTACAGACAGCCATGTAAGAAGACAGCTTGCATTTTTTTTTTGAGACAGAGTCTTGCTCTGTCACCAGGCTGGAGTGCAGTGGCATGATCTCGGCTCACTGCAACCTCCGCTTCCTGGGTTCAAGTGATTCTCGTGCCTCAGCCTCCCAACTAGCTGGGATTACAGGCGCCTGCCACCATGCCTGGTTAATTTTTGTATTTTTAGTGGAAACAGGGTTTCACCATGTTGACCAGGATGGTCTCGATCTCCTGACATCGTGATCCACCTACCTTGGCCTCCCAAAGTGCTTTAAGAAAGGCAGAAAAGTGCGCTTAGGCTGTTTAATCTTAGCCTTATAAGGAAAGCTATTGGCTGGTGAACTTACACGTATTTTTCTGGCCAATGATAACACCCAATACCTGCTGTATGGCCAGGATGCTGGAGAACTCAGGAAGCCGGTCAAGACTTGGGTCTCCCTTACAAACGTAAAATCTGGGCAATTCATGATATTCCTAATTCCTTTGCTGTCCTCAGACCCTAGGTCCTCTGAAACTCTGTAAGGAGATATAAAAACTATCTGCCCCTTTGCTTGTTGCAGAATATAAAATAATCATACAAAATTTTTAAAAATTAAATCTATCTTCTGAAACACTGTGGCCAACATAGCATTTAGCAGGTTGAGTAAGATTCTTTTCCTAATGATTTTCTGAATATGTCAAGCAAAGAGAAAGGTGACCTTTCTATAAAGAAATTCATGTGCCTTTATATCATGGGCATCTTTGATGAGAAGCTTATGTGCCTAAGTGCTGGGCAAGTCTATTTATTTATTTATTTATTTGCGATGGAGCCTCACTCTGTCGCCCAGGCTGGACCACAGTGGTGTGATCTCGGCTCACTGCAACGGCACAATCTTGGCTCACTGCAACCTCTGCCGCCCGGGTTCAAGCAATTCTCCTGCCTTAGCCTCCTGAGTAGCTGGGATTACAGGCGCCTGCCACTGCATCCAGCTAACTTTTGTATTTTTAGTAGAGACGGGGTTTCTTGGTCAGGCTAGTCTTGAACTCCTGACCTTGTGATCCATCCGCCTCGGCCTCCCAAAGTGCTGGGATTACAGGCATGAGCCACTGTGCCCAGCCTAAGTCTTCATATTTATTAACGCCTATATAGTTTACCTGAGAGATCTTGAGGGACTCATCCTAAGGTCTAAATGAAAGCCAGGTCAAACTCAATCTCTTTTTGTCTCTGGCTGGATCGCAATGGGACAATTATGACTCACTGCAGCCTCAAACTGCTGGGCTCAAGCAATCCTCCCACCTCAGCCTCCCAAGCAGCTGGGACCACAGGTGTGCACCACCATGCCTGGCTGATTTTTCTTTTTATTATTTTTTGTGGAGATGGGGTTTCACTATGTTGCCCAGGCTGGTCTTGAAGTCCTGGCCTCAAGCGATCCTCCTGCCTCAGCCTCCTAAAGTGTTTGGGATTACAGGCATGAACCTCTGCACCCAGCCCAAACTCAGTATTTCTAAATGCTTGCACCTTAGGGCCATGCGTGCTCTCTCTCTCTCTTTTCCCATAGTGGTAGGAAAAGGTCTGATTATAGTCAAAGTAAAGGGTAAAGGGTAGCCTTGCTCAAGACTGTGCCCCGTATCAAAATTTCATTTATTGTCTTGAATTTTAATGTCTTTCTTTTCTTTGTGTTAATGAATCATAGACATGGGCACCGTTTTGATAACTTTTATTTATTTATTTATTTATTTATTTATTTATTTGAGATAAGGTCTGTCTCTGTCACTCAGGCTGGAGTGCAGTGGTGTGATCTTGGCTCACTGCAGCCTCCACCTCTTGGGTTCAAGCGATTCTTGTGTCTCAGTCTCCCGAATAACTGGGATTATAGGTGCGTGCCACCATGCCTGGGTAATTTTTATATTTTTAGTAGAGACAGAGCTTCGCCATGTTGGCCAGGCTGGTCTTGAACTCCTGACATCAAGTGATCTGTCCCCCTCAGCCTCCAGAAGTGCTGGGATTACAGGCATGAGCCACTGTGCCTGACCCGTTTTGAAAACTTTAGACTAACAGTTATTGAAGTAATTGTTTTCTGTGGGAGAACTCTTAAATAGAATTTATTCATCTGTATACGTTGACCCTTGAACAACATGGATTTGAACCGCGGAGATTCACTTACATGTGGCGGTTTTTTTTTTTTCAAGTAAGTTTCACCAGTGTGCCTGCCTCCCTTTCCACCTCCTCTGCCTCATCTGCCTCTGCCACCCATGAGACAGCAAGACCAACCCCTCTTTCCTTCTTTTTATAATTTTAATTTATTTATTATTATTTTTTGTACAGATGAGGTCTCCCTAGGTTGCCCAGGTTGGTCTCAGACTACTGGGCTCAAGCAGTCCTCCTGCCCAGGCCCCGCAAAGTGCTGGGATTACAGGCGTGAGCCACGGTGGCTGGCCCCCTCCTTCCTTCTTATGAAGACCTTTATGATGCTACACTTCCACTTCATGAATAGTAAATATATTTTCTCTGCATTAGATTCTTAGTAACATATTCATTTCTCTAGCTTACTTTATTGTAAGAACATAGTATATAACACGTATAACATTAAAATGTGTTAATTGACTGTTTATGCTATGGGTTAGGGTTCCAGTCAACAGTAGGCTATTAGTAGTTAGGGTTTTGGGGAGTCAAAAATTGTACGTGCCCAGGCGCAGTGACTCACACTTGTAATTCCAACACATTGGGAGGCTGAGGCAGGCGGATTACTTGAGGTCAGGAGTTCAAGACCAGTCTGGCCAACATGGTGAAACCTTGTCTCTACTAAAAATAGAAAAATTAGCTGGGTGTGGTAGCATTTACCTGTAATCCCAGCTGCTTGAGAGGCTGAGATGGGAGGATCACTTGAACCCGGGAGGCGGAGGTCACAGTGAATCGTGCCACTGCACTAACCTGGGCGACAGAGTGAGACTCCACTCCCGCCCCCTAAAAAAAAACGTTGTACGAAGCTGGGGATGAGAATGGTGGCTCACACCTGTAATCCTGGTGCTTTGGGAGGCCAACGTAAGAGGATTGCTTGAAACCAGGAGTTTGAGACTAGCCTGTGCAACATAGTGAGACCCTGTCTCTACAAAAACGAGAAGATTGCTTGAGCCCAGGAGTTCGAGGCTGCAGTGAGCTATGATTGTGCCACTGCACTCCAACTTGGGCAACAGAACGAGACCCTGTCTCTTAAAAAAAAAAAAAAAAAAAAATGCAGATTTTTGACGTGCAGGGATTTAGTGCCCCTAACACCTGAGTTGTTCAAGACTCAACTATATAGGTCATGATTTTCTTGAGCTGACAAAATACAGTAAGATTCATTTAAAGTTATTCCTAAATTCTGGCCAGTCATGGTAGTTGATGCCTGTAATCCCAGCACTTTGGGAGGCCTAAGCAAGCAGATCACTTGAGGCCAGGAGTTCGAGACCAGCCTGACCAACATGGTGAAACCCTATCTCTACTAAAAATACAAAAATTAGCTGAACGTGGTGGTGCACTCCTGTAGTCCCAGCTAGTCAGGAGACTGAGGCATGAAAATTGCTTGAACTTGGGAGGTAGAGGTTGCAGCAAGCTGAGATCGCACCATTGTACTCCAGCCTGGGCGACAGAGTGAGAACTTTGTCTCAAAAAAAAGAAAAAAAAAAAAAATTATTCCTAAGTTCCAAACTTTTTAATTAGAATTACAAAGATGGAATTACAATTACAATTGTTGTCATTATTTTCCTTCTACATGTAGTGTCTATGAATTATACATCTCTTAAGATGTCAATACTTGAAATCATAAGGAATACGAGGCCTAGGCTGGGTGCAGTGGCTCACGCCTGTAATCCCAGCACTTTGGGAGGCCGAGGTGGGCAGATCACCTGAGGTCAGGAGTTTGAGACCAGCCTGGCCAACATGATGAAACCCTGTCTCTACTGAAAATACAAAAATTAGCCGGGTGTGGTGGCGGGTGCCTGAAGTCCCAGCTATTCGGGAGGCTGAGTCAGGAGAATTGCTTGAACCTTGGAGGTGGAGGTTGCAGTGAGCCGAGATGGCACCATTGCACTCCATATGGGTAACAAAGCAAGACTGTCTCCAAAAAAAAAAAAGAGGCCTAACAGGAGAAGATTGTGAAATTTTAAATTTGTGACATCTTAAAAACTTCTGGGTTATTATAGGTTTCTTTACTGGAACACTTCCAGGTTTCTCACCGGTAAAAGTAAATATCTTAATTGAGTTCGACATTCACCCGCTATTTATCAGAAGGCTAGAGAACAGGATGATTATGTTCCATGCCACATACCATTATCTGAGTATTTTACTACTAACTTAGCTCAGAACAGATAATGAAATAATTCCACCTTTAGAGTATCCCAAAGTGATATAAATTATTAGATTTTTCAGTTTATTTCAGTTCAGTTATGAAAATACTGAAGTCTGGTCATGCAATTGTGTTAATTGTTGATATTTTTTGAAATAAAAACCAGAAGCCTTGAGTCATTTGGTCTATTACTGCTGATCTTGCTGTGAACAGCTGTGATGCTATGAGTTGCTAACTCATTGGAATCAGTAAGATTTGGATGTGACCCATGGAGCTGTAAGGGCTGCTGTTGCCTTTGACTTTTCTCTGTGAAGCAAGATCATGCTTTCCTAGTCATCCTTTCTTTGCTTTGTGTTAGACATGTTTACTTTCGGTGAAAATTCAGCTTGACCCTGAACTTTACCCTTGCCTATAACCTGCTTCTAGGCTGGAATTTTAATTCATTTATTTTAGAGTTCCACTCATATACTTGTAAGCATGAAAAAGCCACTTTTTTTTTCATATTTTCCACCTTTTTTAGGGGGTTATAATTAGAATGGCAGAGCTCAGAGACTAGTCCCTGTTGACAACCAATGGAACCAATGAGCTGAACAGGCTTGGAGACTTTGAGGAAATTGAAGGGAATCCCAGGGCGTGGTGGTTATTGCATCCAAGTTATCAAAGCCATTCATAATACTGAAGATGTTAACTGGTGTGCATGGTATTTAGGATATGGTAATCCATATTGACAAGTACAAGTCGTTGGTTCTTTTTAGGCATTTGAAAAAGTATGAATAATAAGAAGCCATATAACATGACAAACTCAATCTAAGTCTGTTATGCTCCTATTTCTGACCTCATTCCTGTTCCTTACACTCTAGATGTAACCTGTATCTTCAACTTGGTGCTTATTGTTCCTATGAATAATTTTTTTGTTTTGTTTTTAATAGAGACAGGGTCTCGTTCTGTCACCAGGCCAGAGTACAGCCCACTGTAGCTTCGACCTCCTGGGCTTAAGTGATCCTCCTGCTTCACTGTCCTGAGTAGCTGGGACTACAGGCATGCGCCACCACGCATGGCTCATTTGTTTTTTTTTTTTTTGTATTTTTGGGTTTTTTTTTTGAGATGGAGTCTTGCCCTGTCACCCAGGCTGGAGTGCAATGGTGTGATCTTGGCTCACTACAACCTCCACCTCCCGGGTTCAAACAATTCTCCTGCTTCCGCCTCTCAACTAGCTAGGACTACAGGCGCCCACCACCACGCTCAGCTAATTTTTGTATTTTCAGTAGAGATGGGGTTTCACCATGTTGGCCAGGCTGGTCTCGGACTCCTGACCTCAAGTGATCTGCCCGCCTCGGCCTCCCAAATTGGTAGGATTACAGGCGTGAGCCACTGTGCCTGGCTGCTAATTTGTTTTTTGTCTCACTATGTTGCCTAGGTTGGTCTCAAACTCCTGGCCTCACCAGTCCTCCTACCTTGGCCTCCCAAGGTGCTGGGATTCCAGGTGTGAGCCACTGTGCCTGGCCTGTTCCCAGAAATGTTTTTAAATTTAGCTAACTGTGTACCCCAAAATAATATGGTAATATAAGCTGTGTGTGTGTGTAGTCATGGCATCAATTAGCATAACTCAGGAAATGTGCTCATAAAACAAGTTGATTTTTTCTCTACATTTATTTGTTGGGGATAGTTCTTCCCCTGCCACTGGACAAAAACTGATTACTCTTTGTCACTCTGCTTTAAAAAAAAAAAAAAAAGAGAGTTCCATGATCTCCTTAAGTACCATTCAGTAATTAAAATATATAATCAAAACTTCCTCCCTCCCTCCTGGGAAACGGTGCCACACTGTGGGCTTAGCATGAGTCTCCATCGGCCAATTGGGCTGCCGGCAGTAGCAGTGGCCAGGTCAGCCATGATGGAGGAGGCCCATTTTGTGGAGCCTTTTGCACACTTCATCCTTGCCGTGTCCACCTTTTCACATGGTCCCACTGAGCCAGCACCAGGAAGGCTGGGAAAGAGGTTGACTATTATCAGAGGACTTTCCACTTCCTTTCCTGCAGTGAGAACCTCCCTGCAGGGATGCTGTGCAGTGGGCATACGCAACAGATGAATTTCTTCACCTTCTATGCCCACTCCTAGAGTGCATCCACATAGAGTTTCTCTCCTCTTCCTCACCAGCCTCCAGTTGTGTCTTTCCAGATCCCTAAGCAGCTGTCTAAATAGTTAGCCACTCCTGTGACGCAGTGTCCCACGCTCAGGTCCCCTGCTGATGCCTCCCTTGCCTGAACCCTACCAGAAGTGACAGGGCAAGGAAGCCAGGTTGATGCAGCCTGCTCAGATTAGTCTTCTAGAACATAAGGAGCACAGGGAAGGAAAAAAGGTATGAGAGACAAAAGGATCCAGGACACCATGCATGCTGAGGTCTGTGTGCAGGTCTCTCTTCTGTTCCATCATCCGTGAGCCTATTCTTGCACCAATGAGACACATCTCAGCTACTACAACTTCATGTCTTGCTAGACACAGGGCATATCTCTTCACCTTTTCTAAAACCAGCATGTCAAGTTCCATTGAAAACCTTGTTGGGACCTGGATTGCCAGGCAAATATTTTTCTCAATTTTTACTAAGCTTATCTGTTTGCTTTTCTTTTTTTTTTTTTAGAGACGGAGTCTCACTCTGTCACCCAGGCTGGAGTGCAGTGGCATGATCTCCGCTCACTGCAACGTCCGCCTTCCCGGGTTCAAGCGATTCTCCTGCCTCAGCCCAACTGGGATTACAGGTGTCCACCACCACACCCAGCTAAATTTTTTTTTTTTTTGTATTTTTAGTACAGACAGGGTTTCACCATGTTGGCCAGGCTGGTCTCAAACTCCTGACCTCATGATCCACCCGCCTCAGCCTCCCAAAGTGCTGGGATTACAGGCATGAGCCACCGCACCCGGCCAAGGTTATCTGTTAAATGAAATGATCAGATCGAATTTTACCCTCTGAGCCTAAATGCTGGCTTTGGTCTCAGAGGCATTTTTACTTGCTGTCTTAACTGCTGCATGGAGTTAATATACAGCTGTGTATTACTCTGGCAGCACGTTTCCTTAATGGAAAATTTGTGGTCACTTCAAAATCTACACAGTACTTGGGAATAGAAAACAACTATTCCCTTTTTATTCCTTGGGAATAGAAAACAACTTGTCACAAGCAAATTTCCTCAGGGAGCCCCTATCAGGGATCTGATAATTTTACATTTATAGCTCTTGCTGGCAGGGGCTAGTGAAGTTTCTGTATTCAAGATGGCTGCTCTGGGGTTTCTGGTTACTTAAAAGGTGATTTTTCCTATCCTGAAATAGTCCCTCCATGTCATTAAACATTAAGTGAAGATCTTTTCTGCAATATTAAAAATCCCCCAAAACATGCTTTCCTAATTGTGCACGCGCGCGCATGTGTGTGTGTGTGTGTGTGTGGTGTTGTTGTTTTTGAGACAGGATCTCATTCTGTCACCCAGGCTGGAGTGCAGTGGCATGATCTCAGCTCACTGCAGCCTTGACCTCTCAGGCTCAAGCGATCCTCCCACCTCAGCCCTGCAAGTAGCTGGGACCACAGGCGTGGGCCACCATGCCCGGCTAATTTTTGTGTTTTTTGTAGAGACAAGGTTTCGCTGTTGCCCAGGCTGGTCTCAACTTCCGGGCTCAAGTAATCCGCCCACCTTGGCCCCTCAGAGTGCGGGGATGATAGGCGTGAGCCCAGCCCCTACGTTTTTGTTTTTGTTTTTGTTTTGAGATGGAGTCTTGCTCTGTTGCCCAGGCTGGAGTGCAGTGGCGCGATCTTGGCTCACTGCAGCCTCTGCCTCCCAGGTTCAAGCTATTCTCCTGCCTCAGTCTCCTGGGTAGCTGGGATTACAGGTGCTTGCCACCACGCCTGGCTAATTTTTGTATTTTCAGTAGAGATGGGGTTTCCCCATGTTGGCCAGGCTGGCCTCAAACTCCTGACCTCAAGTGATCCACCCACTTCGGCCTCCCAAAGTGTTGGGATTACAGGCGTGAGCCACCGTGCCTGGCCTGGCCCCTAATTGTTAACTGAAGCACTCCTCATTTTAAAATTAGAAATGAGAATCACAGATGTTGGTTTTCAAGCACATAATCCTTCAAACATCTAAGAAAACAGAAACTGGACTAAGTAAAACATTTGTAGATTTTATGAGATAAACAAAGATATGCAAGTTGTGCACATGAATCCTTTCGTTGGGAGGAAAAGATCACGTCTGTTTCTCGGCCCTTGCACATCCCAGAATCTGAGCTTCTAGTTATGTTGTTTGACACTCGGCTGCTCCGTGAAGAGTAATTACCAAAACATTTTGAATACAAATTATTATCATTTCCTGGCAGTAAACAGGTCTGTTAAAACATGAAGCGAGAGAATATATACATGAACAGAAACAGAAAGATCAAGAACAACAGATACGGCAGCTAATAGGTGGATTTTTAGGTCTCTTTCTGCCTTTTTTTTTTTTTTTTTAAAGAACTCTTTGTAGGTAAAACAAAGAATTTCTTCAAAGATAGTTTATGAATCTGAAGATTAAAGATTTCACTAGCAAAGTAAAATGTGACAGCACAAAGTTAGATCTAAGTTACTAGGTCAATAAACCCTTTTATTGCTCAGATACTATTTTTTTAAAAACCCACAACATCCTACTAGCATAAACTTGTTTTCACTTGACAATAACCCTTAACCAAAGATCTTTGGTAGTACCTAACTTATAAAAACTATTCTGTTTTTTCAACAAAACAAATAGTTTTTTCAAAATGGAGGCTTAAAAGTGTGAAGAGTAGGCATTAAGTTCCCACGGGGCTTCCTGGTTCCAGGCAGAATTTCACAGAACTTCGTATCTGCAGCATTTGAGGTATATATACAGGAAGAACTTAGGATATAATTCAGAAGAGCCAAGATCTTTCTTTTGGTTCTGTAATTCTGTGCCTACTCATTTTGGAGCAAAATACATGTATTGCTGTACCCCTAACAATCCTAGCATGTAGGTGGTCCACAATCCGCATTTTAGCATTCCCAACAATCCGCAGCAATGGGATGTTATTCAGATGTTTGCCGTTCTCTACACATTTCCAAGTTTTGAGTACAGTACTGGAGAGTACCATCATAAAGCCATTTATTCCAGCTCTTGAGGGTGGGGTAGAATAACATCGTTCACACTGACACCCTTGCACATTAAAGCTGGTCACCGTGTAATGGTTATAGTCATCGATGTTTATCCTTCCAGCAAGCACACATGAGGACGGGGATCACTTTGGCCTGTTTCAGTTGGTGTTTGCACTACAGAGTAGTCTCTGGTAATGTTACACTACAAGCCTTCTTGGTTCATTTTATCTAATGAGTGAGAAGCACCTTTTTTCATATTGTTCTTGTAACTTTGATTTTACATAGAGAAATTCAGTAGCAAGAACTCAAATGAGTACCAAGTATGGTTTGTGCTTTATTAGGTCCTTAGAGAATTTTGAAAAGTGGAAATTATCTGAAAATAAACTTTTATCAGAAGACTAAGTTAAAAGAATTAAGGAGAAATAGACTGCTAAGTTTTCCAGTTTCAATGATAGCTAGATTTAACGTTAGACAGACAACAATACAGGACAAAGTATGAGCAGAAGACTTATTTATTATTTACACTACCCAACTCAGAGGTTTCGATGCAATTCCTTTCCTTTCCCTGGGAATTCCTAATCTAGAATTAAAGGGCATTGGGATCCTCAAGGGTACTTATCTCCAGGCAAAAGTCCACTCTATTGGAGGTTAAACCACAGATATCTCCTCCCAGTTTTAGAAGACTTTACCAAGGGAGCACACAAATCACTGCCTATCAAAAGCCAGACAAACACTGCACTAATCCAAGTGTAGCATCGTAATTCTATTCTGATGTTAATGACCTGATGGGTCAACTTACCTCTTATTCATTTATTCATTTCACAAATATGTGAGAGCTAAGTATCTGTAGCACTGTGTATGAGGATGCATGGAGTGTGGGGTGGACGCAAGGTTAAGTAGGAAACCACCTCTGCCCTCATGGAATGTACAGTCTCCTTTGTTGGGAGGGGGAAGGAAGCTGGTGAAGGGGAGAGGAGGTAAGTATAAATCACACATGGCACTAATACTCTGATTTCCTTTGACATTAAAACAAATAACAAAAAACAAAGCATGTTACTCCTGGGAAACTGTAGCTTTAACTTATGCTAGGGGCCAGGGCTAAGTGGAATACGGAAGACATTTAATTGAGGTGTTATGACCTCTTTTTCGACTCCTGGCTATATAAGTATTATTTACGATGAGTTTCACTGGATAAGGAGAGACACTGAACATTTTAAAATAGGAAAATAAGCTTACAAACGAAAGTTGGAATATGGACTGTAACTTCTAAGTTGTTAATTTTCTACAAATCTACCTTATTTAAAAGAAATGGAGTCTGGGCCGGGTGCAGTGGCTCACACCTGTAATCCCAGCACTTTGGGAGGCTGAGGCCGGCGGATCACCTGAGGTCAGGAGTTCTAGACCATCCTGGCCAATAAGGCGAAACCCTGTCTCTACTAAAAATTGCACCACTGCACTCCAGCCTGGATGATAAGAGCAAAACTCCATCTGGAAAACAAAAAACCAAACAACGGAGTCTGTATTTGGATTGTTTGTAACGCAATGCTTGAGGGGATGAGTAGCCCATTTGACATAATGTAACTATTACGCATTGCATGCCTGTATCAAAACATCTCATGTACACCATGAATGTAGACACCTATGTACCTAGAAAAATAAAAATATAAAAAGAACCCCACACTGAGTCATCAGGTAATCCAAGATAGTAACAATAACTGTGATGCCTTTTTCCTAATGAAACATGTCAATGCCTTATTTCTTTAAATACATTTTTTAGGCCAGGCATGGTGGCCCAGACCTGTAATTCCAGCACTTTGGGAGGCTGAGGCAGGCAGATCACCTGAGATCAGGAGTTTGAGACCAGCCTGGCCAACATGGTGAAACCCCATCTCTACTAAAAATAAATTAGCTGGGCATGGTGGTGGGCGCCTGTAATCCAGCTACTTGGGAGGCTGAGGCAGGAGAATCACTTGAATCCGGAAGGTGGAGTTTGCAGTGAGCCGAGATGGTGCCATTGCACTCCAGCCTGGGCAAAAAGCAAAAGTCCATCTTAAAAAAGTAAGTACATTTGTTAATTATCATGGACTATTCCTTTTTTTTTTTTTTTTGACCTCTGAACTTTTTATTGGCCTCTTGCTCCCCAAAGGGTACCCTGCTTCTGCTGGCTTAATGTCTCAGAACTTTGGTGTCGCTGGTCTCAGACACCACTTTGCTATCCACTATCCGGTGGGTTGGTCTTTTGGATGGTTTGCATGGAGTGGCTGCCGTCCAGGGCATCACCAAGATTGAGGCCCTCGCTGTCTTCCAGCAGGCGGCGATAGGTGGCGATCTCAGCCTCCAGCTTGACTTTGATGTTCAGCAGGTTCTCGTACTCCTGGACCTTGAGCTGGCCCTCTGCCCAGGTCTGTGCCAGCTTCAACTCCAGGTGCAGCAGGATTCCACTGAGCTGCTCCATCTGCAGGGTATAGCGGGCCTCCACCTCCCTCAGGCTGTTCTCCAAGCTGGTCTTCAGATCTCTCATTGAGTCCAGGTTGATCTCCAAGCACTGGACTGTATGTCTCAGGTCCATGAGTGTCACCTCCGACCTTAGCAGACTGAGTGGTGACCACTGTGGTCCTCTCCTCAATCCGCTGAGACCAGTGCTTGTCTAGCTTGTCTGGATTCCTCCGAGACAGCTCGTCCTATTGGGCCCTGATGTCTGCCACGATCTTGGGGAGGACTTGAGATTTGGGGGCATCTACCTCCACGGCCAACCCAGAGTTGGCAATCTGGACTTGCAGGTCTTTTACTTCCTCTTCGTGGTTCTTCTTCATGAGAAGCAGTTCCTCAAGAGCCCCCATCTCTGTCTCCAGCTGCAGCGGAGTGACATTGGTGTCATCAGTGACCTTGCGGAGCCCATGGACGTTGCTCTCCACAGACTGGTGCATGGACAGCTCTGTCTCATACTTGACTCTAATGTCATCAGCAGCAAGACGGGCATTGTCGATCTGCAGAATGATGTGGACATTGTCCACAGTATTTGCAAAGATCTGAGCCCTCAGGTCCTTGATGGTCTTGAAGTAATGGCCCCAGTCTCTGACATGGGGTCCCTTCTCCAGATACCCCTGGATTTTGCTCTCCAGCCTCCAGTTCTCAGTCTCCAGGCTCCTCACTCTGTCCAGGTAGGCCAGGTGGTCGTTCAGGCTTTGCATGGTCTCCTTTTTGTTCTGGATGCCCCCCATTCCTGCCAAACCCCCAGCCATCCCTGTGGCCAGGCCCCGAGACCCCAAGCTGCACCAGAAACTGGTGGAACAGGACATGGAGATCCGGGAGCCTAAGCCCCTAGTGCCTGCATAGATGCTGGCTGTGCTGCTGACCGGCCGGGTGCCACAGCTGGGTGGCTGGGCAGAGCCCAGGGACTGGTAGTTGGTGGAGAAGGTGGAGCAAGTGGTGAAGCTCATGCTGTCCAGGGAAGAGAGCAGGAGGTCAGGACTCAGGCTTTGTCAACGACTACTCCTTAATTTTTACTTGTAATATACCTGCTCTTGTAAGATAAAGCAGGTAAGAAATTGAGAGGTGTGACATAGAAATGTTAAGATGTTTATTTTAAAACGCTAAGCTACATTGTATGGTACACTACTACAATTCTAGTATTATCTGCCAAATTTAGGGTCCTATCACTTACCACTTTACCATCATTTACCACCAAATCCCACCAAATATGACACAGAGACAATTTGTTTAAGAAAAGTTTTATTAATGTGTTAATATTTCAGCAAAGTTATTGCAACGGGTTGAAAAGGCAGACACACTATTACAGGCTGTAAAGTAACAAATGAGTTTTACACAATTAAAATATTAAACATACTTACGGGATTTGCTGAATGACTAACAGACCCATAAAAGAAATTAAATCTGAAAGACGAAATCCAGTATTAGCACCTACAATAATCTCTGACAGTGAAACTTTTAATGGTTTCCCTCTTCTAATGTATTTTTAAACTCTCTCCCAAATACAGCGCTCTCAAACCCCAAGGATAAACGAAAGGCATAAGCAGCCCCGATCCTAGGAATGTACAGCCAAAAGCAGAGCTACAGATAGGACTCAGACTTGAGAGTTCTACTGAGAAGTAACTTACTGTACTTGAGCCAATCATAAGATTTCTGTGCACTGAATACTGTATATGAGAAAATTCTGTGAGTCATAAGGTTTGCCGTAGGGATAGTTAAAAATTAGTAATATACAGTATTATTCCTATCAAATTTTTTTCCCATAAGTTATATTTATAACAAAACTATAATTAAAATATTTTTTATACCTGCTTATTCCATATCCAGGGACACAGCGGGAACACCTATGTGTTTGATGGTTTGGCATCCACTTTATTGTGCTTACTGATTTTTGTGATGAACAAGCAACACGCACCACATCTTTCCAACATTCAAGGTAATGCAACAATGACATCAAATTCTCCAAAGAAATAACTGGAAATTGCATTAAATACTGCTTTAATTAGGAATAATTGCTATAATAAAACAAGTAACATTATACATAATTTTTTTCAAGGAGCTTCAGTTTGAGGAATTGAATAGTAGAAACAGATCTTAAGATTTGAGTCATGGTAAAACCGGTAATTCTTTGAAATCTGGGAGATGCATTAGCAAAATGACAGCCACAGCCAACCCTCACCAAAATCCTGGAGAAAAGCATTTTATTAATTTAGGGCAACAAGATAGAACACTGGCGAAGATACGGCTTGTTGAGGTCTAAAGCCACCTGAGAAGCTGGCCCAAGGAATGAAGAGAACTAATGGTACGTACTGGTGGCAGATAATAAGCTTTGCACTGGGCTAACCAACTGTGTTTTATTAAATGGCTTTGAATAAAAAAAAGTGAAATGCTTCATTGTGTTTTCTCAGAAACTAATCAAAAGATTACAGAGTCCTACACAATTTGGAGACACAAAGTGGATGCTGAGCGACTAGAGGTCACCTCAGGTGTGGAATTTTAGAAAGTTGAGTCCTTGGAGTAAATGGCACCGTGGCTCTGGCAGCAGATAGAAAGGAATGATGCTCTGGAGAGGAGGTAGGGACACTCTGCGGTCGGCCAGTGGATACATGAGGGGCCCGGCTGGAAGTGGGATCTGTAATTAGAGGGAGAAGTAAGTAAAGGTTTGAGAGAGATGCTGAAAATAACTTGTAAAATCATTTTTCTTCCATCAACTGATATGAGCATATAACATGTGGTCTATGTTCTACTAACCCAGGATTTTATCTACTAAAATATCTTGGTACCATTTGTCTAAATGAGTCTACAGCTCAATAGTCTACAAATCTAAGTCCTAGATATTTAGATCTCTGACCAAGCACATCACCACGAAGCCAGGCTGCCTTGACTGCTGTCTACTAGCTGTTCGTCCTTGGGCCAGCAACTTAAGTTCTCTCTGCCTCGGCTTCCTCATCTGAAAAACAGGGATAACAATATCTACCTCACAGGGTCGTTGTGATGATTCAAATTAAGCATTCAGAATAGTGCTGGCACAGATGTGCCAACAAACATTAGCTGTTTTTATTATCACTAGTTGTGATGGAATAATCATGTATTCCATTTTATATAAAGATGGCAATTTTAATCCAGAGAGAAAACACCAGTGTATGTAACAATCAGAATGTGATAATAAAGATACATGCAAGATATTATAAAAATTAAGCTTAAAGAAAAGTATTTTTGTTTAAAGCTCCTTATAAAAATAAAGGCCATCCTCATGTTTGTGTAGTCTTTTGTTAAGTCACTAATTCCCACATATTACTTCAAATTGCAGACACCTTGCAGACTGAAGAAAAATGGAAGAATTGAATAAATTATGCTTAGAGTTTCCTCCCCTTCCCCAAGATCTCAGCCCACATTGCATCCTGGACCTTGGGAACACCTAACTCCAAAAATGAAATTGTGTTGAACAAAAATATCTGCATTCATGAAAAATGGTATCCAGAAGTTATTAATGTAAATCTTTCCCATTTCAAAATTCTAGTTATTTGAATATTGACAGATTAGCCTCTGGTGTGTAATTGCTCAAACCCCATACATCAGAAAAACACATGATTACACAATAGCTGCAAAATGAGTCATGACAAATGGGCTGTGCCAAGTTATCGCAGCTGCAACTGATATACAAACCATGGCATGGAACAAAAGCCACACAGAAGGTCACTGGTTGTTTGAGAAGTATCAGTTTGAAAATTGTCCATGAGAAAGTATATGGACAAGTAACACTAAGTGTTCCAAAACAAAGCCTTTTTAAGGAAACACAGCATACAGCAGAGGATGTCATGATTTAGATCTTTGGCTTTCAGGAATTCAGGTGACACATTCACTAGTGCTAAAGAAGGCAGCTCTGGAATGTTGCATGGCTTGCAGGATTGAATAAATCATACAGGAGCAGACAAAATGTATTTTTTTTCTTTTTTTAAGCATTGAAAAAGAAGAGAAGGGGATAAACCTCTAGAATTATCTGATGAACTCTTCCCTTTCTCCATGTTTCTGCTGCTGCAAGTACTGAGAGGAAGTATGGTATAAAAGACAGGGGTTTTATGGTCAATCAGACTTGGGTTCATATCCCAATACTCGTTAACCGTGTGATTGTGAGAACATCATTTAATCTATTTGTATCCGAGTTTGCTCATCTGTAAAATGGGGAAATACTTTGTAGGGTTCTTATGAGGTTCAGAAGTACCATTTATACAATACCAGGCACCCAGTAGGTGCCCTCAAAATGGTAGCTGTTATTAATGTTGCCCTAGGAAGACGTATGTTGGCTTTGGTACATTCTGTATCTGTGCTGTCTATTACCTAGTGACAGATACCCGTAAGCACAGTCAACTAGAAAAGTGCAGCAGCAGAACACTTTCTGTAGGAAGACCACGTAACTGAAATTGGCAGAAATAGTGAAGTGCTACTTCCTGTCACTTACAAGGCTATGCTAAAGTACTTATGGATTCAACGTGACTCTGCCTACAGATTCTTATTCGTATTATTTTGTTTCTTACTCATTAAAGGGCAGTATCTGGATATTTAAGGACATTAACACTTTAAATAAAGGAATGAAATTTATGTTTCTACTTAGTAGGTAAGGTTTCTTCCACAGGGGTCTGAAGCCACTTAAATATAATAAATGAAATAATCAGAATCTCCCTACTCCCCTCTGAAATGTTCCCTTTGCTTATTAAAGCCATTTGTCATACAGGTCGACATCTCTGAGCTCATTCTTATATGCAAAACCCACGTATTTATATGCCTATGATAGTTCTGAAATATTAAAACAAGCCAAGTAACTGCCATCCCCCATTCCCCCACCAAAGTAACAACAAAACCAGTCTGAACACAATACAGCAGGAAAAAAATCAGAATTAAATTCTCTATCACCAAACAGAACTTGGGCCGAATATACATTTTAAGTATCAAGCTAATACAGTGACTAGCTTAAGCTAACACAGCAAATATACCGCTATTTAACTGCGTGATTTAATGATTTATTTACCATGCGGGAAAGAATATTTATGCATCTTCTAAACTTGCAAAAATTGCATACAAGCCATATAATTTCATATTTACCTTTAATTCTACAGTTTATCTTCCACTGCTCATGCCTCTGTCTTCATAAATGGTAATTTCAATCTAAACAGCATGGCTGTTAAGAAAACACACTACAGGACACAACACATAAAGGGGACTTGGCAAGGTGAAGGGTGTGATCCGCAGACTTTGCTTTCAGTTTGCTTTGCTTATTTTTCAATTATTAAACTTTTTTCCTACTTAAGTGTGCTTTCTCCAATTTGCTGAATATTTTAAGAAATGTAATTACTTATAGCCCACCTATAGTTCCTTCCCAAACACTGATGATTTATGTTTTGAAAACAAAACAAATAAATTCTGAAAAGGATGCTTTATTTGTAGAACTAGGGAGTTCTTAACTGAGAATCCATGGAGGTAATGAATTCAGGGATTTAAAAATACCCTGAAATTATATGAAAACTTTTTTCTTGGGAAAGGGTTCATGACCCCTGAAAGTTTAAGAACTATTGTTGCAGAGTATAATAAAACTGCTGAAATTATTATCAGCTGGAAGGCCTGGGCTTATGTGACCTAGGTTTTTAAAAAAATTTATTTACCCATTACTCCAGTTATCAAGCTAAATTAGTTTTTTGCAATTGTATTTACCAAATTCACTTAGTGATTTTCAAAGCTTATTGCCTCTAAAAATATGCACAGTATGTCAAAGGTAATGAAATTATACATCTGGCAGCTGTAACTGATTTCAACTAGTCAGATGAACCCATGAAACTGCAATTCATTTGGATGACAAGTCTCACCACACATTATGAGTTTATCCATTTCAAAGGGGCTTCAGGTTCAGGGTTTCTGCAGCTGAAATGCATTACTCAAACCACCCCCGTTATTACTACAAGATGCCCTCAGAACCACCAGGAAAGATGGTGACCAGAATAGTAAACAAACCACAGAGACCTGCACCATGCAATGGAAGGAGGGACATACTTTAGAATAAAAAATGTTGGAGACGGGATTTACAGTAGGTATGCAATTCACACAGAAACTACCTAGGGCAAATACAGGATGGGAGTTAAATTCTCTCTAGCCGATGCCAAACAATATCAACATTTTCTTGTTATAAATATTTAGACTTTCTGATCCGAACCAAAAAGATACAACTCGCAGTCCTCGCTCAATGGGGTCTGTCAGGAGGAGGCCTTGTGGAGCATAGATCTTCTCATTCTGCTCTTGAATGTATTTGGAGACTTTCTTCAAAACCTGACAAAAAGAAACACCACAGCTTTTTACAAACTTTGTCAGATTTCCCTTTAAGTGTTAGTGAGATCTCAAAATATTCAGGCAGTGGGAATTCGTTTTCAAGGCAAGTCACACAGATATTCACATGGTGGAATACAGCTGTGATTACTTGGCTCACAGGAGTTGCATATGACATATAGCAAAGTGTGAGGGACTCTTCCAGTCAAAAATATCTTCAACGCAATGCAAATAAATGCAAAAGCATACAATGGCACGGTGAGAACCAACCCCCTCCTTCGTACTTCCCAGTCACCTCAATCCTGCATGTGGAGAAACACACAGATGGCTATATACACAATGGCTGCTCATGCTTCTCTTTTCCTATTCATAAAATGCTGTTAATGTGACATCTTCTAAAATCAAGGACAGTTCTTGGCCTTGACTTTTACAAAACTTAAAGGACTGCTTCTCTCCTTTGTACATGTTCATCAATTTAAAGTAATGATAAAAGGCTGGCTTATAACAAAAGGAAGACCCATTATTTCAAAACTAAAAAGTTTATTTCCTTTGTAGAGCATGTAGGCATTAGCTGCCAGGGAGTTTCTGATAAATACAAATGTCTTATGTCATTTCCATGACTGCATGTAGTGCTCTTCTGCAGTTTGCTCATTTCCTAGACAGGAACCTCAATTTATAAGTTTAGTATTAAGCTTGTAAAAGTCAAAGCAAATGTAGACAAAAACCAGATAGGATACAAAGGAACTTCTGGAAATTGCCAAATCTCCAGCTTTAATAAGGGCAATTCTGAGACAGATAAGCTAGAAGAAAATAAATCTTAATAGCTACATCCAAAATCAAAGAGTTACATGTTTTATTTCAGGCTCGAAGTCATCATAACTTTTTTCTGGCTCTAATGTTCAAAGAGGCTTTGATCCAGTTCTTCAAATTACTATGTATTTCCTTAAATTCACACTATTAGCAAATGATAAAGTCACAAATGTGATCACAACTTAAAGGGAAAAAAGAACTGTATGAAAATAAAGTTGGAAATTAAGCAATGATTTAAGTTTGCCTTATATAACGTACAGACCAAACTAACAAATTAGGATGTCACAATTTAGATGCTTTGGTATACACTGATTTAGAATTTAAAACTCTACCTGTTTAATATAAAGAATTTTCTAATTGAAGAAAACTAAACAGTTTATTCAAGTTTTTTGGGGGGATAAAAAAATCTCATGTTTTATGCTTCTTTAAAAGAGCGTAAGATTATTAAAAGAGCAATCTGCATGGTTCTTATGTAATAAATTAGGAGTACTATTTCTAAAGAAAAGATTTGTTTTTTTCATCTAATTACCTGAAGCAATGCATGTATCATTCTCCTATTTTCAGCACTCAAAGAATTTGAGCTGTGCTTGGTCTTTATGAGCAAAAAAATCCCTTAGGCACTATCTTCACATCAGAGTTTGTCAATCATCCTAAAATAATGAATAGAAGGAAGTAGCCCATAAAGGTGCCCAACTAAGGCCTCTCAATCTTCTCTCCAATTTCCTTCTCAGCTCACCTGCCAGAATTGGAAACTGGAGACTCAGTCTCCCTTCACGCCAGTCCATTAATACTAAGGAAGACACTCAGAAAAATGCCTGCATGGCTGGTTTCAAAGAAAGGATTCCTTCAGAACAGCTTTCCGTCTCCTTTCTCTGAGTACAGGTTACGAGCAAAGAAACAGCAACAGCATTCTTTTATTTGGTTCAAGTATCACTTTGTTGGGCAAGTTTTCTGTTTTTTTTTTTTAATAAACTTCAGTAACATTGATATGCACTTGGGTATCAGTTCAGAAAGAAAACAATCAGTTTTCCTTTTTGTATAAGCTCTAAATCTTCTTATACTATTGTGGTGAAGGCAACACTCTCCTAAACAAGATGCTTTAAAACTCTTAGTCTCAAAATAAAAATAAAATAAAAATTAAAACAAACAAACGATAAAAGTCTTAGTCTCTTTAATAGCGGAAAAGCATTAATATGTGTAAACTCATACATACCACAGTCTCAGAAAGGACAAAGCGCCATTCTCACCCCCAAGAAATCATATGTTGACATTTTATTCACCCTTTATTATTTTTGGTAAATCAATGTCAAAGTAAACCATAATATTTAACAAAGTTATCTGTCACTCTCAAATCCTCAACAAAACTTCAATTTGTATAATATTTACAAAGTGAAACACAATCAAACCTTGGAAAAAACTACTGTCTTCCCTGAGGATATTCAACTGGAGAAAGCCTTCCAGCCCTTCAAGAAAAATAGCCTGATTGAGGCTAAGTAACACCACATCTTACTGTTTTCAGAACATATCCAAGTTCTCTCCTGTGTTCCTTCTAGACATTCTGCACATGGGCAGAAGGGATGTTTTCTAGTTCATGAACAAGGCAGAGAGATACTGAGAGGAGAACGTTCCACGAGCCCATTTGTTCCCTAATTATCATGGGTAGCAACAATAGAGAAATAACACTGAAGTCTTTATCTTCATTTTAAATCAATAAATAGCACATTATAGGGAAAAATGCATCATTGTTCTAGTGAGTTTTAAAAGGCCTATTTACAATTTCAAAACATTTAACACACATGACAAAGTATAAGCACTGTTATATTTGGCTTACTGTTTGTAGACTAGGAATTTCGGTGTTTAAAACAATAGAGACTAAATGACTCAACCCCGTCCTTTCGTAAGTAGAAAATAATAGCACAAAAATTCCTGAGAGACAAACTGGGAAAGGGACAGGGCAACTGTGCTTACATTTTAATCATTTTATCGAAACACAAATACACACTTCTATTAAAAGTATAGGTATATCATATCTTAACTATGATCATTCTAGTTATTAATTTTGCACAATCTAGTTATCCGTGTTCACTTTCTACAAAATATCACCTATTTTTAAAATGTGGCCATGCCTTAAATTTGGTTTCTGGATTAATTTTACTTGGTCTTTACTTGCTTTATAATATTTGCTTTATAAAAAGAAAAGGGCCTTGCTTAGACCTACAAAATAGGACCTTACACAATGTCTACAAATCCAAGCTAAAACACATATCGGGATCAACCAATTTCCATTGAATTTCTGGTATCTAGGACCATCTTCCAAGATTTCATAATTGGAAGGATTTTAATTGAGAGCTAAGTATTTTCAGCACCCAAATAAACTAGCAGCTGACTAAAAGATCACTTATACTTGAAAATAAAAAAAACATATGTGAGTTCACAAATATCTGATTAAAACTTACATAGGTAACTTCATTAAAATCTATCTTGGCTGGGCACAGTGGCTCATGCCTGCAGCCCTAGCACTTTGGGAGGCCGAGATGGGAGGATCACTTGAGGCCAGGAGTGCAAAACCAGCCTAGCCAACATAGTGAGACCCCATCTCTGTTTTTTTTTTTTTTTTTTAAAAGTAATAAAGGCTGGGTGCTGGGTGCAGTGGCTCACGCCTGCAATCTTAAAACTTTGGGGGGCCAACGCAGGTGGATTACTTGAGGCCAGGAGTTCGAGACCAGCCTGGTCAACGTGGTGAAACTTCATCTCTACTGGCACAAGAATCACTTGAACCCAGGAGGTGGAGGAGTGGGATCGCACCACTGCATTCCAGCCCGGGCGACAGAGCGAGACTCTGTCTCAATAATAAAAAAAAAAGAAAAAAGAAAAAAAATTGACCTCAAGAAAACACTGTTTATTAAGCACTAACCACATGTGAAGAAAATTATGAATTCTAATATCCATTTTACAGTTGAGAGAATTCAGAGAGATTAATTTGTCCAAGATCTCATAATTCGTATAAACTGACTAGCACCCAATTACCAATTTTTTTTACAAATGACATCAGTACTTCTATTTCAGCAAATATACTTTGACAAATACAATTAAAATTTTATCAACAAATGTAATGACAACTCAAGCCTTTTAATATTTCACTAAGCATGAATAAAATACTCAAGAGATGTGCTTCTACCTTAAATTAGCAATATTATGGACTTCTGTAAATAGCCATTCCGGATGATAAAGTTTCTACCCATATGAATTCAGCTTTACCCAACCCTCCTACATTCATGCCGACTATCAACATATCCCTTGGAGCTGGTCACCTCTTTGTACCTCCCCTGCTCCCTTCCTAGTCCAGGCTATCTCACTCTTGCCTGGACTTCTGTGGAGCTTCCTCACTTGTTTCCCTACTTCTATTCTTATGCCTTTTTTCCACAAAGCAAAGAGATCTCTTTAAAATGAAAATCTTGCTGGGCACAGCAGCTCATCCCTTTAATCCCAATACTCTGAGAGGCTGAGGTGGGAGGATCGCTTGAGCCCAGGAGTTTGAGACCAGTGTGGACAACACAGTGAGACCCTGTTTCTATTACAAAAATAAATAAAATGAAAATCTGATCACATCACTCTCTTATTACTCTGAGTAGCTTCCCACTTGCACTAAAAATAAAATCTACACTTCGTTCCATGGACGAGGCACTCCAAGCTACAGCTCCTGCTTACCTCTCCAAATCCACCTCCCATCATTCTCTGCCCCTCCTCTCCTGTGCATCACCTTCTCTCAGTTCTCAGGGTCCATCAAGCTCTCTGGGCCTTTGTGTATGTTCATCTTTCTGCCTTAATGCCCCAGGCTTTTCATCCTTCATGCAACAGCTTAAATGTCACCACCTCAGAGGCCTCTTTTGACCATACATCCTGGATTAGGTCCTGCCTATTATTTTCTACCACAGGCCAGTTTGTTTCCTTTAAGGCACTTATCATAATGTGTAATTTTGTTGTCTTTGTTTCCTTGTTATTATCAGCTGTCACCACTTAATTATGAACTCTACAAGGTCAGCAACCATGTTTGTCCTGTTCAGTTATGTGCCAGCACTTTGCTTAGCACATAGTAGGCTTTCCAATAGTTACTGAGCAAACAAATCCCCTGAGCCTTCACTCACTGAAAGTATTAGAGAGGAGATACACTGAAACAGACTGAAAGCTGACACTGAGCCTTGATAATTTCTGATTTTGAAAGTTAAACAGGAATGAAAGCTTCTCTCTGTGGTACTGATATGGAAGGAAAGAGCATGGTCCCTTTAAAGGACACAGAAGCAGGCAGGTAGGGAAGTGCTGGGTGGAGAAGGGCGTGGTCCCTGGCTAGCACTCCACCTCCAGGCCTGTGCCCAGTAGGTGAAGACAGGCATTTTTGTTTTCCTGCCCAAAAGCTGCAAGTCCACCCTGGCCTGCCACGCCCCCATCCTGTGCCTATAAAAGCCCCGAGACCCTAGTAGGCAGGCAAACAGGCGGCTGGATGTCGAGAGGTGAACATTAGTGGAGGAACACACAGGTGGCTGGATGTCGAGAGGAACACACTGGCGTAGGAGCACACTGGCACACTGGTAGGCCATCAATTGGCAGAATCACGTAGAGTTTGGCCAGGATGGTTGGAGAAGAGTTCGGTCATTCAGCAGCCTGACTCCAGGGGAAAACCATCTCCCTTCTGGCTCCCCCATTTGCTGAGAGCTACTTCCACTCCACAAAACCTTGCACTCATTCTCCAAGTCCACATGTGATCCGACTCTTCTGGTACACCAAGGCAAGAACTCTGGGATACAGAAAGCCCTCTGCCCTTGCAATAAGGCAGGGGTCTAACTGAGTTAACACAAGCCGCCTATGGACAGCTAAACTAACAGAGCACCCTGTAACATATGCTCACTGGGGCTTCAGGAGCTGTAAAACATTCACCCCTAGACACTGCCATGGGGTTGGAGCCCCACAGCCTGCCCATCTGTATGTACCCCTAGAGGTTTGAGCAGCAGGGTACTGAAGAAGCAAGTCACACCCCATCGCACACCCTGCGAGGGGGACAAGAGAACTTTTCCTGTTTCAACATGGGGAAGGATATAAATAACTATACTTAAATAGACCTGTTTATATGAGATGGAATTATAGTAACAGGATGGTAATGAAGAATACAACAGCATTTTCAGCCAACAGCTCCAAAAACTTTAGCTGCAACTATATGCACTGTCCACTACATGGAGTGTAAGACATTTCTATCAGATGGGGTATGATATATTCTTATAACATTTCGTTTTCTGAGCACTGTCAGAATTTAGTGATATACCAGGGCTTACTGTGATTAATTTACAGTCATTTATTTAACATATATTCAATGAGTGCCTGATATACCCAAGGCATGGTGTCAGGCATAAAGAGGGATACAAAATGGTTAAGGCATTGTCCTCAAGAAAAATACATACTTGAAAGGCAAATAAGACAAGAACATAAACTGCTACATTCCAAAGAAGAGTGAGGCAAGTGCCATAAAACAGATACAAATAAAATGTAGGGACACAAGAGAAGAGAAAGAATTCTGACTAAAATAGAGAAAAAGTTAGATGAAAGTGACACCCAAGGGACTGGTGGGATTTGAACCTGGGAAGATAGCATCCCAGGTAGAGGAGAACCACAGTGGGTATGTTTGCTGACCAGTGAGGGATGGAGTTTGGCTGAGGGAGAAAGTGAAGGAAGGAATGGGAGGCAGCGCTGGAAAGGTAAGCTGTGGTCAGCTTGAGCAGGGCCTTGAACTTTATTCAGTGGTAAAACATGGGAAGCCAGGGAAGGTCTCTGACTTGGCAGAAGTAGTAAGGGAAGTAAATCTGTGTTTTATAAAAACAGCAGCAGATAATTTAGAAAAGCAAAAGGAGGGAAGAAATGAGACAAGTCACACTATTTCAATAGTCTAGGAGAGACAGAATAAGGGCATAACCTAGGATAGTGGCAAAGGAAATCACAAAAAGTGAATGACTGTGAAAATGAAAGATATTTCAGTCTTTGAAAACAGATTAATTTTTCCCTCTTCTTCATCCCTCATGCCCAAAGATGGTATTGAAAAGACAGGGGTGTTACTGACAAAATGGGGAGGTGGGAGGTTTGACTTCTGGTCATCTTAAGTTGGGAAATAAGCAACTCAGGAGCTAGCAGCCAACTGGAAAGAGAAGGTAAGAACTCAGGTGGGAGAAGAGAGTGACATTTAGGGAAATAAAGTAAAAACATTCCCAGAAAGCTGAGTAGGAAGAGAACACAAAGATTTTCTACATTCTTCTTAAGTGTAGGCCAGTCTGAACATTGACACGTCAACTGCAAGTGGACATACCAACTGTAACCGGTTTTGAAAGACTCAGGACTATGTGCTTCTGTACATCGGAACACAATTTGAATGATAAATGCCCCTAAATATTTTACGGCAACTATCACCGTGTAAGCATCAATGTGTAATAAGCTTGCCTTCTTCATGATTTTAAGAGATTTTTGTGAAAACAAAAGTAGTGTTACCTTCTCATAATGAGTTTCCATGCATAGGAAGATGGTATATGCTGTTAAACAAGCCAAACAACCTTCGAGATATGATTGGCCGCCAAGCTTCTCTGCTTCTGCATAAAGGTTATTTAGAGTTCGAACTGTTTCTTCAAACTGCTGCCTATCAATCTGTAGAGAAGAAAATAATTTAAAAATAAGTTTTGGAAAAAAAAAATCAACTTACTAATGCATGCTATCAATAATGTATCTTGTTTTGTCACCATTCTTAGTCACTAGTTGACAATTTTTTTGGTGATTAAATCTGGGCCTAAGTTACCAAAACTGCTTAGTTTGTCTAATTTTATCCCTCTATAAATACTGGATAGCTTCAAGGCTCAATAAGGTACTTCTTTATTCTTTCTACTAAATTTCAAGTAACTCTAGACTTTGTTCCTCTTTCCATTCATTTAGATTCACATTTATTGAGCACCTACTATCAGATACTATGAAAAACCTCAAGATAAAGCACTGTCTCAATCCTCAAGAGTTTCACTATGCAAGCAGAGCAGGTATGTAAACATAAAAATGCAAAAAGCTGGCCGGGCGCGGTGGCTCACACCTGTAATCCCAGCACTTTGGGAGGCCGAGGCATGCAGATCACGAGGTCAGGAGATCGAGACCATCCTGGCTAACACGGTGAAACCCCATCTCTACTAAAAATACAAAAAAAATTAGTCGGCCGTGGTGGCGGGTGCCTGTAGTCCCAGCTACTGGGGAGGCTGAGGCAGGAGAATGGCGTGAACCTGGGAGGCGGAGCTTGCAGTGAGCTGAGATCCAGCCACTGCACTCCAGCCTGGGCGACAGAGCGGGACTCCGTCTCAAAGAAAAAAAAAAAATGCAGTAAGCTGACAGGGTACTATCATATAGGCAAATATAAAGTCTAGTGGGGCACAAAAGCAAGGAGATATTCCCTTTATCTGGGAAGGGCAGGTAATCTTAAATTGGGTTAGTAAACACTGGAATTTACTAGGCAAGAAAAAAGTGACATTTTAGCAGAAGGATCAAAAGGCGTAGGTTCTATATTCTGTTTACTCAGTCTATCTCTTTTGAAGCAATTCTCTTGTTACTAAATAAGGTAAAATTTGTTAAGGTAAAATCTCAAGCTAATACACAATTTTTCACATCAAGTCATTCATTCTTATTACCTCTCTCTATTTGGTGACACCATTATCTTAAATTTACACTAATACTACTACAGGTTGAGCATCCCTGATTTAAATTCTGAAGTCAGAAAGTCTCCAAAATCTGAAACTTTTGAGCACTGACATGACACCACAAGTGGAAAATTCCACACCTGACCTCATGTGAGGGGTCACAGTCAAAATGCAGGTGCACAACACATAGTTTATTCAGTGTCCCCAAGGGAAAAAGACCCTTCCAGCCCCTGTCCGCTGCCATGTACCTTTTCCATGCACAGCCAGATTCTCCCATGCAAGCACACTCACAAAAGGTGGTAAGATGGTTCAGTGTACACACACTTTGTCTCATAAAGTCATTTAAAATATTGTATAAAATTACCTTCAGGTTATATGTATAATAAGGTGGATATAAAACATAATGAGTTTCATGTTCACACTTGGATCCCAACCCCAAGATATCTCATTAGTATAAACAAATATTTCAAAATCTAAAAAAACCCCAAAATCTGAAATACTTCTGGTTCTACATATTTCACATAAGAAAGAACCTGTACTGTCATCCATCGTTTCACTCCATCATCTGCTTTTACTTTATTCTCCCAATATTACTTTACAGGCCGGGCGCGGTGGCTCAAGCCTGTAATCCCAGCACTTTGGGAGGCCGAGACGGGCGGATCATGAGGTCAGGAGATCGAGACCATCCTGGCTAACA
>NW_012107186.1:1006212-1016649 GCF_000951045.1 Mandrillus leucophaeus
AAAAAAATCCTCAACATACAGTATGAGCCCTACTATTCCCAAGAACATTATCTTTTTTTTTTTTTTTTTTGAGACAGAGTCTCACTGTGTCACCCAGGCTGGAGTACAGTGGCACAATTTTGGCTCACTGTAACCTCTGGTGCCAGGATCAAGTGATTCTCGTGCCTCAGCCTCCCGAGTAGCTGGGATTACAGGCGTGCACCACCATTCCCTACTAATTTTTGTATTTTTAGTAGAGACGAGGTTTCACCATGTTGGCCAGGCTGGTCTCAGACTCCTGGCCTCATGTGATCCACCCCCCTGTCCTCCCAAAGTGCTGGGATTACAGGCATGAGCCACCTGCACCTGGCCCCAAGAACATCATCTTTCAAAGTGTAAAAAATTCATGACCATCCTTAAGCTATGACAATTCTTTAAGTTAGAAGCAGTTGTTGTCATTGTTTTGTCCACTGTGTGGAAAATGTGAGGAGTCAATGAGCTAGTGGCATGCATGAATTTAATGTAACCTTTAAAGTGGTGTTGGCTCGACCCATTTTTCAAAAGGAGTTAAATTTCCAGGAATATTAGAGATTTGGACAAAGGCTAGGTGGGTCAAGACGGCCTTTAAGCGCAGGGGCAGTGTTTCTTCACCGAGCTACCCCTTGAAGATGTGGTGTCAAGGCTGGTCATCTGGGAAACTGTCAGAGTTCTCATTCACGAAAACAGACTGAGAAGAGCTCAGCAAACAAAAATGGTAAGCTGTTATGTTCACCTAATTATGCCTTCAGTTTGTCTACCGATAAGTCCACAAAAGTCTAAATAATTCCAATCACATTTGATGTGCTTATAAGTCATTGAATTATTTATGTTTCTTTACAATACAATTCAAAACCATGGGATTCAACCCAGAAACATCTTATTTCTTTCATATTAGAATTACTATTTATCCAGGAAACCCTAATTATTATTATTTTTTAAGTTTAGAGACAGAGTATCGCTATGTTGCCCAGACTGGTCTTGAACTCCTGGCCCCAAGTGATCCTCCTACCTCAACCTCCAGAGCAACTGGGATTACTTGGGTGCAAACCACCATGCCCAGCCAGAAACACTAATTCTTATGCATTATTCTGAGACTACAATGCCTTATAGGATAGAGGTAAATCATACGTCAGTTAAACAAATAAAAAAAAAAAAAAGGTTAATAAAAAAATTTTAAAAAAGGATAAACGGTTAAAGTAAATGCCAACACATTTTTGAAAGGTTATTTTAAAAAAGGGAAATAAAGGGTAAAAATCACAGAAGGCATCAGTAAAGGCAAACAACAAACTTCACAAGAAAGGGCTCAAGAGAACAAATGTTGGCATTTGTATCTCACTACCTTTAGGTTATGAAAAACAGTGGCCAGTGTTCTCCCTTAGGTTCCTGGACACTGATACAGGAGCTCTATCAAAATTTAGATATATGAGAAGTCAGAGCCAAATAAAATTTGGACCCACAAACATCAAAAGTCAGAATGGAAAGAGAAATCAGGCTCATTTTCTCAGAATTTTTGTTTCGTGTTGAACTACATAGTAGAAAGCATGGTGAAGCCTGCAGTGATCACGTATCAAGGGTGGCAGGTCAATGGTAATTACTAACCAGAAGGGGAGACATATTTTTAAAGGGAAATAAGGGAACAAATGCCTCAATTACAGTTCACTCATTCTTCTACCCAGACCAAGGGTAACTAACGTATCTGTATTTTGGCTAATGAGAATAAAGCTTCCTTCAAGGAACTGTTCTGGCAACAAATCGCTTAAGCATCAAAGTAGTACATTCCAAAAGCCAGCAGAGAAAATGAACTTGTTAACAGACAGAACCTATCCTACTCCCAAATTAAAGGGCACAAATGTGTGTGTATTTTTTAAAAAATGCTTTAAAATAACACAGAACACTTGCATATTAGTCTCTTTCTCTATTATGTTGCCAAGTGTGATGTTCTCACAAAAAGAAAATCAGCTCCAACGGCAGAGCAATCAGTAAAATTTCTAGGGTAAGTAGTAGAGAAACAGAAACCTTTCAATTTTTCATCAAAGCAAGGAAAGTTTAAACCTGTAATTTAAATTTAATCTCAACACACACACACACACCCACCCCCATACACACACAATCAAAGCTTTTCTAGTGGTTTAAAGCATAAGCTAGTGTTTTAATCCAAACATTTAAAAAGAAAAAAGAAATTCACAGGCACAATTGAATAGTGCCATGTAACATTCCATATAGTACTCAGTACCACAGGCAGTTCTGGGCTACACAGAGTCAAAGAGGTAAAAAGACTCCAGAATTTAGAAACATCAATTTCCTGAGAAGAATCAGTGGAGCACTGTAACTACATTGTGCTTTTGTACTTAGGTTACAAAATAAAGGCTCTGCCACACACAGAGTGAAAGGCTAATGTCTGATTCTGCGTACACACATTTGCTCAAATATGAGGTGTAAGTGTTGCTTTAAAACCTTAAAGCAAAGGAATCTTTAATGTCCAAATAATGGCGGTAAAAAAAGAATACTTTATATTCTGATTTTGAAGTACATAAAATTGCATGTCCTAATCTCCATGAGAGGCTTAAAAATAAAACATTTGATTGATTCCATGTAAATCTTTTTATTTTATTTATTTTTTGAGACAGAGTCTTGCTCTGTCGCCCAGGCTGGAGTACAATGGCATGATCTCGGCTCACTACAACCTCCGCCTCCCAGGTTCCAGAAATTCTTCGACTTCAGCCTCCTGAGTAGCTGGGATTACAGGTGCCCGCCACCACACCTGACTAATTTTTGTATTTTTAGTAGAGATTGGGTTTCACCATGTTGGCCAAGCTGGTCTTGAATTCCCCACCTCAAGTGATGCACCCGCCACGGCCTCCCAGAGTGCTGGCGTGAGCCACCGCGCCCAGCCTGATTCCATGTAAATCTTAACATGTAAAACACATCAGCTGTGATGTTAAATTATTTTAAAACAACATTCAGTAGCTCTAACCAAATGGCCACTTGCTGAATTTCTAGCTCTTCTAACCACTGTGGATAGTTCCACCTACTGTCACGCTGAGTTAACTCATAACATAGTTGACAAGATACTGCAGCATTTAAATGGCATTTCAGAAACAAGTCACCTCACCATCTTTTAAAGGCATATTTGATCAATTTGCAATTCAAGAAACATATTTGGGCCACTAACCTGCCCATGGTTATGTCAAACTGAAGGAAACTATAATGGATCATTGTTGATTTCCCAACCATGGCAATCAGGCAGTGCAACCCACCTCACTGTAAACTGTCTGTAAATAACTGCTACACATTTCTCTACACAGACTCATCCACACCTACTTATCCCATGACCAGCATCCCTCAGTCCCACACCCAACGAATGCCTAATCACCTCTCAGGCCCTCGCCCTCCCTGTCACAGAGGAGGGAGCCACAAAACCTGCTTCCAGCTAACCAGAAATTGATCCCTGAACAGGGAACACAATCTACATGACATGGGTCAAGACCAAAAGAATCTTTGGTTGAGTGTACATATGTGGGCACACAAAAACACAGGCAGGCACGCACATACTCCATTACCTCTACAAGATACAATGATTTTTTAAAAAAACGTTTTGCTAAGTCTGAAGGAGAAGCAAATTCCATTCTTACATTTTTGCATGCAATGTTACCCAAAGGACCTACATCCTGATGGCCATTTTGATATGCAAGACAAAACAAGTGGCTCCCAGTGAATGTGGTAAGTTTAAGGCCTTGTTCTGAGATATTTTCCTGTCCAGGCCTATCTAACGCTCTACGTCTTTAAAGTTCCAAGAAAGCCTAAATGCACCGCCTGGCAATGCACCTAATAAACCTTTTCAGTCAAACAGTGCGGCCAGCACAGGGCAGCAAACACCAGTTATGAGAATGATGATGATTTATCTTGCGCGGAGAGGTAGGAAGATATAGCTTAAAACCTGGTGGCTGAGGTGGCCTGGAGCCTCAGGAATTGGCTCCTCAACGCTGCCGACAATAACCCGGGGTGGGGATTTGAGGGAGTGCAGCAGGGGAAGCCTGCTGGATCCAGATTCCCGGCACCGGGCAACAAAGTTCCATAAGGTCGTCAACCCCGGCGCGACCGGCGTATATTATTCTTCCTCCTCCAAACACCTGTCTTGCTTAGTGGCTCTCTTCTTACACCTTTGGCCAAGGCCCCTTCTGTGCCTGGCCCTTCCCAGAACTGCTGGATCCTCAACTGCCCGGTTGTCGCCCACACCCCTCCCGTCCCCGGTGAGTCTCTCTCCCTCGCCAGAGCAGGCGTGGGGAGCCAGGTTGCGTACCCGGTTCTCCAGCTCCGCAGGGAACTTCGTCTGGAACTGGCAGCGTGTGCCACTGCTGTAGTCTCGCTGAATGAATACCTTTCCGGACACCGGCGCCTGCTGCGGCCTCATGGCGAGGACTGGACACCCCGCGCTGCGGGGTCGGGGGAACACCAACCGCGGGTCAGAGCCCCGGCCTGGACCCGGGACTCCGACCCGCCAGTCCCTCGCCCCCACTCGCCGCCCAAAACAGCCCAAGGCCTCCTCTGCCCCGCTCCCCTTCACCCATGCTGTCACCGCGGGCCTTAGCTGCCGCCTGGCCCAGGCCCCGCGCCCCCCAACAACCCGGTTCGGCCCGGGAAACAAACCCGCCTCCTCTGCCCTCCAGCTGCTGTCGCGCCGCCTTCGCCGTCACTTACGTCCTGCCGCAAAAAGCCTCTTCCCCGCCCTCAGCTCGGCCTCCTACCTCAAGTCTGGGACCCACCCTCTCCTCCGGCCGTAAAGCCACCCTGCCGAGGCTGCGCGCTGCGGGGCTGGGCCGAGGAAGGGAAACGCTGTGGGCGGGGCCAGGGCCGACCCCGCCTTCCGCCCTCGGAGATTGTTTCCGGAAGGAGAGAGGCGGGGCGAACTGTGGGGCTGCTGCAGGCGCGAGCGCGCGGGGGTGTGAGGGACGAAGTTTCCTGGCTGTGTCACTTGTGGCAGCTGGTTCCCGATCGCTGATTGTGAGGGGTTATTTTCGTTCTTGATTGGATGTCGCAACTTACGTGTGGGTTGTGCCACCCAACTCATACGTAAAACGAAAAACAAAACATAAAGAAAAAACAACACCCCATCCCCAAACCCTCAAACACAAACTGCTTATCGTGTTCAGAAGTAGAAAGGCTCTGGGGATGGATCCATTTGGTCCCTAGACTCGTAAGAAAGGGTCAGGAAGTGAGGACGAAGAACCTGCGTGGGCCCCAGCGTTGGCCGTCCCCGCCCCTGCCCCGACTCTTCTTTGGGGGCGACTTTCCTCTCACCCCACGTTTCCACCCAGCTCCCATCCACGCCCCTCGACGGCGGCTTTCCTCTCACCCCCATTTCCACCCAGCCGCCACCCATGCCCCTCAGGTGACCCAAGGGGACAGACGAGCAGTTCTGCCCTCGTTGCCCACTGGCCCCTACTTTACTCAGCATCTCTTTGCAAGGCAGCCAAAGAAACCCCACCTTACCTTGTCTCCTGCTAATACAACCTTTCAGTACCATGTCTTACATATTTAATACAGTTTAAATATCCTGCCTTTTAAATATGAAAAATTCTCCTATTGTGTTTTAAAAACAGCTTTTTCGAGATATAAATGGCATACAATAAACCACACATATTTAAAGCAGTGGATTTGATAACTTTGGACATATGAATACACCCATAAACCATTGTCACAATCAAGATAGTAAAGCTCCATTGCCCTGAAAAGGTTCTTCCAGCTCCTGTGTAATCCCTCCCTCCTGCCTCTCCCCAGACCCCATTTCCCAGGCACTGATCCACCTTCTGTCACTATACATTAGTTTCATTTCCTTGAATTTTATATAAATTGAATCATATAGTGTGTATCCCCTTTTTTGCCTGGCTTCTTTCACATAGACTATTTCGAAGTCCATCTGTTGTTGTGTTATCAATAATTCGTTTCTTTTTGATGCTGGATAGCTATTCCATTCTATGGCCATCCCCACAGTTTGTTTATCCATTCTTCTGTTGATGGACATTTTGGGTTGCTTCCAGTTTTGGTATGTTACAAATAAAGCTGCTATGGACATTTATTTACAAGTGTTTGTATAGATGTGTAGACCTTAATGCTTTCATTTCTCTTGGGTACGTACCTAGGATTAGAATGGCTAGATTGTACGGTGAAAACACGTTTAACTTTTTGGCAAACACAAACTGTTTTCCAAAGCAGTGTCACCATTTTATATTCCCACCAGAGTTCCAGTTGCTCCACATCTTTGCCAACACTTGTGTAGTGATATCTCCTGCAGTCATAATTTTCGTTTTTCCATGACTAATGATTTTGAGCATATTTTCCTGTACTTATTTGCCATTCATGTATCTTCTCTGGTGAAGTGTCTATTCAAAACTTTTGCCCATTATTTTTGGTTGTATTTTATTTTCCTGTTGTTGAGGGTTTTTTTGTTTTTCGTTTTTTTGTTTTTTGTTTGTTTTGATTTATATCTTTATTGGCTGGACTAAAGGTCAGTTTTAAATTTTTATGGCACTTTAATTCTTGGGTTTTTGTATGTTTAAAGATATTTTCCTGAGGCCTTTATACTTGTGTGAGAAATTGGCCGGGCTGTTTTTGAGTTTTGAGTTCTTTATACATTCTGGAGAAAAATCCTTTATCAGATATATGATTTGCATGCATTTTTCACAGTCTGTGATATGTCTTTTTACTCTCTTAATACGTTAGGGGTTTGAGGGGATTACGTGTGGACCTCTTGGGAAGGGTATTTCTGCCTCCTACAGGTATAGATTGAAACTCTTCCCTCCCCCCTGTATGATTATTCAGTTGTTTACGCACCATTTGTTGAAAAGACTCATTTCTTCACTGAATTGCCTTTGTATCTCTGTTGAAAATCAGTGGGGGGTGTGTGTGTGTGTGTGTGTGTGTGTGTGTGTCTGTCTGTCTGTCTGTCTGCCTGTTCTGGACTCTCTATTCTATTTCATGATCTGATCTTGTTTTGCATTAAATGTCTACTAGTGTTTGTCTCTGAGATTGATGCTTCCTTGCTGACTCAGTAAGATCTCCTAGGAGCTGTTTTTCTACATATTCATTACTAGGAGTGGAGAACACCCTTAAGCAGGTAAAACAGTTTCTACCCTCACAATTCCAGTCTAATGAAGTCAACAAAGAAAACAATTTTCATCCATTGTGTATTTGGAGTATTTTCCTGCAGCCCTTGGCCACTGAGACTAGGTGGTAAAACAGATTATTATTGTTATTTTTTGAGACGGAGTCTCACTCTGTCACCCAGGCTGGAGTTCGGTGGCACGATCTTGGCTCACCACAACCTCCACCTCCTGGATTCAAGCCATTCTCCTGCCTCAGCCTCCCGAGTAGCTGGGATTACAGGCGCATGCTACCACGCCCGGCTAATTTTTGTATTTTTTAGAGTAGAGACAGGGTTTTACCATGTTGGCTAGGCTGGTCTTGAACTCCTGACCTCGTGATCCACTCGCCTCAGCCTCCCAAAGTACTGGGATTACAGGCGTGAGCCACTGCACCCAGCAAACAGATTATTTTTGATTGAGGAAATTTGAGGGCAAATACAACCCAAGGAAAACCCTCTTCATATTTGGGAAGAGGATCGATCCTATGTGAAAGAGGAATGAAAGGATGATGAGCCATATTGTTATTGTCTTCCCTCATCCCTAAACACACTCATGTGTCTAGATTCTAGTTTTGCCATTAAAAGTAAAACTGCAAGTACTTTTGCACCAACCAAATAGCTTCTGGTGGTTGTCAGCAAACCTTGGAATTCCTTGGCTTATGATAGCATAACTGCAATTTCTGCCTCCATCTTCCCATGGCCGCCTTCCCTGTATCTTCTCTGTGTCTTCAAATATTTCTCTACTTATAAAGATCACCAGTCATTGGCTTTAGGGTTCACCTAATCCTGTCTGACCATCTTAACCTGATTCCATATGTAAAGACCTTATTTGGAAATAAGGATCTGGGGTTCCCGACTGACATGGATTTTGGGGGACACTATTAAATCTAGTACGTCTACCTTGTAGAGGGTATCAATGTGATATTGTATGTAAAACATTTAGAATGTGTTTGGCACATAACAAATACTCAGTGTATGGTACTCTGTTTTTGTTTTTTTTTTTTTTATTATTACATCATTAGCTACATAGTGAAATGATTTGCTAACATTAACATCATAATAGTAACAGCTACTGTTCATTGGGCTATTAGTGTTAGGAACTAGGTTGAGCGGTTTATATGCATCACCTCATATAATCTCTGCCATATCTATTGATCTAGTAATCCTGGCCAAACTGATAATACTGTGGTTCAGATATGATCTATAATCTATGAGCTCACTAGCCGCACACTATTATTTTATTCCTTTTTATGTTTTCAACGATCCTCTGATACTTTAAGGAGCTGAAGTCAAGCTATTAGTCTACAGCATTGACAATTCATTCTTCCTTTTTGAATTTTGAGTCCCTTGTCTATGTTTCGCTTCTTTGAAGCCTACATATTATCTATTTTATTGCTGTGTCCATAATAAATTCTCATGAAATGCTTTGAAATGAATTCATTCAACAAATATTTATTGACACTCATAAGGGCTGGTGATGAAAGGATAAACAAAGTGTGGATTATTTACGTCCTATGGAAACTCACATTCTTTTGGGTGGCCAGTAGGGTGGGAGGAGGGAGATTATAACAGGTAAATAAACTTTGGAGGAGGGGAGGGGTTTTAACAGAAGGAGAGATAATTGGGCATTCCAGCCTCTCTGTCCAGGGAATGATAAGTATTCCTACCTGAAATGAATAGGATCTGAAGTCAGCTTGGGTGAGGGTGAGGTGGGAATGGGGATGAGAGACCTTTAATAGAGAAGAGAGATGGTGATAAAAATCTTATATCCTTTTTACACACCCCTCTATCATTTCTTCTCCGAGGTAAATGAACCAACTTCCTTTTTCTTGAATAGAGATCCTACCTTAGAAGGATCTCTATGGTAGGATCTCTATTCCAAAGTTTCTGTCTTTTTGTATGACTCTCAGAAACTTCTGGTGTTTCGAACTACATACTCTGATAAGAGTGTTAACCCATGCTGAATATTATCAGTGAAATCCTTTTGTCCCTCCATTTTAAACTCTATTTTTTTTTTCTCTATTGGAACAAAGCTAGCTTTTCAATGCGGGGTCCTATTCTGTATCACTGACTCATGTTCAACTTTTGACCTATCCTGGATCATTTTCAGCCCTGCTTACAAACAGCTTCCCATGCTGCAGTTGGTTTCTTGTCTTCAGCTACGATCCCTCCTGGGCTTTGTTCTATTTGTGTCCAGCCACTTCCTCCCAGGTCCTTCATAAAGATCTCAATTGGAATGAAAGACATCCTTATACTAAAGAAACTTTAAACTCTCCTCCTTGGCCATGCTCACATTGCTCACCGAAGTCATCCCTGTGTCGTCTAACATCGTTTTTGTTGTTGTTGCTTCCTTCTAAAGCTTTGTGGCATGACTGGGGTAGGGGGCAGATCAGATCCATTTTCCTTGGTTTCAGTTCTGGTGTCTACCATGCACTGGTACAATGGGCAGAACTCCAAGGATCATTGTCTCTTTGTTTTCACGCATTTGCTGGTAATTTCAAGTCAGCTTCCGTTTTATAAGCTTGTATATCTTTATTGCATTTTGAGAGAACATTATTGGCATACCTGAAATGATGGCATCTGTTCCTTCCATTTAAATTTCACCATCTAAAACAACATGTGTCCCAGTTTCGGGAAACAGGCTGAACAGATGCCAGACAGTTGTACTGAATGCTCTCTCCATGAAAAAGCTGCTCTTGCCTACATTTTTGTTTATTTCATTGTGAGGGAGAAGAGCAGATTGAATGATGTCATTAATAAGGGTCCTTTGCCTTTATTGTTTAGGATCCTATTGAAGACCTCTCATATCTGAAGTGGCTGGTGGATAAGAGGGTTTGGAGATTTCAGTCTCTCTTCACTAGCACAGTGTAGAATCGCAGAGCTGGAAGAAAGGCTGGCGTCATGGACGTGTGACTTGTATAGTTGCATAGGGATCCGCACTGAGAAGTGCTCTCTGCTTGGCTTAATGTCCTGCTGTCATCATCTTGAAATTCTCAATACTTTCTGAACATGGGAATCTGCACTTTAATTTTGCACTGGGCCTCAAAAATCATATAGCTAGTTGTGGATGGAAGAAATATGAGGGCATCTAGTGGGAACAAACCATCATTATCTGGGATAGATGATTAACTGTCCATATCTTCTGTGAAACCTGATTTGATGGCAGTTTTGACAAAAGTGAAAAGAAAAACAGGCCAGGTGCGGTGGCTCATGCCTATAATCCCAGCACTTTGGGAGGCCGAGGCAGGTGGATCACGAGGTCAGGGGTTCGAGACCAG
>NW_012107186.1:1016938-1019239 GCF_000951045.1 Mandrillus leucophaeus
AAAAAAGAAAAAGACCTCCTCCTTGGAATTGTACCTCCCTTGAGTTGGAGGGGCCTGGCAAACATCTGACCCAGGTGGCCTTCTTAGAATAGGGCATCATTTCAACTATCTTTATGACCTCTAGGAATGGAAACTTCACAACTCCCCCTGTGGGTTCTTCCATGTGCACTGCATGTTATGTCTTATTTTCCCGTAAAGGACAAATACTCACTAACGCAAAGGATTAATTTCTATGGTTGCTTTATAGTAATACGCATTCTAGGGCATTGGAAAAATGGGAAATGAGGTTGTCTGTAAAATCCCCTCCACCCACTGTGGGATAGCATTGTTGAAAAAGGGATGCATACTTTGATCTTTCCTTTTGAAAGAGCAAAATTCTTGTCCTTCTGACATTTGTTCCTGGAGATACATTTATAGAGGGAATGAGTTGGACAACTTGAGGCTAGAAGAGAATCAAGATGAGGAACGACTGGAGTAAAGGATCCCTAAAAAGACAAAAGAGAAGATGGGTGTGTAGAGGATGTTGTTTTGAGAAGGGCACATTTGTGGCTGTAGACTCAGAACCCTGCTTAGTATGTTTTAGAAGCCTCTCTGCTTTCCACACTATCCATTCACAAATGTTATTGAATTCTGCTTTGCAGAAAGCACTCCGTGTTCAACTCAACCTCTGTACCCATCACACCTTTTATGGCTGAGTGGTGCTGAACCAAGTGGTTTCCATATCGTTTGTAGTATGTTTTTCATCCTTTGATATGTCAACCTGAAATAATGGAAAGGATCAGAATCCAGTTTTAAGAGTGTATTCAAGTGAAAAGTTGGGAATAGCCACCTGGGAAAACCAGACTCCAGAGAAATGGAGCGAGTGCTCTGAAGTTAAAAGTTAAGTTCTTGCTTATATAGACAGAAAACAAATAAATTTAGTAGGATCATAACATTTTCTATACAAGGCTGGTTTATGAATTATGACAATTTGATTAGTTTGTTTTCTATATGGCTTGTTTTCATTTACTCTCCAGTTTAAAGGAATATATTTCACATTCTATCTTAAGAAAATATGATAAAGTCTTTGTGTGAAAGAGGTAAGAGGTAATTTATTTATTTGACTTTTTCTTTTTTATTATACTTTAAGTTCTAGGGTACATGTGCACAACATGCAGGTTTGTTACATATGTATGCATGTGCCATCTTGGTCTGCTGCACCCATTAACTCATCATTTACATTAGGTGTATGTCCTAATGCTATCCCTCCCCCATCCCCAAACCCACAACAGGCCCCGGTGTGTGATGTTCCCCACCTTGTGTCCAAGTGTTCTCATTGTTCAATTCCCACCTATGAATGAGAACATGTGGCGTTTGGTTTTCTTTTCTTGCGATAGTTTGCTCAGAATGATGGATTCTAGCTTCATCCATGTCCCTACAAAGGACATGAACTCATCCTTTTTTATGGCTGCATGGATTCCGTGGTGTATATCTGCCACATTTTCTTAATCCAGTCTGTCACTGATAGACATTTGGGTTGGTTCCAAGTCTTTGCTATTGTGAATAGTGCCATAATAAACATACATGTGCATGTGTCTTTAGAGCAGCATGATTTATAATCCTTTGGGTATATACCCAGTAATGGGATGGCTAGGTCAAATGGTGTTTCTACTTCTAGATCCTTGAGGAATTGCCACACTGTCTTCCAGAATGGTTGAACTAGTTTACAGTGCCACCAACAGTGTAAAAGTGTTCCTATTTCTCCACATCCTCTGTAGCACCTGTTGTTTCCTGATTTTTTAATGATTGCCATTCTAACTGATGTGAGATGGTATCTCATTGTGGTTTTGATTTGCATTTCTCTGATGGCCAGTGATGATGAACATTTTTTCATGTGTCTGTTGGCTGCATAAATGTCTTCTTTTGAGAAGTGTCTGTTCATTGTTCATATCCTTTGCCCACTTTTTGATGGGGTTGTTTGATATTTTCTTGTAAATTTGTTGAAGTTCTTTGTAGATTCTGGATATTGCCCTTTGTCAGACGGGTAGATTACAAAAATTTTCCCCCATTCTGTAGGTTTCCTGTTCACTCTGATGGTAGTTTCTTTTGCTATGCAGAAGCTCTTTAGTTTAATTAGATCCCATTTGTCAATTTTGGCTTCTGTTGCCATTGCTTTTCGTGTTTTAGTCATGAAGTCCTTGCCCATGCCTATGTCCTGAATGGTATTGCCTAGGTTTTCTTCTAGGGTTTTTATGGTTTTAGGTCTAACATTTAAGTCTTTAATCCATCTTGAATTAATTTTTGTATAAGATGTAAGGAAGG
>NW_012107186.1:1019618-1071803 GCF_000951045.1 Mandrillus leucophaeus
GATATTGATTCTTCCTATCCATGAGCATGGAATGTTCTTCCATTTGTTTGTGTCCTCGTTTATTTCGTTGAGCAGTGGTTTGTAGTTCTCCTTGAAGAGGTCCTTCACATCCCTTGTAAGTTGGATTCCTAGGTATTTTATTCTCTTGGAAGCAATTGTGAATGGAAATTCACTCATGATTTGGCTCTCTGTTTGTCTGTTATTGGTATAGAGGAATGTTGTGATTTTTGCACATTGATTTTGTATCCTGAGACTTTGCTGAAGTTGCTTATCAGCTTAAGGAGATTTTGGGCTGAGATGATGGGGTTTTCTAAATATACAACCTTGTCATCTGCAAACAGGGACAATTCTACTTCCTCTTTTCCTAATTGAATACTCTTTATTTCTTTCTCCTGCCTGATTGCCCTAGCCAGAACTTCCAACACTATGTTGAATAGGAGTGGTGAGAGAGGGCGTCCCTGTCTTGTGCCAGTTTTCAAAGGGAATGCTTCCAGTTTTTGCCCATTCAGTATGATATTGGCTGTGGGTTTTTCATAAATAGCTCTTACTATTTTGAGATACGTCCCACCAATACCTAGTTTATTGAGAGTTTTTAGCATGAAGGGCTGTTGAATTTTGTTGAAGGCCTTTTCTGTATCTATTGAGATAATCATGTGGTTTTTGCCTTTGGTTCTGTTTATATGATGGATTGCATTTATTGATTTGCGTATGTTGAACCAGCCTTGCATCCCAGGGATGAAGCCAACTTGATCGTGGTGGGTAAGCTTTTTGATGTGCTGCTGGATTCTGTTTGCCAGTATTTTATTGAAGATTTTGCATTGATGTTCATCAAGGATATTGGTCTAAAATTCTCTTTTTGTGTGTGTGTCTCTGCCAGGCTTTGGTATCAGGATGATGCTGGCTTCATAAAATGAGTTAGGGAGGATTCCCTCTTTTTCTATTGATTGGAATAGTTTCAGAAGGAATGGTACCAGCTCCTCTTTGTGCCTCTGGTAGAATTCGGCTGTGAATCCATCTGGTTCTGGACTTTTTTTGGTTGGTGGGTTATTAATTATTGCTTCAATTTCAGAGCCTGTTATTGGTCTATTCAGAGATTCAACTTCTTCCTGGTTTTGTCTTGGGAGGGTGTATGTGTCCAGGAATTTATCCATTTCTTCTAGATTTTCTAGTTTATTTGTGTAGAGGTGTTTATAGTATTCTCTGATAGTATTTCGTATTTTTGTGGGATTGGTGGTGATATCCCCTTTATCATTTTTTATTGCATCTATTTGATTCTTCTCTCTTTTCTTCTTTATTAGTCTTCCCAGCGGTGTATCACTTTTGTTGATCTTTTCAGAAAACCAGCTCCTGGATTCATTGACTTTTTGAAGGATTTTTTGTGTCGGTAAGAGGTAATTTATAATGAAGATCAGTGTGAAGAAAAAAAGGATCTTCCCTGGTGCCCTTTAGTCATTTATAACATTTTACAAACTAATGTAGGTAAGGAATAAGGCTAATCTATACTCAGAGAAACAAAGGTTATAGCTGCCTAAGCTACAGCTGCCTATCTTGTGACTCAGGCCCCATAGTTACATCCTTTAAAGGTTCAAAATAATTCAGTTCCAATAGCTTAGATTTTGAATTACTTATTTTCACAAATGTAAGATATATAATATTCTTGTTAAAGTCCATATTACCTTTGAAAATCAGTCTAATTTGTTCCTTGCCTAATTTAACCAGCAGAGTTTCTACTCCATCATTTAAGTCATTGATATGAAAGTAAGTAACAGGCAGGGTCACTGAGTAATAGAGGTTAAAAAATTCACTATGTAACTAAAGGAATGGCCCAAGGTTCTCCTACTGCTAAAACACATCTGTACTATTATATTTGCTTCTTTGACCTCAAACATCTTAACCAGGAAGCCACAATTGATAAAATGTACATTTCTTACCCGAGGCATGTTTATTTTCATGAATGTCTTAGCCTAGACTGAGTTTTTTTTCCAGAAGTCTGGAGGGCCTGTCCTCACAGCCTGTCTAAAGGCACAGGGTGCCTGGGAAAGGGTCTGAGTAGGCGGGAGTGGGTACTTATCTAGGATGTCATCACACACTCACAACTTGGTTAACGATAATCCAGGACAAGAAGTTAGCCCCATATTGTGTCTAATCTGCAGAGAAGGCACATCTCTCCACTGGCCCTCAGTAGCCAGTCACCAGGCAGGGCTATGGAGAACCAAACAAAGGCCACCTGAGCCTGGACCAGGCGGAGGAAGAAGGGGCTCATCTGAAGCCCGGTGGGCTTTTGTGTGATGATCTCTAACTGGTAGGTAGGCAGGGGAGAACGTGGTAAGCAAGACAGGAGGTGGGAGTCCTGACCACAAACTTGTCCCATTCAGCGGTTTTCCTGGCATGGTTCTGCTACAACAGAAAAGGGTCCTCTCAGAAGTGAGCAGACAGTCAGAACCAGTGGCTTCAGGATTTAATGGGATTGTGGAAGGGCGGCTGGGTTTGCAGTTGTGAGAACCCAGGTGTTCTGTGGTATGTCATATATCCTGCCAGGTGAGAAGTGTCCATGTGGAAAACAGGTCCTTCATCCCACGCTTCTGGGAATGAGATTAGTCCTTCCTGGTAGTCGGTCTGTAAGCTGTACCTATCCCTTGAGATTTTTTCTTCCTTTTAGTTTTTTCAATCCATCTAGCATGTTTTAATGGACAAAATTGCTATACGTTTAAGTTCCTTGTATGAAATCAGAAGTAATTAATTGCTTGTCTCACAGGTTGTAATGAAGATAAAACGAGATGAGCTAGGTAAAATTCTTCACTCAGCTTCCGGTGCTGTAACTCTCAGATGTTAGTTTGCTTTTGCTTCTAGCATTTCTTTTCATTTGTTCATTATTTCACCAGTATTTACTGAGTGCATACTATGTATCATCACTATTATGAATTTCTTCAAATGATTATTGCCTTGAAAAAAATCTAAAGTACTGGGTTGCCTCTGGATTAATTAACATTATATATCACTCATATGATCAATTAAGAATACAATTATTGATCACATAATTAATAGTAAATTGATAGTCATACAACTAATTAATAGCGTGATTGATAATTATACCTTTTTTTTTTTTTTTTTGAGATGGAGTTTTGCTCTTGTCGCCCAGGCTGGAGTGCAATGGTGAGATCTTGGCTCACTGCAACTTCTGCCTCCTAGGTTCCAGCAATTCTCCTGCCTCAGCCTCCCGAGTACTGGGATTAGCCACCACCCTTGGCTAATTTTTTTGTATTTTTAGTGGAGATGGGGTTTCGCCATATTGGCCAGGCTGGTCTCGAACTCCTGACCTCAGGTGATCCGCCCACCTTGGCCTCCCAAAGTGCTGGGATTACAGGTGTGAGGCCACTGTTCCGGTCATAGTTACTTCTTACTCTAGTTCTGTAAGAGGGTGACATTTGAGGAAGCAAAATGAAAGCTATATAAGACTTTTTAATACAACTTTTGATGTAATTATTTCAAAATGAAAAGTTGAAAATTAAAAAATTTACTAGAGCTGGACTTGGTAGCTCACACCTACCTTGGTAGCCCACTTTGGGAGGCCAAGGTGGGAGGATCCTTGAGTCCAGGAATTGGAGACCAGCCTAGGCAACATAGCAAGACGCTCTTCTCTACAAAAAATTAAAATATTAGCCAGGTGTGGTGGTGCGAGCGTGTAGCCCCAGCTACTTGGGAGGCTGAGGCAAGAAATCACTTGAGCCCAGGAGTTACAGACTGCAGTGAGCTAGGATTGAACCACTGCACTCCAGCCTGGGCAACAGAATGAGACTTTGTCTCTTAAAAAAAAATTACTAGGGTCTCTTTGCTAAGTAGCAATCCACATGTATTTATCTCTTTGTCAATAGATAATGCTGAATGAGGGCATTGTAAATTATCTTGGATTTCATACAGGGTAGAGATTCAGGGAGACAGATACTGGGGTGAAAGACCTCAAAGTCTGCAATCCCAAACTTCAGCTAATTCTCTTTTTCCTCTGCCTGCCCTCCTTTCTGTACTTCCTAAATTAGTACCTGGCTCCCTGTCTAATCAGTCACCATCAGTTAGTCATTGGATCCTTGTCTATATATCTCTATATGATCTCTGAAACTCTGCTGTCTCTGCATTCCCACTGCCATGTTCACATTTGAGGCTTGCCACCTCCCATCCAGACCCACTTTGGCTTCCTTCCTCAGGCCTGCATGGTGTGCTTCTGTTGTACCTTTCACATTTCTGCTAGACTGTTCTCTCCAAAAGGCAAATTTGATTGTATCACACTCTTGTTTAAAGGGCCTATCTGGCTAGGCGCGATGGCTCATGACTGTAATCCCAGCACTTTGGGAGGCTGAGGCAGGTGGATTACTTGGGGTCAGGAGTTTGAGACCAGTCTGGCCATCATGAAACCCTGTCTCCACTAAAGATACAAAAATTAGCCGGGTGTGGTGGCGGGCATCTGTTATCCCAGCTACTCGGGAGGCTGAGGCAGGAGAATGGCTTGAACCCAAGAGGTGGAGGTTGCAGTGAGCCGAGAACGCGCCACTGCACTCTAGCCTGGGCAGCAGAGTGAGACTCTGTCTCAAAAAAAAAAAAAAAAAAAAAAAAAAGCTTATGTGCCTACAGTAGAAGTTTCGAAGTTCCTAGATGAGAGTTATGGGTTGAATTGGGTCTCCCCAAAATGGTATGTTGGAGTCCTATTTTCCAGGACCTCAGAATATGATTTTATTTGGAGATAGGATATTTACAGAGGTAATCAAGTTAAAATGAGGTCATTAGGATGGGCCTTAAACCACTGGGACTGATGTCCTTATAAAAAGGAGAAATTTGGACACAGAGGTGCACACATTGAAGAACACCATGTGAAACCTGGAGTTCTGCTGCTATGAGCCAAGGCACTACCAGTGGCCAGGAGAGAGGCCTGGAACAGACCCTTTCCCCCCACCTTCAGAGGGAGCGTGGCCCTGCTGATGCCTTGATCTTGGACTTGTAGCCTCCAGAACCATGAGACAATACATTTCTATAGTTTCAGCCTTCTAATTTGTGGTGCTTTGTCTCAGCAACTGTAGCAAACTAATACAATGAGTCTCTGCCACATCTTCCAGTACTTTCTTCATTTATTCATATAGCAAGTATTTGTTGAGAGCTGATAAGATTTCAGATACTGTGTTAGACTTTGGGATATAGCTAGAGACAAGACTGGCAGCTTTAGGGAGGGCTGCGACAAGTACCCAAGCCAGGTGATCAGAATGTAGCAAGAAGGCTCTCATTAGTATGGTCCAGAGTGCACAAAAGCAGGGCACCAAATCAGTATTTGAAGGCTAGGAAGGCTTCCTGGAAGAAGTGACATTTCAGCATAGAAGTAATAAGAACTCTCTTGTACAAGATGTTTCAGATGAACTATGAAAAGAATGGGAAGAAGGAGAGGCAAGCTATGGCAAATGATGCTAATCATCCCAGTCATCCCCCTGAGACTTTTATGTACTTTCTCAAATGAGTGTTCCAGTATTTTGTGAGAAATCTCTTTCAGTACTTTACCAGATCTTGGGTATGTATACTAGGACATATAGTAAGATAGAACTGTGCTAAGCACTACCCTCCTTTTCTCTCCCGACTGGTCACCCTTCCATTACGTTCCCTTCAGGGGGCACACTTTGTGATTTATTTTTTCTTTCAAGGTTGACCTTATTCATTTTAACCAGATGTTGACTATTTTTAAAACATGGCCAAGAGAATGAGAAGGCAAGCCACAAACTGGGAGAAAATATTTGCAAAAGACACACCTAATAAAAGAATGTTATCCAAAATATACAAAGAACTCTTAAAACTCAACAATAAGAAAATGAGCAACTCAATTAAAAAATGGGAAAAGACTTGAATAGACACCTCGTGAAAGCAGATACACAGATGGCAAATAAGCATATGAAAAGATGTGGAACATCGTGTCAGTTGGGAGCTGCAAATCAAAGCAACAGTGAAATATCACTGCACCTATTGGAATGATCAAAATCTAGAATACTGACACCACCAAATGCCGACGGTAATGGTGAGTAACAAGGACTCTCATTCATTGCTGGTGGAAATGCAAAATGGTGAAGCCACTTGGGAAGTGGCCCATTTCCCAATTTGGCCATTTCTTACTAACCTAAACACACTCTCAGCATACAATTTGGCAATCACACTTCTTAGCATTTACTCAAATGAACTGAAAATGTACGCCCTCCAAGAAAAAAAAAAAAACCTGCACAGGGATATTTACAGCAGTTTTATTAATAATTGCCAAAAGTAGCGGTAATCAAGAGGTCCTTTGGTAGGTGAATCAATAAATAAACTGTAGTACATCCAGACAATAAAATATTATTCAGTGCTGAAAAGAAATGAGTTATCAAGGCATGAAAAGACACATCGAGGAACCTTAAATGCATATTACGAAGTGAAAGAAGCTAATCTGAAAAGGCTGTTTTATGACTCCAACTATATGACATTCTGGAAAAGGCAAAGCTATGGCAACAGAAAAAAGATCAATGGTTTCCAGTGATGAGGGGGAGGGAGGGATGAACATGTGGTGCCCAGATAATTTTTAGGGTAGTGAAACTATTCTGCATGATACTGGGATGATTGTTGCCTGTCATTATACCTTTGTCCAAACCCATGAAGTGTACATCACCAAGAGTGAGCCCAAACATAAAGTACGGGCTTTGAGTGACAATGTGGCAACACAGGCTCATCAGTCTCAACAAATGTACCATTCCAGTGTGGGATGTCCCCATTGGAGGAGGTTGCATGTATGTGGGGGCACAGGATATACAGCATTTTTGTATCTCCTGCTTGATTTTGCTGTGAACTTAAAATTGCTCTGAAAAATAAATTCAATGATTAAAAACAAAAACATGGTTGTATGTAAGGTTGTGGGTGAGACTTGTCATCTGCTGCAGGTTCTGCGCCTCTTCCTTCCAATCCACAACCCCACAGTTGACGTTCTCAGCCATTTCTCTTGTTCCACCTCTGGCTTCTGTTTTCTTATTTTCTCTACTTTGTCAGAGTCCTCGGAATGCCAGTTTTCTATTACAATGATGTTCCCGCTAGCATCCGATTTCCATTGAAAAGATTCTCTTCCTTTTCTGGTGCCCAATAAGCTTTAACTGCCTTCTCAGGTCTTTCAGACCATAGGCTCCCTGGTCCTTACCAGTCACTTGTTTAATTCTATGTAATTGAGTCTGTCCTTTATACACTGCCATATGGCTTCAATATGTATATTTTCAGTATCTCCTAATATGTGATCTCGAGACCCAGAGCATTTACAAAGATGCTGCAAATGGAATTTAATTAAAAACAGATGGATCCTCTTTGAAATACTCCCTTATCAATTAACAATACCCAGCTGTCTTACTAATGCAATCCCAGAGAAGACAGAGACCATTTAATCTCACTCCTTCCTTTTGCAGATGAAGACACTAAGAGTCAGAGATGTTAGTGTGACTTCCCAAAGGTCATGCAGCGAGATAGGGACAACTCTGTGCTTGGAGTCAGAACACCTGAGTTGTAGTCCCAGCTCTGTTTCTACTAGCCTAGGCTACTCTCCAACTGGGATGTGGGTCTGCAGGGAGCCCCCTGTGAGGTACTCCCTTGTAAGGTGCTCTAGCTACCGCTGTGGCAGCAATGCTTGCATAGAGCAAAGTTTATTTCTCGCTGCTATCTTCCTGGTTCTCCTTTTCCTTCTCTCAGCCAGAGAAGGCATATATATATATTTTTAAGATCTCATATTTTGTCCTTTTAAAGAATAAGAATAAAAAGGTCATTGCAAAGACTTAAGGGGTCACTGATCTTACCTTGCAGGCTTACGGGAAAACAGAGGCTCAGAGGGTTGAATTCATTTGCCCCAAATCACACAGAGGGTGGTAAATCTGAAATTAGAATCTAACTTTGCACACCTCTAATGGGATAATCCCTCCACCCCGCCTCGTTCCTCCCAGTATCCTGGCATAGCCTGATCTTGTGCAACCATTTCATTTAGCAAACGGGGTGGAAGTAGGGTTGGAGCAACCGGGAGGAGAGCACTTAGGAAAGATTTGAAAATACACTGTTCATTAATTTTGTGTGAAGGGGATCCAATGTTTCTAAAAACATGTCCCTGGGTCAGAGATAACACTGTTGTCCTGGGCTGCTCAGAGGATGAAAAGCAGACGTTTATATTGGCACAGTCTTCTTCAGCTCACAAAAAAGGGAAAAAATGTCCTTTTTTGTGCAAAGGCGGCATGGATTGTCAAATTCATTGTGTTTTCCTAGGAATTTGAGACAGTGAGAACATATTGGCCTTTATGTGCATATTATTTCTCAGTTTATTTTGCTGATAAACGTATTATCATTTCCAGACCAACTAACCTTTGACCTCCAGCATCCTGCCTTCACAAGCACAAGCAAGGTCAAAGGTTACTTTGTTTAATGAAAGATCAGGATGGTTGTTGCTTCAGCTCAGCCGCTGCAAAATGTAGTGTTTTCTTCCCTTTTTATATCTGTTTTTAGAGGGTTCCTTTTTAAAATAGAATTTATCAGACTTTTATAAAAAGAGGCAATGTTAATTATTTGTGATTTAGAGCATTCTGTGCTAATAAATTTGAAATCGAGATTTTAAGCCCTTAGGCTCAAAAACAGCATTTCTTAAAAACTTCCCTGTATTAGTAACTGAGAGACATTTTGGACCTTTTAAATGCTTCACTAATGTTTGAGTTGAAAGCTCAATTTCTATTTCCTAATCACCTTGATTTTCACCTAAATCAAATAGCAATTTCAGCACCTTCAAGCAGGGATAGTGTTAAGGCCTGACTTGTGTCTCCTCTAAAATTCAACAAATGTACCATTCTTAACTCCCAGGACCTCAGAATGTGACTGTATTTGGAGACTGGGTCTTTAAGGAGGTGATTAATTAGCGGGGTTTGGTAGTGTGTGTCCCAGCTGCTTGGGAGGCTGAGGTGAGAGACTTGCTTGAGCTCAAGAGTCTGAGGTTGCAGTGAGCCGTGATCTCACCTCTACAAACAGGGTGCTTAGACAGCCCCAAAAGGCCTTTTCTTCTCTCTCTCTCTCTTTCTTTCGAGATGGAGTCTTGCTCTGTTGCCCAGGATAGAGTGTAGTAGCGTGATCTCAGCTCACTGCAACCTCTGCCTCTTGGGTTCAAGTGATTCTCCTGCCTCAGACTCCCGAGTAACTGGGATTACAGGGGCACGCCACCACTCCCAGCTAATTTCTGTATTTTCATTAGAGATTTTCATGTTGGCCAGGCTTATCTCCAACTCCTGACCTCAGGCCTCCCAAAGTGCTGGGATTACAGGTGTGAGCCACCACGCCTGGAAAGAGGCCATTCTTTATCAGAGACTAGGACAAGTGGCTTTTCTCTTACCTTGTAGGACTAATAAGGCTCCAGAGTGATACTGTGCATGAATCTGATTCAAAACCTGTAAATCACTGTCTAACTCTGTAACCTTGGGCAAATCTCTTTGGTCTCTGATAGTTTCCTGTCAACCATGGAGAGTCCCTTGATACCCCAATATTTAACAAATCTTCTAGCAGTTTCTGATGGAAGTCAGGTTTGGAAACCACTGGATTTGATCATTTCCAAGATCTCTGCTTGTTCCTGCATTCTGTGCTTCTACAGAAAAGGTTTCCATCCCTGACCTCCAACAAGGGTTGGACTCTGGAAGAAATGAGCAGTGGAATCTTGTTAACTCCATCACATGCTGATCAAGCCCAAATTTGTTTTGTTTTGTTTTAGAGATGCGGGTGCAGGGTGGTCCTGAAGTGCTAGGCTCAAGTGATCCTCCTGCCTTGGCCTCCCAAAGAGCTGGGATTATAGGTGTGAGCCACCACACCTGGTCTATGCCCAAGGTTTTTTTTTTTTTTTTTTGTGGATACATAGTAGGTGTATATATTTATGGGGTCCAAGTTTTATGTCCTGCACATTTCTCTGCCAGTTCCTAGGAATTCTGAAGCTTCACAGGACAGCTTGGGTGGTGAGGAGGCTGGCTGGGAGAGGGGCTTGGACCAGGGTGGCAGGCAGATAAGGCTGGTGATGGCATAGCAGGGTGGTTTGGGGCTTAGGTAAAAGGGTCAGATACTAGGTGTGATGCTAGCAGGCAGGTTCTGTGCAGCCTCGGGCTGCAGTGCACACAGATGGATGGACTGAATAGTGTTTCTAGCTTTGTAATGCACTTGTTGTTGTGAAGCCTTGGCCAGGAGAATTTGTGCCCAGTTTACTCACTTGCAGAATTCACGTATTTCCTACTCTGTCTCATGGGACTATTGGAACAATCAACTGAGGGAATGATTATCAAAGTGCCTTGAAAAATATAAATCCTCTCCACTAGTTTATGGTTTTATAGTTATAGTAAGATAATTAGTCAGGGATGGGATAGGGCTGAAGTCAGGGGGGGTGACTGAGATATAGGATAGGTTTTCAGAAAGCTAGAAAGGTAAACTGGCTAGTTGTGGTTTTGTTTTGTTTTGTTTCGTTTTGTTTTTTTTTGAAATGGAGTCTTGCTCTGTCACCCACGCTGGAGTGCAGTAGTGCGATCTCGGCTCACCGCAACCTCCGCCTCCCGGGTTCAAGCGATTCTCCTGCCTCCGCCTCCCAAGTAGTTGGGATTACAGGTGTGCACCACCATGCCAGCTAATTTTTGTATTTTTGGTAGAGATGGGGTTTCACCATTTTGGCCAGGCTGGTCTTGAACTCCTGACCTCAAGTCATTCACCCTCCTTGGCCTCCCAAAGTGCTGGGATTACAGGTGTGAACCACTGCGCCTGGCCTTGAACTGGCTAGTTTTAACCACATTTTCTGAACTATATTTAATGAAACTATGCAGTTTTAGTTAATGCCTAGCCAAGACTCTGACTCACGTGATGAAATGACTCTGAATTCAGTACAGGGAAAATGAGTTATTCTACCAAATACTAGTTTAAAGGTGTCCTGCTGAACTCCTATTAACCTCAAGAGAGAAGGCTCCCGGTTCAAGAGGCCAAAGAAGAGACTCAGAAATAGCAAACGAGGCATGAGGTTTTGTTTTTGTTTTTGTTCTTTTTTTGTGAGACGGAGTTTCACTCTTGTTGCCCAGGCTGGAGTGCAATGGCATGATCTCGGCTCACTGCAACCTCCGCCTCCCAGGTTCAAGCGATACTCCTGCTTCAGCATCCTGAGTAGCTGGGACTACAGGCATGCGCCACCACACCTGGATAATTTTGTATTTTTAATAGAGACAGGGTTTCTCCATGTTGGTCAGGCTGGTCTCGAACTCCCGACCTCAGGTGATCCACCCACCCCGGCCTCTCAAAGTGATGGGATTGCAGGCATGAGCCACTGTGCCTGGCCAAGACATGAGGTTTTATTAGGGGCTTACAGATGGGGAGAGACTCCAGTGGTGGTGGGCTGGACAGGAGAACCCCAACTGCTTGTAAACAGCATGCAGTTTATATAGCACTTTCACTTAACAACCTCTTCTTAACGACCTCCACCTGGAAACCTTCACTTAACCCAAAACTCAGGCCCTCAATTCTCTATTTGGCCCGTGTCCCACGGACCAGGCCAGGGGCTTACACATTCCTTATAGGCAAGGAACGAATCTCCAGGTTGGCCATGCTGGATTCCTTAGCTCAGAACACACGTTCAGGTGCATCTGCCATACAGAGTCATTGTAGGGATATGCTTAATTATTGTTGTCAGGTGCGTTTACCCTACAAAAGGCTGCCGGCCAAAAATGTGGTAGAGTTAGAATATGCATCCAGGTCTTCTGACCCTGTAATTTGGGGCTCCTTCCCCACATTCATCATCTCTCTCTAAGTGTTAATGTGTTGCCCACAGCATCTCTCTCCCCAGTCATTCCCTTGGAAGGGTGAGTTCCAAAGAGAACCTCTCAAGATGTTCGTGGAACCACCAAGGCAGACTTGTATTAAGTCCCTTTCACACCCATACCCTGATTTGTGGAAGACCCTTTTCGGTTTCAGTACATACCTCAGGCATATGTGGATAGTTGCACATCTGATTTTCATAATCATTTTCAGCCTCAAAATATTTACAGATGTCAATAGTGAGTCCTCAGAGAGTCCTCCAGTGAGGCAGGCAGTTCTAATTTCAGTTTTGTGAAAAGGGAAATTAAGGTATTGAGAAATTATGGGATTTCCTTCAAGCTCAGCAGGAGGCTGGATTCTAGAAAACCGGTTATTTCAGGCCAGGCTACACAAACTCAACACTCTTGGGCATAACGTCAGGTCCCTTAATTGCCTGTGAGGTGGCTGTGTCCTTATACTAGCACACTATGGGGACACAAATGAAGGAATGATAATACCTTAAGCTTATTCCTCCTGGGGCATTTATACTTATGCACTGAAGCAAACTAACATTTCAGGATCTCTCCAAACAGAGAAGGGTACAATCAGCAAGAATCCCATATGGATATCTGTAAGGATGTTGACATGGGAGAGAAAAAGCAAACTGTCGTCTTGATGAATATGGACTAAAGAACACATTCTGATCTAAATCATTAAGGAAATACTATAGAACCACAAGGAATGCAAAATTTAAGCTCACTATCTCCATCCTCTTTTCTATACAGTCCCTACTCAATGATTTTTCCACTTTAAGATGGTGTTAAACCATTGAAATTTCAATGTAATGTACAGTAGTAAATAAATTACATGAGATGTTCAACACTTTATTATAAAATAGGCTTTTTATTAGATGACATTGCCCAGCTGTAGGCTAATGTAAGTGTTCTGAGCACTTTTAAGGCGGGCAAGGCTAAGCTACGGTGTTTGGGAGGTTAGGTATATCAACTGCATCTTCAACTTATTAGATCTTTGGCTTATGATGAGTTTATCAAGGTGTAACCCCATCTAGACTTTTATAGTCTAACTTACAGGTAACCACAAATGAAACTCTGTCTGGGTCATCCCAAAAGTCCCCAAGTATTCTAGCTTTACATGGTCATCTTTTCCTTTACTATCCAAATAAAGTGATGTGCACAACAGGAAATGCTTAGGTTCCTACAAGAACTGAGACTTAAGCAAATGTCTTTTGGGATGCTGTCTAAGCCATCTTTCTCTTCAAAGTCACTTAGAGATGGTGTGTTCATTATACGATCAAAGTGTTCAGCCTGTGCAGGGAGCTCTGAGAAGGTCAGCTGAGCAGGTCAGAGGTGGATCTAAAGAGACAGGGTGAGGCTAGGGGCCGGGTTTTCTGATTGTCCAGCTAAGAACTTACATTTTACCCTAAAGCAGGGGTGGATTCATGTTTTGTGTTTTTTGAAGTTTATCAAACTTGCGGGAGTGGTGGTGAGAGATGAGGCTGCACAACAGCCAGCTCTATGTCTCCAAACCAGACAGAGGCATCTGGACCTATACGCAGGATAGATTTAGACTATGTAAGCTCCCATGTGGGATGCCCAGACCACACCCTTTAGGAAGATTTTAGATAGCTCTGAGATATTCAGATAGATACTGAGGTTTCCACGCAGCCCAGGATATAAACTTCGCCAAGAGAAGAATAGAGAAAATCGGAACATGACTGGCCTGACTTACCGGGGGGCCTTAGGATTGCATTTGGGATAAGACTGTGGAGTGATACAGATTTGGGAGAGGCAGAAAGAAGAAAAGGAGGGAGGGGAGTGGACTGTGCCTACGAGATCTGTTTCTCTGGCCCCTTTCTTTTTCTAAACGCCTAGAGGGTCAGAGAAAGTGATGGGCAAGATGGCAGGGAGAGGAGTTTGTAAAAGGGTAAAAGCAATGCAAACTAGAGAGTCCTGCAGGAGGAAGCCAATTTCCACTGGCTAGGAAGGACAAGAAATACCATTCAAGCAGAACTGGCCTTGAACTAGGTATTATGGGAAGAAAAATCTATAAGTAGAGAAGCACAGGACTGCCTTCAGCTGCAGTGTGGAAGAGGGAAAGTGGGCAGCATGGGCAGGGATCCCCGAGGGGTCAGCTGAGCAGAGGGGAGGGCTTGGGCAGGCGATGTGTGGGAGGGGGGTCTGGAGAGACAGAGTGAGGCTGGGGGCAAAGTCCTCTGGCTATCCAGCTAACAATTTACATTTTACCATGAAGGCAGGGGTGGATTCATGTTTCATGTTTTTTGAAGCTTATAAATAAAATTTAGGTTGGGGGTGCGGTGAACTATGATCACTCCACTGTACTATAGCCTGGGCCACAGAGTGAGACCCCCATGTCTAAGAAGAAAATAAAAATAAAAAATAAAAATAAAAGAATTTGGGGGAAGGTGGTAGGCAATCTAAGAAAAAGAATCTGAAATTATGAAAACAAAATTGTCAGGGCTCCCAGCATATGCAAATGATGGGCCATGAAGCTCAAGCTTCATATTAGCCTTGCATGTTCTTAAGCAGGGGGGATTCTCTGGGCTGCCATGCTTGGAAAGAACTGTTTGGTTCCGGGATGAATGGAGATGTTTTGGAGTGTTCAGGGTGGTACCAGATGAGTTTGCAAGCTTAATGGAGACTATGTTGGTTTCCTTGGGCTGGTTTAACAATTACCACAAGCTAGGTGGCTTAAGACAACAGAAACATCTTCCCTTTCAGTTCAGAAGTCTGAAATCAAGGTGTGGAAGGTTTGGTTCCTCCTGGAGGATGTGAGGGAAAAACTGGGCTCCGCTTTTCTCCTGGGCTCTGGTGGTTGCAGGAGTCCGTGGCATTCATGGCTTAGAGACACATCACTCCAATTTTGACTTCCATCTTCACACTGCCTTCTTCTCTGTGTTCTCTCCTCTTCCCATAAGGATACAAGTCATTGGATGTGGGGCTCACCTTAAAGCCAGGATGATTTCTTCCTGATTTCTTTAATTATATTGGCAAAAATCCTATTTCCAAATAAGGTCATAGTAACAGGTACCAGTAGGTTAGAATTTAGACATACCTTTTTTGAAGACACTATTCAACTCCCTACAGGGTCTAAACAAAATACCGCACAGTGTAGCACTTATGTCTATACTGCGGACCTGCGATCTCTTGTTGCTGTGTCCTTATATCAAATTTGGATCTTGACTCTGAGACCTTGGAGGGGTCACTGACCTCCCTGGGCGTCAGTTTGTTCAATAAAAAAGAGGTGGTTCTTACATTTTGCTTCACATAAAGATTTGAAAATCTGGCCAGGTGCGGTGACTCACGCCGTAATCCCAGCACTTTGGGAGGCTGAGACAGGTGGGTCATTTAAGGTCAAGAATTTGAGACCAGCCTGGTCAACATGGTGAAACCCCTTTTCTACCAAAAATACAAAAATTTGCCAGGTGTGGTGGCAGGCGCCTGTAATCCCAGCTACTTGGGAGGCTGAGGCAGGAGAATCGTTTGAACCTGGAAGGCAGAGGTTGTAGTGAGCTCAGATTGCGCCACTGAACTCCAGTCTGGGTGAGAAAGTGAGACCCTGTCTCAGAAAAAATAAATAAATAAATAAATAAAATTGAAATCCTTGTTGTTCAGGCCATGCCTCATATCAGTTAAACCAGAATCTCTTTGGGGTGGGATTTAGGAATTAATAGTGTTTTAAAAACTATCCAGGTGATTCCAGTGCACATTGAGTTTGAGACTAGTGCTCAACTTTAAATGTACAGGTGGATCAGTGTGAAAATGCAGATTCCAATTTGATCTGGACGGGGCCTGAGAGTCTGCATTTCTAACCACCCATCTCCCAGGTGATACTGAGGCAGCTGGTCTGAGGCCCACACCAAGTCTTAGGGTCTCCTGAGCTCTTACGTCATCCTATTCACTCTCCTGCAGTGGCCAGGCTGCAGGCTGTGATGGAGTGAGGTAGAAACATCTTAACAGGAAATGGCTTTCCTGAGAAACAGTTCAGTTTGGAGGTGGTTTATATACTGGGAAAGTCCATATGCTACACATAAATGGGATCTAATGAATTAATGACATTATTTAGAAACAGTTTCACTAAACGAAAGGCAGCAGCCAGCCCTGTGAGCTTTCTCCTGCACCCTGGAATGCTTCTGTTTAGTATAACATGTGTTAATACGGCCTCCCAAGACCTCTGAAAAGGGACAGCGCCCTTTCAGCAAACCAAAACGCCAGGAAAACAGCGAGAAGGATGTAAACAGTGTTCAACTTCAGATTTTAATCTGTCAAGTGCTGGTACTAGAAAAACAAACCCCTCCTCAACCTGGCCCTGAGGTCTGGGCTGTGTCAACTTTGTCACTGAACATTTGCACTCCACACAGAGGGGGCAGGCGGGAAGGAGTAGTGTGTCCAAAGGCCAAGGCTTTCTGTGCTGAGGCCACTTGACCACCCTGGGGTGCGTACCTGCTCAGAGACTGGGCTTGGATGCTTAGGGGCGATTCTCACCTATAGTGGCCTGTTAGAATCATCTGGGGAGGTTCAGATGGTACCTGTGTCTAGGCCCTCACCAGATCAATTAAAAATAATTTTTCTTGGGGTGGGGCTTGGGCAAGGGTATGTTTTCAATTTCTTCAGGTCATTCCAGTGTATACCAAGGACACTTTGCAGGTTCTGTGGCTATCCAGCTTGTAGTAGACTGTATAATTTGTTCGGCACATGTTTACTATGAGTCGTTACTATGTGTAAGTGTCAATTTGGGCTGCTGTAACAAAATACTATAAACTGGTGGCTTGTAAACAGAAAGTTATTTCTCACAGCCTGGGGCTGGGAAGTCCCAGATCAAGGTGCTGGCAGATCAGTATCTGGCGTGGGCTCTGGTTCCCAGATGGCATCTTTTCCCTGTGTCCTCACTTGGCGAGGCGAGGGAGCTCTCTGGGGTCTCTATGGACGCTCATCCTATTCATGAAGGGTTTGCCCTCATGACCTGATTACCTCCTAAAGCACCCAGCTCCAAATGTCCTCACATTGGAGATGATGAATTCTGGGGGGACACATTCAGTCTACAGATAGCAGCAAGGCTCTGTGCTCGGCACAGGGGAGACAGCAGAGAACAAGACGGCCAGAAGCTGGGAGGGAAGATACAAAACAACAAGTTGTTAATATAAAACTTAGGAATTTCAGTCGTAATAGAGGGCTATAAAGGTGAAGTACGGGATGCTACCAGACAGAGCGCGTCCGTGGAACAGAACCCAGCCTGAGAGGCAGCCTTGCAGAAGTGACATTTGAACAGAGTTCCAGGAGATGGGTAGGAATTATCTAGGGAGAGACACGGGAGGAGATTGTTCTTGGCCAAGAGAACAGCCAGCGTCAAGGCCTGGAAGAAGGAGGTGCACGGCGGATTAGAAGAACTGAGGGGAGGCCTCACTGGGGCCGTGGGATGCAGGAGGGGACAGCTGAGCCTTCTGGGTGGGAGGGGCCAGCTTTGGGGGCCAAGCTGGGGATTCGACGTTTATTAGTTTGGAGCTGTGTAAATGTTTTTCAAAATGTTTAGGTTCCCAAGGAAACTCCTCCAGGGCAGACAGAGCCCATGTGCCTTCTAATTCTGGTGTTTTTTTTTTTGAGATGGAGTTTCACTTTTGTCACCCAGGCTGGAGCGCGGTGGCGTGATCTCGGCTCACTGCAACCTCCACCTCTCGGGTTCAAGCGATTCAACTGCCTCAGGCTCCCGAGTAAGCTAGAACTACAGGCATGTTTTGGAGCTGGGCACCAGCGGGGCCCCTCTTTGGTCCCGGACACTCTGCATCTGATGGTACCAAAATAGGACGGCAAAGCTGGGTGCAGTGGCTCATGCCTGTAATCCCAGCACTTTTGGAGGGCGAGGTGCGTGGATCACTTGAGGTTAGGAGTTCGAGACCATCCTGGCCAACATGGTGAAACCCTAGTTCTACTAAAAATACAAAAATTAGCTGGGTGTGGTGGTGCATGCCTGTATTCTCAGCTATTCGGGGGGCTGAGGCACAAGAATGATTTGAACCCGGGAGGAGGAGGTTGCAGTGAGCCCAGATGGCACCACTGCACTCCAGCCTGAGCAACAGAGTGAGACTCCATCTCTCTCAAAATAATAATAATAATAATAATACTTCTTTAAAATGTTTTTTCTTTCTCCACCATCTCTCACCACCTTTAGTGTGTACTATCATTGAAGTTTATGAGACCCCTCACCTAAATATTATCCATTTAATCCTTTCAAGACGTAAGAGTAGACCACTGTTTATAGAAGAGAAGATTTAGAGAAGTGTTGCTACTTGTGAAAGTTTTCAGCGTGAGTAGAGACTCTTTTTCCCACTGGTCACCAAATGAAATCAGATACTATTTTATAACTATTTTATAACCTGCCTTATTCGTGTAACATAATCACTGAGTATTTTATTCACATTCTCAAATATTCTTCAAGCATGTCACTTTTTAATTTCTTTATTCTTACTGTAATCATTTTAAATGTGTATTCTTGAATTTATTAAAACATAAATATATGATGTGCACAGGAAAAGATTTGAGGGTGTCCATGCTAAAATGTCACCACCAGTTATGGATAGCTAAATGTGGTGTACTTGACTTTTTAAAAAACAGATTTACAATGTATTTATTACTTTTGTAAAAAAAAGTATGACAAATATAGAACAAAGAATTATTAATTTTCTATCTGCTAAGAGATTTGACATGGGAGATTCTATAACTTTTAATTAATTGACTAAACTGAATAAATACACATTGCGTAAAAGCACTTTAAAGGACTAGAACAATGATCGTGCAATAATCTACAAGTAAGAATGTCATTTTTTAAATTGGCTGCTTCTGGCTGGGTGTGGTAATCCTAGCACTTTGGGAGGCACAGATGGGAGGATTGCTTGAGGCTAGGAGTTGGACATCAGCCTGCGCAACATAGTGAGATTGCATCTCTGCAAAAAATTAGCTGAGGGTGATGGCACATAACTCAGTCTCAGCTGCTGGGGAGGTTGAAGTAGGAGGATCCCTTAACCCCAAGAGGTCAAGGCTGCAGTGAACTATGATTGTGTCACTGCACCTCTGCCTGGGCAATGGAGCAAGACCCTATCTCTTAAAAAAATTGCTGCTTCATATTCCTTTATTTGTATACAACCTAATTAGTACTATATTATTGGATATTTGTTTTCTCTGATTTTTGTAAATATTTATGTTCTCTGCAATCAATAGCCTTGATAAATACATTTTTGAAGATATTTTTGAACATTTCTTTAGGAAAAAAATCCTATAGGTGAAATTACTGGGTCAAAGGCTATGTACAATTTAAAAGTATTTTTAAAAAATATGTATTACTAATTTGCCTTCCAAAATAATTGTACAAATTTAAATTCTCACCAGCAGTGTATGAGATTGCCCATGCAAAACTTTTCAATGAAGCAAGGCCAGTTGGTCGGTAGCACTTTGGTTGCTGCAAATATTTAAGTCAAGTATTTCACAATGGAGTGCTTAGTGACCAGGACGCACCCATTTCCTCTTTGTTAAGTTGTTGCTTACTTTATTCCCGGGTCTGCTTTGGGTTTGCAGGGTCCAAGGTGGCGTTGCTCAATTTTTTCTGGAGCTACTTTCTCCCTTAACTCTCTCTGTGTGAACCTGGGTCTCTCTACGTATTTATGAGACAAAGAACACAGGTTCACCATTTTCCCTCAGCAGTTACTAAGTTTCCTTATACCTTTGTCCAATTCCAGGAATTCCAGTTCCATAGTCACAGATATCAGGACTTTCAGTGTTGAAAGCGACTTTCACGGTCACCAGGCCCATCGGTCCATCCATAGCAGCCTGACTCTTGACCAAGGATCATCAAATAGCTGGATGTGGCTGGGTGTGGTGGCTCCTGCCTGTAATCCCAGCACTTGGGGAGGCTGAGGCGGGTGGATCACCTGAGGTCAGGAGTTCGAGACTAGCCTGGCCAACCTGGCAAAATCCCATCTCTATTAAAATTACAGAAAAATTAGCCAGGTATGGTGGTGGGCACCTGTAATCCCAGCTACTCAGGAGGCTGAGGCAGGAGAATTGCTTGAATCTGGGAAGCGGAGGTTGCAGTGAACTGAGATTGTGCCATTGCACTCCAGCCTGGGCAACAAGGGCAAAACTCAATCTCTAAAAAAAAAAAAAAAAAAGTTGGATGTTCATCTCTCTAGGATGTGTCTGGTTCCAGTGTTGGGTTATTCTTTTTTTAAATGTATTTTTAATGTATATTTATTTTAGAGACATAATCTTGCTGTGTTTCCCAGGCTAGTCTCAAACTCTTGGGCTCAAGTGACCCTCCCATCTTGGCCTCCCAAGGATTATAGGCATGAGCCACTGTGCCCGGCTCTACTGGTCTTTTTTGTGCTTTTTGCTGTTCGTGTTAAGCTTAGAAAAACGTCCCTTATCTTGAGATTATATAAATCTATTCTTATATTTTCTTCCAGTCATTTTTAATCTACTTAAAAATGTGGAATACATTGTGAGCAAGAACTCTTAAGTTTTTTTTCCCTCTCAGGCTTATTCAGCTACCCCAGTATTACTAGGCATCTATGATGTCCCCAGGGATCTCAGATACCACTTTTATCTTATAGCAAATACTTACATACATTTTAGATTTTTTTTTCTTGTACTCTATAGTCTATTTACAGCCTATCATTTTAATGAGCTAATTATTATAACTTTTGATTATTTTAACTTCATTATATATTTTAAGAACTGACGAGATGCCATTCTTGTTTTAATTTTTCTTAACTATTACTGTATATTTTAAGTTGTTTTTGTTCTAAAACCCAATACAAAAATATTTCCTAATAGAAACATAAAAGCAATGCATGTCATGGCCAATATTACATGCAGTCAAGAGGGTATAAAATAGAAAGTATAGGCTCTCTCTCTTCTCTGCAGTTAACACTGTTAATGTTAACACTTGTAGTTTTTTGTTAGCACAAATAATTGCTCATTTTTTCCTGACGAACTTTAGATTACTTTTTCTTATTTTAAAAATTGGAATTGCCTTAAATGTATGAGATAATTTGAGAAAGGATTGCTGTCTTTATTATTTTTGAGTCTGTGCATCTAAGAACAAATCACATCCCTTGATTTATCTGAATATCTTTTATGTACGTCAGTAAAGTTTTACAGTTGTTTTCTTTTTTTTTCCTGAGACAGAGTTTCACTCTTGTTGCCCAGGCTGGAGTGCAGTGGCACGATCTCGGCTCACTGCAACCTCCGCCTCCCAGGTTCAAGTGATTCTCCTGCCTCAGCCTCTCGAGTAGCTGGGATTACAGGTGCGTGCCACCACACGTGGCTAATTTTTTTTTTTCTTTTGTATTTTCAGTAGAGACAGGGTTTCGCCATGTTGACCAGGTTGGTCTCGAACTCCTGACCTCAGGTGATCCGCCTGCCTCGGCCTCCCAAAGTGCTGGGATTACAGGCATGAGCCACTGCACCTGGCCTACAGTTATTTTCATATAGGGCCTTCATATTAAAAAAGTTTATTCCTTGGGATGTTATCTTTTATTAGATTTTATTTATTTATTTATTTGAGATAGAGTTTTGTTCTTGTTGCCTAGGCTGGAGTGCAATTGTGTGATCTTGGCTCACTGCAACCTCCGCCTCCTGGGTTCAAGTGATTCTCTTGCCTTAGCTTCCTGAGTATCTGGGATTACAGGTGCCTGCCACCACGCCCAGATAATTTTTGTATTTTTAGTGGAGACAGGGTTTCATCATGTTGGCCAGGCTGGTCTTGAACTCCTGGCCTCCGGTGATGCACCCACCTCGGCCTCCCAAAGTGCTGGGAATACAGGCATGAGCCACTGTGCCTGGACTTTTATTAGATTTTAGAATGGTATTATTTCCTTTTATATTTTCTCACTAGTTATTGCTGTAAAGTAGGTAAACCACTGTTTTGTTGTATATTATTTTTTGACTACTCATGTTACTAATTATTAGTAATTATGAGAATTTTAGCTATTTCTGTTGTTTTATACAATCACACTACCTATGTAAATGATTTTTTCTCTTTTTTGGTAGCTATATTGATGTTATTTTTATATAGAAAAACACAAGTTATAATATAGCAATTACTAGCGTACCTTCTTAAACAGAAATAATAGTCGTCATTTGATTACCTATTTGTTTTCGTTATCTTGTTGCAAAAGTAAAAAGCTCTAGAACAATATGAATTAACGGTGCTGAAATGGTCATATGTGGTTTTTTCTTGCCTTTTTTTTTTTATGTTGTTGTTTTGAGATGGAGTCTCTCTCTGTTGCCCAGGCTGGAGTGCAGTGGTGCAGTTTCAGCTCCCTGCGACCTCTGCCTCCCAGTTCAAGCGATTCTTGTGCCTCAGCCTCCTCAGTAGCTGGGATTACAGGTGTCTGCCACCTCCGGTCTGGCTAATTTTTGTATTTTTAGTAGAAATGGGGATTCATCATGTTGGCTAGGCTGGTCTCGAACTTCTGACCTCAAGTGATCCACCCTCCTCAGCCTCCCAAAGTGCTGGGATTAGCCACCGTGCCCGGCCGACATAATCGTTTTGATTCTACCTTTTTTGTTTTCCAGCTGTAAACATGCAATGGCACTGGATTATTCTGTAAAGTTCTATTTTCCTTAAAAGTAATACTTTTAAATTTGGAATTAGGTTTACGGAAAAGTTGCAAAAATAGTCCAGAGTTTTCCTGTATATCCCACACCCATTTTCCCCCATCGTGGTCTTACATAACCATCAAAACTAAGAAGCCAACATTGGTATCTAACTATTAACTAAACTCCAGACTTTATTCGAACTTTACTATTTTTTTCCCACTAATATTCCTTTTCTACTTCAGCAACCAATCCAGGATACCATGTTGCATTTAGTTGTCATGTCTCACTGTTACCAGAAAGTGGTCCCAATTCAGACCCCAAGAGAGAGTTTTTGGACCTCAAGCAAGAAAGAATTCAGAGCAAGTCCATAGAGTAAAGTGAAAGCAAGTTTTTTAGGAATGTAAAGGAATAAAGAATTGTTACTTCATAGGCAGAGCAGTGGTATGGCCTGCTTGACTGATTATTCTTATAGTTATTTCTTGATTATACGTTAAAGGAAGGGTGGAGGTCAGGTGGGGTGGCTCAACGCCTGTAATCCCAGCCCTTTGGGAGGCTGAGGCAGAAGAAGCGCTTGAACCCAGGAGATGAAGGTTGCAGTGAGCCGAGATCGCACCACTGCCCTCCAGCCTGGGTGACAAAGTGAGACTCCATCTCCAAAAAAAACAAAGGGGGTGGATTATTCATGAGTTTCCTAGGAGAGGGGAGGGGAATTCCAGGAACTGAGGGCTCCTCCTCTTTCTAGATCATATAGAGTAACTTCCTGATGTTGCCATGGCATTTGTAAACTGTCTTGGGGATGGTGGGAGTGTCTTTTAGCATGCTAATGCATTATAATTAGCATATAATGAGCAGTGAGAACAACCAGAGGTCATTTTCCTCACCATCCTGGATTTGGTGGGTTTTGGGTCAGCTTGTTTACTCCGTCCTGTTTTATCAGGAGGGTCATTGTCATTGTGACCTGTATCTTTTTTTTTTTTTTTTTTTGAGATGGGGTTTTGCTCATTGCCCAGGCTGGAGTGTAATGGCACAATTTTGGCCCACTGCAACCCCTGCCTTCTGGGTTCAACTGATTTGCCTGCCTCAGCCTCCTGAGTAGCTGGGGTTACAGGCACCCACCACCATGCCTGGCCAATTTTTGTATTTTTAGTAGAGAGGGAGTTTCACCATGTTGCCAGGCTGATCTTGAACTCCTAACCTCAGGTGATCCACCCGCCTTGGCCTCCCAAAGTGCTGGGATTACAGGTGTGAGCCACCATGCCCAGCCGTGACCTGTATCTTGTGTCAACCTCCTGTCACATCCTATAACTAAGAATGCCTGACCTCCTGGGAATGCAGCCCAGCAGGTCTCAGACTGATTTTACCCAGCTGCCATTCAAGATGGACTTGCTCTGGTTCAAACACCTCTGACATCATTAGTGTCCTCCAATCTGTGATAGTTTCTCAGTTTTTTCTTTCTTTTCTCTCTCTCTCTTTCTTTCTTTCTTTTCTCTCTCTCTTTCTTTCTTTCTTTCTTTCTTTCTTTCTTTCTTTCTTTCTTTCTTTCTTTCTTTCTTTCTTTCTTCTTTCTTTCCTTCTGTGAGATTTTAGTCAAATATTTTGTAGAATGCCCCTCAATTTGGATTTTCTCATGACTAGCTTGTGGTTTTGGGAAGACTACAGATGACAGTGTTCATCCCATTGCATCCCATCATGGGATACGTGTTGTTATGACAGAGTACAGGCAATGTGAACCTTGATCATCTGGCCAAGGTAGCGTTTGCCAGGTTTCTACCCTGTAAAGTTACTTTCTCCCCCACCGATGCTTCTTGGGAAGCAAATCACTAAGTCCAGCATACACTGAAGGATGAAGGGGTTGGGGGAGAGAACTGATTCTAATTAAATGAGAATCTTTCTGGTATTTTGCTATTATGATGTCGACTGTTGGTTTGTTTTAGATATTCTTGACCATGTTAGAGACGTAACTAAAGAAATGTATTTTTACATGAGCATCAGCTACCTAAATTATAATTCAGGGAAGAAATGAAAAAAATGAGTATAGGGAAAGAGAAGGGCTTTGAAGAAATTAAAACAATAGAAAGAAATTTTACTACTTGAATTAATTCAGAGGAAGCTCATGTGAATTAGTAAAAAGTCTATGCAGAATCTTTGACTTATTCCTTTTTATCTCCACAGGTTCTAAAAGATAGTATATTCTGGGAGTGCAGCAAGGGTTGGCAGAATGGAACTGAATAAACAAGTGGGTTTGTTATCCATCTCCGGAAGAATCTCTTAATTTTCTTGCCATTTAAAGTGTATTCAAGCCAGAAGCATATTTTAGGCTCCTTTTAAATCTTCTCTAAAAAGAAAGCCAGATTCAAAGGATTTGAATAGACATTTCTCCAAAGAAGATACACATGGCTAATAAGCACATGAAAAGATGCTCAAGATCATTAGCCATTAGGGAAATGCAAATCAAAACCACAGTGAGACACCACTTCCTATCCAGTAGGACAGCCAGAGTCAAAAAGATAGTAACTATTGGTGAGGATGTGGAGAAACTGGAACTGGCAGGGATGCAAAATGGTACAGCTGCTTTGGCAATAGTCTGGCAGTTTCTCAAAAAGTTAAACATAGAGTTACCACATGACCCAGCAATTCCGCTTTTAGGTATATACCCAAGATAAATGAAAACGTTATGTCCACACAAAAACTTGCACAAGAATGTTCATAGCAGCATTATTCATAAAAGGCCAAAACTAGAAACAATCCAGGTGTACATCAATTGATGAAAGGATAAATCAAATATGTCATAGCCACACATCAGAACATTACTGAACAATAAAAGTAAATCAACTACTGATACATGCTACAGTGTGGATGAACCTTGAAAACATCATGCTGGGCTGGGGGCGGTGGCTAAGGTCAAGCGTGGTGGCTCACACTTGTAATCCCAGCACTTTGGGAGGCTGAGGTGGATGGATCACTTGAGGTCGGGAGTTTGAGACCCACCTGGGCAACATGGTGAAACCCTGTCTCTACTAAAAATACAAAAATTAGCTGGGTGTGGTGTCACATGCCTGTAATCCTAGCTGCTCGGGAGGCTGAGGTAGGAGAATTGCTTGAGCCTGGGAGGCGGAGGTTGCAGTGAGCTAAGATTGCACCATTGCACTCCAGCCTGGACGACAGAGCGACACTCCGTCTCAGGAAAAAAAAAAAATCGTGTTGGAAAAAGTCAGTCACAGAGGACCGCATATTGTATGAAATGTCTGGAATAGGCACATTCACCGATAGAAAGTAGATTGGTGGTTGCCTAGGACAAAAGAATGACTGCTAATGCATGAGGGGTTTCTTTTGGGGGTGATGCAAATGTTCTAAATTTGATTGTGGTGATGGTTGCACAACTCTGAGTTTACTAAAAACAATGGAATGGTAAACTTCACATTAGTGAATTGTATGGTATGTGAGTTATATCTCAATAAGGTATTATTTTTTAGAAAAAGAGAGAACGGCAGATTTTGGAATATGGCTCCAGTTTAAAGAGACACTAAGGGCATAAATGCAGGCCACAAGTAAGCGAACAATACAGGGAGTACAGGAGGCAGTTTCAAAAACACAGGAGATCGCAGTTGCTCTAGAGCTGAGGATATGCTGGCACTCACGGAGAGAGACAGTGACCTCCTGTGTGATGACTTGAGGGCTGAAGTTCCAGTATTATGTGTTGGTATTAGAAATTCCTTCTTTATTCTTTCTTTCTTTCCTTCTTTTCATCTTTTTTTTTCTCTCCCCTCCTTTCTTTCTCTTTCTTTATATCTTTATCTCTTTCTGTCTTCTTTTTCTTGACATGATCTCACTCTGTCACCCAGGCTGGAGTGGAGTGGCATGATCATAGCTCACTGCAGCCTCGAATTCCTGGGCTTAAGTGATTCTTCTGTGTCAGCCTCCCAAATACCTGGGACTGAGCTGCACACCACCATGCACGCCACCATGCCTGGCTAATTTTTAAAAATATTTTGTAGAGAAGGGGTCTTGCTATGTTTCTCAGGCTAGTCTCCAACTCCTGGCCTCCAGGATCCTCCCACATCAGCCTCCCATAGCACTGGAATGACAGGTGAAAGTCACCTTGCCAGGCCATGAATTTAGTTCTTTAGATTGCAAACTTGAAATACAAGTAATCCAATACACAGTGTAAATCCACGCATCAGCTTTTTCCGATTGACAATGAGGGCAAGCAGGGTTGGATTGAGGAGGAGACCAGCCTCAGAGGGAGCCTGCAGGGATAGATGGCAGCTTGCTGTGCTCTAGAGAACTGGCGATGAGGGCGGCCAAAATGAGAGGTCCAAAGAGGCCCCACAGCCTAGCTAAGGGCTGTCCTAGAGGTCACCTCCATTCAGCCTCTGCCCTGGCCATAGCTCCATAGCTCGTCGCTTTGGGATGCAGCCTTGTGGTTCCATCTGTCTTTTTTTTTTTTTTTTTTTTCGAGACAAAGTCTCTCTTTGTCACCCAGGCTGGAGCGCAGTGGCGCAATCTCGGCTCACTGCAACCTCTGCCTCCCAGGTTCAAGCGATTCTCCCACCTCAGCCTCCCGAGTAGCTGGGATTACAGGCGCCCACCACCACGCCCAGCTAATTTTTTTTTTTTGTATTTTTAGTAAAGACAGGGTTTCACCATGTTGGTCAGGCTGGTCTTGAATTCGTGACCTTCAAGTGATCTGCTCACCTCGGCCTCCCAAAGTGCTGGGATTATAGGCATGAGCCACCGTGCCCGGCCATGTCTTGAACTTTCTCTATCAATTAGGAAGTGGGCTTAGGTTTTTCATGCCTATGACCCACTTTCAAATTCACTCTTATTGTCTTATTCTTTTGGCCATCTTTGGGTATCACGCTGCTGTTGGAACAGAACTGCTTCCTGCCCCATTGTGGTCGTTGAAGTACTCATGAGATAAAGCTCTTGCATGGTGCAGTCACTTCAGACCCTCATGCATGTAACTGCAGGTTATATCCATGCCATGTTACAGGACCCTCTCAGCTCCATGTTCTAGGAAACAGAAATTGTGTAATCGTATGTCAAAGAAATGCATTTTACATGTTGATCACTAATTGCAAGCAACATGCAAGCTATGGTTTGCAGGTGAGCCACACACCACTGTGTCAAAGTACACTGACTCAGAGCCACTGTGCTACACAAGACACACACATGTGCATGCACGTGCACACTTACATGCACACGCACTCTGTTGAAAGGACCAGTTCAGATTCAGATTTAGGTTTTCATCTGTTTTATATTCAACCTGTAATGCTTCCCATAAGCAAAGCTGGACTTTCCAGCAACTCTTGTTCCTTCTCTGGACTTCAGGTTTCTTGTCTAAAACTAGGAGACTGAATCTCTGGGGTTTTTCTACCTGCCATGGTTATGATTTGGGATGGGAAAGTCTGATCTCTCTAATGAGGTTGAGCTCCTTAAGGTTAGAGAAGCTAAATCATTTGTAAAGCGCTTCCCCTTCTGTAACACTGAACAGTGTTATCCTCTGCCATTGGGCATGGGAGGGAGGGAGGAGAGTGCTTTCAAGCTACCTCCTACTTTCCAGAACTAAAAGAAAAGTCCCTTTCTTGTTTGAGAATTGCTAATCTAGCTCTTTGAGGAAATGCTAAGTAAGGTAGGCACTGAGTGCCAGTACTTTGACCCTGTGTACTAACATTATTTTGCACGACATGTGCCTACCGGACTTTCTTTGATAACTTAAAAAGAAAGCAACTTTTATTTTATGCTCGGGGATACACGTGCAAATTTGTTACATGGATATATGCATGATGCTGAGGTTTGCGGTACCACTGATCCCATCACCCAGGTAGTGAGCATGGCACCCAATAGGAAACTTTTTAGCCCTTGTCCCCCGCTTCTCTCCCTGCTCCCTCTAGTAGTCCCCAGTGTGTGTTGTTGCCATTGGATAACATTTGGATAACTTTGGCTTTTTTTTTTTCTAGATAGCATCAGAGAAATGGGAATCCCCCCAACATATTCCCATCCCCATTCTTTATTCTCTTTGTCTCAAGACAGGCTGGGACGCTGGAAGAAACCCCCCTTTTGCAGTAGAGCATCTGGGATCCATTTAGGGCCCATAGTGCACTGGCAGAAGAAAGTGACCTAGTATGCTGGCCACAACTGCATCTGTTCCCTGTGCGGGTATCAGAGGGATCACGGCCCCTCCGGTAATTGCTGGAGACGGGGTCAACAGGGCCGAAGCTTCCTTCTCCTTGGGCTCCCTCCCCGACCCCACCACATTCCCTCTTAGGAAAGGCAAGTCGCCAGTCCTGTGACACCCCATCTGTCTGACTTACTGCAGCTCCTCCTCCCTCTCCACTCCCATTCTGCCACCCCCATCCCAAGGGCATGGGCTCAATCAATCTCTCCCGGCACCAGGGAGAGACTGAAGTCAGACAATGGAACTAATGGCTTAGCTCCCCAGGCACCTGGACAACATCCAGGGCTCTGGACACATTCCATGACGGTGCCATCCGTCTCCTTTAGGGGTGCCTTTGCTAACCTAAACATCTGAGCAAGAAGATCCATCTTACCCTATTCCAGGGATATGGGCTAGAGAGAGCATTACATCTGCTATGCCTGGTAAGAGGCAGCTTGGAGCCAATCACTGCGGGAAGACCTGGGCCAGGTAGGCAGGAATAGAGAGTAGAGACGACGTGAGGGGTCTGATATTCATGGAAACTTGCTGGGGGTTGCCTAAGACATACTGACACCTCACTCCCACATTACTAAAGAAAACATTATAAGGCATATTAAAAGGCAGAAAACACAGTTGAAGAGATGGAGCAAGCATCAGAACCGGATTCAGACACGGCAGGGATGTTGGAATTATCAGCCTGGGAATTTAAAACAGTTATGATTCATATGCTAAGGGCTCTAATGGATAAAGTAGACAGCCTTCAACAAAAGAAGAGAAATGAGAGCAGAGAGATGGAAATTCTGAAAAAGAACCAAAAAGAAATGCTAGAAATCAGAAGCACTATAATCCCAGCATTTTGGGAGGCCGAGGCAGGAGGATTGCTTGAGGCTAGGAGTTCAAGATGAGCCTGAGCATATAGTGAGACCCTGTCTCTACAAAAAGTTAAAAAAAAAAAAAAAAAGCCAGATGTGGTGGTGTGTTTCTGTAGTCCTAGTTACTTGAGAGGCTGAGGTGGGAGGATTGCTTGAACCCAGGAGGTCGAGGCTGTAATGAGCTATGATTGTGACACTGCACTCGAGCCTTAGCAACAGAGCAAGACCCTGTCTCTAAAAAACAAAACCAAAAAACACTCTAAAAGAAATGGAGAATGCATTTGGTGGGCACACTAGTAGGCTGGACATGGCCAAGGAAAGAATCTCTGAGCTTGAGGATATCTTTATAAAAACCTCTTCAATTGAAAAGCAAAGAGAAGGAAATAGAACGACATATTCAAGAACAGTGGGACAACTACAAAAAGTATAACGTATGTAGAATGGGAATACCAAAAGGAGAAGAGAAGAAATACAGTCTTGCATCACATAATGACATTTTGCTCAATATCATTGTGTTACCTCATGTGAGATGGTGGTCCTATAAGATTTTAACGGAGCCAAAAAACTCCTATTGCTTGTGATGTGGTAGCTATCATAGTGTTGTAGTGCAACATGTTACCTTTTCTATGTTTAGATATGTTTGTTTATTTATTTATTTTTTGAGATGGAGTCTTGCTCTGTCACCCAGGCAAGATCTTGGCCCAGTGGCATGATCTTGGCTCCACTGCAACCTCCTGGGTTCATGTGATTCTCCTGCATCAGCCTCCTGTGTAGCTGGAATTACAGGTGCCTGCCACCACACCCGGCTAATTTTTGTATTTTTAGTAAAGACGGGTTTTCACCATGTTGGCCAGGATGGTCTCGAACTCCTGGCCTCAAGTGATCTGCCTGCATTGGCCTCCCAAAGTGCTGGGATTACAGGCATAAGCCACTTTGCCCAGCCTCTATGTTTAGATATGTTTAGATTCACAGATACCATTGTGTTCCAATTGCCTACAGAATTCAGTAATGTAACATGCCATACAGGTTTGTAGCCTAGGAGCAATATGCCATGCCCTGTAGCCTACATGTGTAGTAGGACATTCCATCTAGATTTGTATAAGTACACTTGATGATATTCACACAATGATGAAATCATCAAACAATGCCTATCTCAGAATGCATCCCTATTGTTAAGCAATGTATAACTGTATTTGAAGCAATAATAACCGAGAATTTCTCCATATTAATGTCAGATCCAGGAATTTCTGAAAACACCAGCAGAATAAATCCAAAAAAACCCTATACCTAGGCAATTATATTCAAACTATGAAAAATCAAAGATAAAGAAAAAATCCTGAAAAAGCCAGAGAGAAAACATTTTACCAAGAGAGAAACAGAGATAAGAATTACATCTGATTTCTCCTCCATGCAAGCAAGAAGAGTGTAATAAAATATTTAAAGTGTTGAGAGAAAAAACCCTACCAACCTAGAATTCTGCACCTAGAATCCTGCAAAATTATCCTTCAAGAGTAAAAAAGAAATAATAACTTTCTCAGACTAAAAAAAAAAAAAAAAAAAAAAAAATGTCCGTGTGTGGTGGCTCATGCCTGTAATCCCAGCACTTTGGGAGGCCAAGGCCAGGTGGATCACCTGAGGTCAGGGGTTCAAGACCAGCCTGGCCAACATGGTGAAACCCTGTCTCTACTAAAAATGCAAAAATTAGCCAGGCTTGGTGGCATGTGCTTGTAATCCCAGCTACTTGGGAGGCTGAGGCAGGAGAATCATTTGAACCTGGGAGATGGAGGTTGCAGTGCGCTGATATCACGCACTCCAGCCTGGGTGACAGAGCAAGACTCCATCTCAAAAAAAAAAAAAAAAGAAGAAAAAAAGGAAATGTTAAAATAAGTTTTTTAGAGAGTAAGAAAAAGATATAGGTCAAAAACTGGAATCTACATAACTAGATATATTTATGATGCTTGGAAGAGCAGCAAAAAAGTGAAGTGAAAGTAAGATACTAAGAAACCCCACAGCTTACACTGGTTTTGGGATACAAAACAAGGAACACATACCTTGTCCTTAAGGAACTCACAATTTTTTTTTTTTGAAACAGAGTCTTGGCAGGTCGCGGTGGCTCACGCCTGTAATCCCAGCACTTTGGGAGGCTGAGGTGGGCAGATCACGAGGTCAGGAGATTGAGACTATCCTGGCTAACACGGCAAAACCCCGTTTCTACTAAAAATCCAAAAAACTAGCTGGGCGTGGTGGCGGGTACCTGTCATCCCAGCTACTTGGGAGGCTGAGGCAGGAGAATAGTGTGAACCCAGGAGGCGGAGCTTGCAGTGAGCCGAGATTGCATCACTTCACTCCAGCCTGGAAGACAGAGTGAGACTCCATCTCAAAAAAAAAAAAAAAAAAGAAACAGTCTCGCTCTGTTGGCCAGGCTGGAGTACAGTTACGTGATCTCGGCTCACTACAGCCTCCGCCTCCTGGGTTCAAATAATTCTCCTGCCCCAGACTCCTGAGTAGTTGGGATTAAAGGTGCACTACCACACCCAGCTAATTTTGGTATTTTTAGTAGAGATGAGGTTTCACCATTTTGGACAAGCTGGTCTTGAACTCCTGACTTCAGGTGATCCACCCGCCTTGACCTCCCAGAGTGCTGAGATTACAGGTGTGAGCCACCGCACCCAGCCAGGAACTCACATTCTAGGAGGAAAGAAAAGAAACAGCAGAGTTCATGGGAAAACTATAGGCTTTGGGATCAGAATCCTTGAGTTCCAGGTTGCGCTGTACCGCTTAGGAGCTTTGTTTGTGATGCAAGTTACTTGACTTCTCTGATCTGTTTCCTCAGTTGAATAGGAGAGAATGAGAAGTAATATATACACATATAAATAGAGTTCAACAAGCAAAAGTGTTGTTATCATGTGATTATTTAGATAGCTCAAATACAAGTCAGGACATGAAAATTACACAAATGAGGACCTGACAACGTGCTGAGGAAGGCAGAAGGCAGGGACCATGGTTTTTCCCACTGCAGGAGTCAGAGACATCTTCATGGAGGCAGTGGTCAAGAGAATACAGCTCATCTTCATTCTCCTGTCATTTAAATCGATGTCTGTTGTTTGGGCTGGGCACAATGGCTCACACCTGTAATTCCAATAATTAGAGAGGCTGAGATCGGGGGGGGGGGGATCACTTGAACTCAGGAGTTCGAGACCAGCCTGGGCAGCACAGTAAGACTATGTCTCTACAGAAAATTTAAAAATTAGCCAGGTGTCATGGCATGCACCTGTGGTTTTGGTCACAGGGGAGGCTGAGGCGGGAGGATCGCTTGAGCCCAGGAGTTCAAGGCTGCAGTGAGCTATGGATGGTGCCACTGCACTCCAGCTTGGGTGACAGAGTGAGATCCTATCTCTAATCTCTCTCTTTCTCTCTATCTACCTACCTAGTGAATCTTCTATTTATTGAGGACCTTCTATGTGGCAGACATTGAACCGAATGTTTTATGTTCATGATTTCACATAATCCATCCAATAGTATTGTCAGGTAGAGATGATGATTCCAGTTTCTCAGAGGAGAAACATGATATTCCTCAAGATTAAACAAGATGCCCTGGTCGCACAGCTAGTGGATGGTGGAGCTCAGAACCCTAATCTGAATGACTGCATTCTAAAGCTTGAGGCGTGGGGTCTTAGTTTAGAGGCACGGTGCTCTTCACACTGACAATTACTCTTCATTCCAAAAGAGACTCTTCCATTTATCTTTAAGATAGTTCACAAGGGGGCAGGCTGCTCTTGGAGGATCCTTGGCTCCGCTCATCAGTTTCATATACTTGGCTAATTTCTGAGATTTTTAATTGAAAAGATTCAAGGCAGGACTTTTCATTCTAGTGAGGAGAACTGGAGCACAAAACAGAAAACCCAGGCTGAAGTTTGTTAGGTGCACTCTGGAAGGGTTAGGAAAAGGCTTGCTAACTGAGAGGAGCACAGATTCCAGGGCTTGCACCAGAACCAGGCGCCAGGCACCTTGCTGGCTGGGCACCCAGGGGTCAGAATGAAATTGGGGACCCAGTAAGGTCAAGGCTCTTGTTTGAAGGTCCTGTGGCCCTGCACTAAGCAAGGATGACGAGAGCAGGTGCGGATGTCAGGGGCTTCTCACACATTCTGCCTCTAAATAAAGTTACACCCAGAAGTTGAATCCCTGGAACACCAAAAGCATGGGCAAGCCCAGTCTTCCCCCGTAGGCAGCAGCATTTGATACAACCAGATTCTGGGACACAGAGAAAATGTGGGCGATCCCTTGGGGTTTCTTTAGATAATAACCTTTTGTGTTTGTGCAAACTTCATTTTAAAAGCACTTTCATAATCGCTGTTGCTGAGTCTTCACAAAGTTCCTGGTCCTGACTTTTCTGTGGAAGCAAACAGAAGTGACCTGATGAGGTAGAAATCGCTTGGGATTGGCATCGAGTGAACGTGGGGTTTGACTCTTCTTCTGGATTTAATAGCCGTGACCTGGGTGAGTTGTTCACTCTTTTAAGTTTCAGTTTCCTTCTGTGAACAGTGAGGATTATCCTCAGGCAAGGATTAAGTGACATCTGATACATCAAGTGCCACACAGCGCCTGGCCCGATGCCAAGTGTTCGACAGGTGCCAGCCCCCTTTCTTTTTGCCTCTGTCCACTTCACTCCTGTTGTCTGCCCTTTCAGTCTGGCACCACCCGGCAGTTCTATCTGAACTGGGATGACCCACTGGCGTGGTTGTCAAGGCAGAGTTCCTGCATGTGTCTTTTGTCTCAAGGCTGGATGTGGAAGGCTGGGTAAGGTTGGTGCAGAGGCCGTCAGGGGGCCCAGGTGATCTCGGGTGCAGTGTCAGTCTCTGCTGCTCTGTATTCCTCTCTTGCACCATGGAGGGAGACCCGTGGTGTCCTGTGGTGTGGGCATATGTGGGTGGGTTATGGGGACAAGCTGGAAGCACCATCAGCTATGAATGGAGAGGTGACAGTTACTCAATGTGTTTCTTTGTGCCTGGGTTGGGGGAGGACTGGGGCTTGACCTGCATGAGATGGGGGGAGGCTGGGACTTGACCTGAATAGGATGGGGGTGGGGGACCTAGGATTTGGCCTGCATGGGGTTGGGAGGTAGGATAGGCACCATGTCATTCCAGGGACTTGGAGGCTGTTGTGCATAGAAGTGGTTAAACACTGCATCTCTATATTTTGGATTCTGAGTCAGGACACATGGTCTGATATAAATAAGCTCACAGTGGAAATGGCACAGAATATGCGAAACCAGGAGCACACCAGGAAACCCAAGATATGTGATCACTGAGCCTGTTCCATCTTCTGGGAGGAGTTGATTATATTCATTTAGAAGTTTGTTGATGCTTTTTCTGGGAACTTGTTTATTTTCCTTTCCTCAGGGTAGACAGAAAGAAGTCAGGATAGGTGGGATAGGAACTGAGAGAGATTCATATATTTGTTTATTTATTTTTTTACCTTTAGAGACAAGGTCTCACTCTGTCACCCAGGCTAGAGTGTAGTGGTACAATCATAGCTCAATGTAACTTCAAACTCCTGGGCTCAAGTGATTCTCCCACCTCAGACTCGGAGTAGCTAGGACTATAGGTGTGCACCACCATGCCTGGCTAATTATTTTAAAAACGTTTTTTGTAGATACAGGGGCTCGTTATGTTGTCCAGGCTGGTCATGAACTCTGAGAGGTATATTTTTAGAGGAAAGAACCTTTTAGGCCTCCTCCACTTTCCCCAAAATGTAGCACTTTCCACAAAATGTAGCACTTCCCATGAGCCTCACATCCAGATTCAGGCTGCATGTTTAAAGGCAACTTAAAAAACTCATGCAATCTTTCCTTATATTAATTTTATTAAATAACTTTTCTTTCAAAATCAAACACATCAAAGAGTAAAATGTCACTTGATATACAGTTCTTGTTATTTGAAGTAGTGACGTTGTATTAGATCACAGTGGACACTGAATTAGTGAACACTGAACCACTGCTCCTAAAAGAAATACAGGGTTAGGTTCCTGAGAGCCTCTGGTCACAGCATTTTCATCAACCAATCAGTATGTAACTTTTGTTTTATATGTGTTTCTGTTTAAAGTTGCCTTATTTAATATGTGATTGATTCATTACCACTGAATATTAACATGGAACTCATGCCTGATCAAAGCTTACCTAATACACATATTTTCTCCATAAGGCAAATCACAGCTTTCTTGCATTTAGGAATGCTAGAAAGTGCTTCAGCCCTACACTTGGGGGCCACAGTGAAATCACCAAAAAAAATACACAAAAATGTGAAAACGTTTAACACCTGGGAATGTGGGCATTGGGCTGCTCGAATTTCTCACAGTTGTGCAGGTTTCCTTGAATGACCATGAGCACCAATATGTGAGTGTTGACTTGTGGAGTACAAGGAAACTTTAGTGAGTAGGAGAATTTGCAAGCATATAATCTGTGAATAATGAGGATCAACTTGACTTTTCTTCCTCCATCTTCCCTCTCCCCCACACCTCCAAGTGCTTTTGGCAAAACCAGACTTTAGGGAAGACAATCACAGAATAAATTGATAGGATTCCTTTGTTTTGGAACTTGCCTGAGGACTTAGCATTTATTTATTCATTTATTTATCTACTTTTTTTTGAGATGGAGTCTCACTCTGTTGCCCAGGCTGGAGTGCAGTGGTACAATCTTGGCTCACTGCAGCCTCCACCTTGCGGGTTCCAGCAATTCTGCCTCAGCCTCCTGGGTAGCTGAGATTACAGGCACGTGCCACCATGCCTGGCTAATTTTTGTATTTTTAGTAGAGACGGGGTTTCATCATGTTGACCAGGCTGGTCTTGAACTCCTGACCTCAAGTGATCCTCCTGTCTCAGCCTCCCAAAGTGCTGGGATTACAGGCGTGAGCCACTGCCCCTGACACTTAGCATTTATTTTAACTTTAATTTTAGGTTGATAACTAATTGAAGCCATTCTCTCTCCTCAGGTCTAGGTAAGCAATGGTACTGGCCTAGGTAAGCAATGGTATTGTCCAGCTATCTCCTTGCAAGGTATACAAACACCTTCCAGATCTGACGTGTTGTCTTCTACATTGCCTTATCTTCTTCCATGCCCTTCCCAGTCTAGCTCCAGCCATACTGAATTCCGTGTAGTTTCCTCCTGTGTATATGTGTGTTTGCATATTCTGATCTCTATGCCCAAGCTCTTTCCTGCCTGCATTGGCTTTTCAAGTATTGCCTCCCTGTGAAGCTTTGACAGTGAAGTGCCTCCCTCTGTTCTTGATATCCTAAGCATGCAAACCTATTTACCTTGTTTTATTTTGTTTATTTATTTTTTTGAGACAGGGTCTCATTCTGTTACCCCTGCTGGAGTGAAGTGGTGTGATCTTGGCTCACTGCAGCCTTGACAGCCTCCCTAGTAGCTGGGATTACAGGTTTGCCACTGCACATGGCTAATTTTTTTTTTTTTGTAGTGATGGGGTTTCACCATGTTGCCCAGGCTGGTCTTGAACTCCTGGGCTCAAGTGATCCACCTGTCTTGGCCTCCCAAAGTGCTAGGATTACAGGCATGAGCCATCATGCCTGGCCCCCTACCAGGGGTTTGTCTGTTTACCTGTTTGTTTTTCCCATAAGAATGTGAGCCCTTTAAGGGAAGGGACCCTCTCATCTTTGTCTACCAGTGCTTGGCAAGTGCCTTCATGAAAGGAGGGATAGAGGGGTGAAGAAGGAAGAGAGTGTTCCAAGATGTTGACACTTTTGCTCACGGTGGTTGAAAACACCAGTATAAGTTAATTAGGACTCATCAAAGGAAGAAAGCAAGGCATCTTATTTTTCTCTTTATTCATGTACCTATGTTCATGAGCTTAAAAAATTAGGTGTAATTTTCACAAAGGTTTAAAAAAATTAGGAGTAATTTATTGGAAATCCTTGTGTTCAGCCAAATATCGTGTAAATTACAGACCTTTCATTTCACATTTCTATGAAATATATCTGACTGATAGTGGAGAGCGATAAAGTGGAATCTTGATCTTGTGCCCAAGAAGTAGTTACTATGTACCCATTGCAAGTCATTTCACCTTTTGGGACCTCAGTTTCTGCAGCTAAAAAATAAAAACATTAAGAGATTACACTGGAGTGTGAGTGTTCTGCTGTTTCTATCTGCCCAGCATCCTTTCTGTCTAGGATTAGGCATGACCAGAAGAATCAGACCTGATAAATCTATGTATTTCCTCTATCTGGCCAGAATAATTGGTTCAGGAATGGACATATGATTAAAGTCTGAAACTGTGGAACTTTTGGCCAGGTGTGGTGGCTCATGCTTCTAATCTCAGCACTTTGGGAGGCCAAGGCAGGAGAATCAGTTGAACCCAGGAGATGGAGGTTGCAGAGAGCCGAGATCACGCCACTGTACTCCAGCCTGGGCGACAGAGTGAGACTCCATCTCAAAAACAAAAAACAAACAAACAAAAAAGGCAAAAACTTTTATAGAAACTATTAGTTTAACATGGCAGATGAGATGCTATTAGTCTTCCTCCAAAATCCATTTTCTCCATCTCCCTTAGTAACAGAACTCTTGATTTTTAGCTGGGCTTATAGCAGCCAGGAACAAAGATTACACTCCTAGTCTCCCTTACAACTGGGTGTGAGCATATGATTACATTTGACCAAGGATTTTTTTTTTTTTTTTTTTTTTAAGAGATGGGGGTTTTCCTTTAAGAAGTGGACAAAAGATATAAACAGACACTTCTCAAAAGAAGGCATTCATGCAGCCAACAAACATATGAAAAAAAGCTCAGCATCACTGATTATTAGAGAAATGCAAATCAAGACCACAATGAGATACCATCTCATGCCAGTCAGAATGGTGACTATTAAAAAGTCTAGAAACAACAGATGCTGGTGAAGTTGCAGAGAACGCTTTTACACTGATGGTGGGAATGTAAATTAATTCAACCATTGTGGAAAACAGTGTGACAATTCCTCAAAGATCTAGAACCACAATACTAATTGACCAAGCAATCCCATTACTGGGTATATACCCAGAGGAATATAAATCATTCTATCACAAAGATACACACATGCATATGTTCATTGCAGCACTATTCACAATAGCAAAGACATGGAATCAACACAAATGCCCATCAATGATAGACTGGATAAAGAAAATGTGGTACATATATGCCATGGAATACTATGCATCCATAAATGCATGTCCTTTGCAGGGGACATGTCCTTTGCAGGGACATGGATGCAGCTGGAACCATTATCCTTAGCAAACTAATGCAGGGACAGAAAACCAAACACTGCATGTTCTTACTTATAAGTGGGAGCTGAACAGTGAGAACATATGGACATAGGGAGGGGAACAACACACACTAGGGCCTGTCAGGGAGTGGGTGTGGGGAGGGAGAGCATTAGGAAAAATAGCTAATATATTAACAGTAGTGCTTAATACCTAGATGATGGGTTGATAAGTGCAGCAAACCACCATGGCACATGTTTACCTATGTGACAAAGCTGCACGTCCTGCACATGTACCCCAGAACTTAAAATAAAAATAAAAGAGAGACAGGGTCTTGTTTTGTCACCTAGGCTGGGGTGCAGTGGTGGCATCATAGCTCACTGCAGTCTTAATCTTCTGGGATCATGTAATCCTCCTGCCTCCGCTTCCTGAGTAGCTGTGACTACAGATACATGCTACCATGCCTAGATAAATTTTTTATTTTTATTCTTTTAGTAGAGACAGGGTCTTGCTATGTTGCCCAGGCTGGTCTCAAACTCCTGATCTCAAGCAGTTCTCCTGCATTAACCTCCCAAAGCACTAGGATTATAGGTGTGAGCCACCACACCCAGCCTTGACTGAGGATTTAAGAGGAAGTATTATATATTACTTCCTGAAAGTGTCCTTAAAGAAAGGTGGGGAAGTCTTTTTTCTTACCTTTTTCTTTCATGCTAGTTGGAATACAGACAAGATGGCTGGAGCTCAAGCAGCCGTATTAGACTATGAATTGGAAGTCACCTGTGGCAGATAGCAAAGCAATAAAAAGAGGAAGCCTGGGCCAGGCACAGTGGCTCACTCCTGTAATCCCAGCACTTTGGGAGACTGAGGCAGGAAGATAACTTGAGCCCAGGAGTTTGATATCTGCCTGGCCAACATAGTGAGACTTTGTCTCTACAAATAATAATAAAAAAAAATTAGCAGGGCATGGTGACACATACCTGTGGTCCCAGCTACTTGGGAGGCTGAGGTGGACATCACGTGAACCCGGGAGGTGTTGGGGCTGCGGTGAGCCATGATCACGTCACGGCACTCTGGGCTGGGTGACAGAGTGAGAACCCATTTCGAAAAAAGGAAGCCTGGATTACTGATGTTTGTGGAGCAACTATACAGCCCTGGACTGCTTACTCTGGGGTTTTGTTTATATAAGACAGAATGAACTTCTAGCTTGTTTAAACAGTTGTCACTTTGAGTTTTCTTTTACTTGGCAGCTTAACCTCATCCTGATTGATGGAGAACTATTGGGGAGGACAACCACTGGGCTTCTGACATGACCGGCAGGAAGCCTGAACCCTCTGGATGGTCATCTCGCCACCACACGGGAAGGAAGTTTGCCTGAATAAAGCCGACATAGGAGGCAAGGTTGGAAACAGAGACTCCCTCAGCCCCTCGGATGTCAATGAAGCCACTGTATCTGGCTGTGCTTGAAGCTCACAGCCTTTAACTTTTCAGTTTATGTGTGACACTACTTTTGCCTAAGTGAATTTTGTGTAAATCAGGGTCTCTGTCTTTCACAACTGAGAGTCCCATCTGATACAAAGCAGCAGAACGACTTCTCCCAACAACTTCTTACTCAGAAACCCAATCATATTCAGAAGGGGCACAAAGAGCTTCTTTGGCTCAGGCAGGGTAGGAGGATGGAGCCTGAGATCTCTTAGGAATTGCTTGTTCTCCTCACAGCACAGCCTGGAAAACACAAAACTAGACGAGTCTACGATCCTGTGGAAGAACACAGCTAATTCTGAGTGTTCATTTCAAAGCAAATGCCTGCTGCTTTTCTAGAATCACTCAAAGCTGGTTATTGCATCATTGCTACTTTTTAACATGTTTTTTTAGCCTTTGTTAGTAATGTTAATAAGGCAAGTAGACACCTTAGTTGAAACAAGCCCAGCCCTCCCTTGGCTGTTTCAACACATTCAGTTATCCTCATCTTGAATGCTCATTCTTAATCAAGATTCAGCAATCAGGTCTCTTAGTTTTAGATAATTCATTTATATTTTGACTTGTGAGACTTGAGCTTAGGGTTAGCTAGATTCGCACAGACATTAACCCTCCTCTGGCTAATTCTGCCATTGTTTCAATGTCTGGCATTTGGGATTTGTTCAGTTGGTTGCTCCTTCGAACCAAGTTTAATTTGCAAGGGAGGGGATCAGATTCCAAAGCTGGATCCCATTTCCATTGCTTCAGGAGCGACTCAGAATATGGCACCAAGACCAGTTGCCTCTTCTAAGGGATCTAAGCCTTTTTGTGGAGGAAGGAGGGCATCGCCTGCCTCAGCTTCCACTCTGCATGCAGCCTCTTTGGTGCTGGCCTGTTTACTAACCACAGTGGACTGCCCTGTCTTGGGAAAGGAAGTGTGTTCTCTGCCCTGATCAACAAAGGGCACCTTGGATCACCATTGATCTGCTGGAATGTTGGATGCCTTCTGAGGGGGAAATGTGCATTTTCTTCTTGATCTGAGCATTGTTGACATTTTCACTGGCAGGCCAGCCTTGAAAAGCCACATCCTGGCCAGAGAAGAGCTGAAATCTCACTCAAGCACTTGCTCTAGGCGATCACTCTGGGATCCAGGGCTGAGGCTTTCATTGGGGTCATGGAAGCACTGGGATCACGGAACACCATTCTTTCCAGCGTCGGGAAGACACAGCAATTATAAGCTGTTTCTTCCTCTTCCCAGGGCTTGTGTATACCATTGCTGCAGACCCAGGGATGTTTAGAACTAGGCTTGGTGTCAGATCAGAGACTTGGTAGAATTTTCAGCTCTTTGTGTGAGAAAAGTGGCAGCAACATAACCATCTTAAAAGCTGCTTTGGAGCCAGGCCTAACCCAGTCAAATTGCTGTTGCTTTATCAGAAGTTGATGGTGCGAGTCTCAGCTTCAACTAGACACTCTTAAAGGGAACAGAGTTAAACCAGCATGAGTACTCCTTTCCCCAAAGGCAGAAAGATGAAGCTTGCATTTGCAACAACCCTTGAGCTGTCAGGCATACAGTACCCCTTTTATTGTTTGTAAAATTCTTTGCTCAATCAATAACCACACAAGTATTTTCTGTGTACGTGTTTTGTGCCTAGAACCATGCTTCATATTAAGGAAGTCTCGAGAATGAGGATGTTTCTGCCATGGGAGGGCCTGTGGTTTAGTGGAATGGGACACTCTTGTGATCTGGAATGAAGATAAGGCGTTCTCATGACCCTAGATTATAGCGGACGTGGGAAAGGGGGTAAAGGATTTGGTTGCTTGAGAGTAAAAGAAATAAAGTGAGATTCACTGTATTTCAAGGTTGGGCATGATGTGCTTTGGATGTGTGTCCCTTCCAAATCTCATGTTGAAATGTGAGCCCCGATGTTGGAGGTGGGCATAGTGGGAGGTGGTTGGTTCAAGGGGGTGGATCCCTCACTCATGGCTTGGTGCCATCCCCTTGGTGGAGTGAGTACTCGCTCTATTAGTTCATATCTCTTCCTCTCTTTTTTCCTTCCTCTCTTTCCATGTGATCTCTGCACATGCCGGCTCCCTCTTTGCCTCCTGCCATGACTAGAAGCTTCCCGAGGCCTCACCAGGAGCAAATGCCAGCACCATGCTTCTTGCACAACCTGCAGAACCAGAAACCAAAATAAACTTTTCTTTACAAATTACCCAGCCTCACAAATTCCTTCATAGCAATGCAAACTGACTAACACAGGCCAGGTGCAGGGGCTCACACCTGTAATCCCAGCACTTGGGAGGCCAAGGTGGGTGGATCACCTGAGGTCAGGAGTTTGAGACCAGTCTGGCCAACATGGCGAAAACCCATCTCTACTAAAAATACAAAAAGTAGCTGGGCATGGTGGTGTATGCCTGTAGTTTCAGCTACTTGGGAGGCTGAAGCAGGAGAATCGTGTGAACCTAGGAGGCAGAGGTTGCAGTGAGCCGAGATCACACCACTGTACCCCAGCCTGGCTGACAGAGTGAGATTCCATTTCAAAAACAAACAAACAAATAAACACTGACTAACACGGGCATACCCTTGATTTTGTCATATCTCTGAATGAAGGTTTGCCAGACAGACCTTCTAGCAGGAATTTCAGTTTCCTGAGAACAGGGTCTTTCGTGGATTTGTTTACAGTTGTGTCTTCATTTGATAAATATTCACTACATGAGTTAATTGGAGGCTGGGTGCTGTGGCTCATGCCTCTAATTCCAGTTCTTGGGAAGGCGGAGGTGGGAGGATCCCTTGAGCTCAGGAGTTCAAGACCAGCCTGGGCAACACAGTAAGACTTTCTACAAAAATTTTTAAAAATTAGCCAAGCCTGGTGGTGTGTACCTGTAGTCCCAGCTACCTGGGGAGCTAAGGCAGAAGGATAGCTTGAGACTAGAAGTTCGAGGGTGCAGTGAGCCGTGATTGCACCAGTGCACTTCACCTGGAGTGATTCTGTCTCAAAAAGAAAAAAAAAAAGTTAATGAGAGACTGAGGCAGACATGGTAAAAGACCTCCCATTCCCATAGACTACCTTTGCATTTATTTCTGAATGAGTTTTGGGAAGGGGATGACCTCTTTCTGCTGTATCTCTAGGAGCTAGGTGAGGGTTCCAGGGATAAGCAAAAGGTGTGCCAGCATCTTGGCATATATTTCCAGACACTCTCCCCTCAGTTGCTCATCAGAGGCGCCCTCTGAGAGATTTCCAGAAAACTTATGGAGAGTCAAGCATTTGCTTATCTTTGGGAGGCATATACATTCCCCTTTGCTGTCTCTGAAGGTTGTTATCTGAAAACTGTCTAGACTTTAGATTCAAGCTGGGCAGGAGAAGGGCAATGAAATACTTCTCCACTTGGGGGTGGGGCTGGACGCGATGAAATATTTCCACTGCTGACCTGTGGGGCTGACTCCCTGCACAGTCAGCTCGAGGCCCCACAACTCGGGGCATGGGGTTTGTCAGTGTCTCAGTGCCGTCCCATCTGGGAGAGACTGTATATTGCTTGGCTTGCACAAAGAGTTTTTTTGCAATAAACTTTTCAATTTGGGTAAAGAGGGAGCAGGAAAGGCCTTTCATCTTGTCTTTTGTGTGGTATCTGTGATGGGGTTAGGGTGACTGCTCCGAACTGATTAGAGAGCATTTTGGTGGGATGGTGGGAGGTGGATTCCAGCCTTGTTTTGGATCCATGTCTAACTTTTTTTTTGTTGTTAAAGAAAAAAAAAAATCTCCTTTCATCCCAAAGCTCAACGTGCGAGCATCCAGCCAAAAGTACGTTTTTTTTGCAGTTTATTAAATATGTTGCGTCTTAGATCTTATATTAAAATCTATTTCCTTTCTGCAGGGGACAAGTTGAAACCAGAAAACTTGCCTTATAATTTTTCCACTTTGATTCTGCTGCTTGCAAAGGGCACCTCCAGTCCTCCAGTTGCAATAGGGAGTTGCTCCTTAGGAAGGGAGTTAACTCTTGTTTCGCTACCCATCGGGGCTGGGAGGAGCAGCTGGCCTTCCTTCATCACTGGACCCAGCCTAACCTCCCCTCACTGCACAGCTTTGACTCAGCATCAGTCAACTGAGTTAAGGGAGCATGCTGGCTCTGCAAGTTACACTAAATCAAACTCTTTCTTAATCTACTCCACCATCAAATAGGCATTGTGAGCTGCTGGTTTAGATACAGAAGGGATTCTCCCTGCTCTGGGGTCTGCCTTGAGCTCTCCAGCCCTGTGTTGTCTCTTCCACCTGATTCCTTGGGCATCTGTCTTACAGCAACACACACTTCAAGGTCCTAGAAATCTCCACTAAGAAGAGAACTCATTGTGTCCCAAGGCGGCCCATCCCAGTGCAGACCTCTCTAATTGTTAAGATGTTTTTCCTCATGTTGGGTTGGTCTGTCCTGCTTCTATGCATTGGTCTCTGCCCTGACAGCTGGAGAAACCGAATTTAATTTAAATCAGCCTCCCATGGTGTATTACTCCGTTTTCATGCTGCTAATATACCTGAGACTGGTAATTTTTAAAGGAAAAGAGGTTTAATGGACTCACAGTTCCATGTGGCTGGGGAGGCTTCACCATTATGGTGGAAGGCGAAAGGCATGTCTTCCATGGTGACAGACAAGAGAATAGGAATCAAGTACAAGGGTTTTCCCCTTACAAAACCATCAGATCTTGTGAGACTTACTTACTACCATGAGAACAGTGTTGGGGAAACCACCCCTATGATTCAGTTATCTCCCACTGGGTCCCTCCTGCAACACATAAGAATTACGGGAGCTACAATTCAAGGTGAGATTTGGGTGGGGACACAGCCAAACCATATCACATGGGGAAGGGTAGGGATGCTGGTTGAGACCCCAGGATAGGAGCTTGGGCCCAGTGTGCCCAGAGTTGGCAAATTTTCAAGAGAAGCTCAAAATTCACATTTTCAATGTGAACTCTCACTTTCTAAATGCTGACAACTCATTTTTAAAAATTAGCATAGAACAGCAAACAAATCACAGCTTTAGGTCAGGAACAGCCCCTTGGGTCTTCACTTTGTGATAGAAACATGAAGATCAGCAATTGCAGGCTGAGAACTGTGTACAGTTCTGGAATCTTTGGATTTTGCTAATCTCTGTTTCCCTGGGATGGTTAGCATGCAGTTCTTACAGTGTTCATATTCATGGAGGAAGGGTAGAGAGAGAAGGGTAGAGAAAAGCTGGTGTCGAGGAGGGCAGCTTCAGGTGCTGGTGTGGGTGGAAGAGCCTAGGAGGAGAGGATGTAGGCAGAGGACAAGTGCCCCTAGCAGGGAAGAAAACAGAATACAGAGGCCAGCCTGGCTGCAGAAGAGAGAGGTCCTGAGAGTCCTGAGAGGAGTCCTGAGGTCCTCTTGAGCCTCAGGAAGATGGCAGCCTCCTGCACTTGTTGGGCTGGGGAGACAGGAGCTAACTGGGCAGGCCCTGGGGCCAGGGATGGAGAGGCAGTTCCTGGGCAGGTGGTGGAGGTGGGACCAGTTGGAGGGGAAGTGAGAGCAGGATTCTCTGAATTCAGAGCTGAAGGAGCAGCTATATTATGGGGCTCATTGAGAATGTTATTTTTTGAGTGTTTTCTTGCTGATGCCTTGGCTAAGATCACGCTCTTTCTCAGTCTCTATTATGTGGGCACATGGGCATTTTTACCTTCGCCCTTTATACCCATCACATACTAAGCCCTTCAAGAATGTCTGTAGAATGAATAAACATGTGCATGTGTACACCGTGAATGTCTTTTTGTGTGAAACGTGTGGACTTGGTGGAGGAGGAGGACTGCACATCTTCTTCAGGAACCCTGAGGTGTCAGCTGAGGCTCTCAGAACTTTAGCCTTCGTGAGGGTTCACTGCCACCTCCCCCAACCTCCTATGCTGGGAGACAGTCAAGAGCTGTCAGTCTGGTTTTGGGGGCACCAGGTTTAAACCTCTAAACAAACAGGAGGAACTGTGGCATTCCTGGGCATTTGTGCAGAGAAAGTAGCCAGGTAGGAAAAAGCTACTGAAAAGTTACAGAATGGATATCAATCTTGGAGACAGCAGAGAAGCATGGTGTGGGCTTACTGGCTGTGGTAAGGATGGGTGGTGTCAGACCAATCCCTGGGGGATTTTCTTAAGTCCCCAAAGAAATGGAGAAGCAAGGAGAAAGGCCTGACGGTCTCAATGGGCTCAAAGGGCTGTGATGGCTTGGAGAGGCTTGGTCTGGACTCAAAACAGTGGACAGAGGCAGGCAGCAGGGGAGGGCGCGGGAAGGACAGCCACTGTTGGGAGAAGAAAGCTGGCTTGCTGCCTAGACAGCAAACTGAGTGCCCGTGGCCTATCTGCTGGAGACTGGACCCAAAGTCTCATATTATGCCTGGGTCTTTTAGGACTAGGTGAAACACGTGTATTATTATTTGATATTATCTATCTCATCTGTCTATCTATCTATCTATCTATCTATCTATCTATCTATCTATCATCTATCTATCTATCTATCTTCTATCTTTCACCCATTCGTGTATTTATTTATCGACCTATCTATCCATTCTTTTGTACACACATACATATCTATTATATAAAAATAAATTAATATATTCAAAATTCATAATGGCCATGCCTATTTGCAAATCTAAGAAATAATTTCATCACATTAAAGAAAGTGCCAAGGTGATGAGGTGTAGATTTAAAAATGTAGCATTTTTCCATGACTTTGGGGGTGCTCTTTAGATTTTTCCCAACTTCTGCCCTTCATTCTTTAATTTTCTTCCTTCTGAGAAAAAGCATTCTTAAATGTGCAGTGCATTCTTAAGTTGTTTTAAGGTAAAAGAAGATGGTGTGAAAAGAGACAAAAAGGAATGTTCCTTCACAGAACTTATCTGTTTCAAAGGTATTTGAAATTCCCAAGGTTGATACTGCAATGTGGCTTCTCATTTGCGCTGCTGGAAAAGAAAAGGCTTTGGGGTCCCCCAGCCGGCTCAGCCCTGGAAGAGTCAGGAGCTCATCTTTTGTGCTGATCTTCAGTGCCTGCCCACCCGGGTTCTGAGCAGGCAGCTATGGGGTGGGGGCCAGGATCTTAGGAGACGTCTTCTTCCTCCTCCCCCTCTTCCTACTCCTCTTCCTTCTCCTCCTCCTCCAGACAGTTGGCCATGATCCTGCCAAACCAGCCAAGTCTGCTTTCTAAGAAAGGGACACGGAGCTTCCCTTGGGAGGAAGCCATGGGCCTTGCACAAAAGAATCCTGGCCACAGGGGGCCGGCTGGGCAGGACCCAGCCACAGGATGTGCATCTTGGAAAAAAAAACTCCAAAGTCTCCAAGAAATATAATTTTAGCAATGTTATTTTCCAGTGATCGTAGAAATGTCATAATCATGTCTCTTCCCCAAGGCAAAAAATAGAAACCTTGACATGAAGGGAGTGATCTGCAGGCTTTTCGGACAAATTGGCACCCACTGGTCTCTCCTCTTCCCTCTTCATCTGCTCCACACATTTTGGCATTTAACTCCACTCTGCTCCAAATGATTCTCTAGTTTCATGCCTGGATGTCTTGTCTTCCCCACTAACCTGGTGTCTCTTCTTTCTGATGTCAGTTTCTTTCTGTAGACTGGCCCTGTTCTGCCCTGATCCAAGGAGACCCCTAGTCTGTGGTGGACCTGCTGGTATTTGGGAACCCCTGAGTGCCCCAGGAGCCTGCTTGAACTCCACAGCCATGGCCAGGCTGTGTCTTGGCTCTGGGCTTTGTCCACCGGGATGGAAGCTTTCCCTGAGCCCGGCCTGATCATTACACCACCTCACTCCTGCCAGCTCCTAGGTGTCCCTGGATCCTCATGCTGGTCTTTTTGTATTGACTTCCACATTACTGCCTCTTGTCTGATGCGAAGAAGCGCTGCGGCTTCCGAGATGCTGCTGCATGGCTCTGCCCTGCTCTTGGGGCTCCAACCCCTGGGCATCAGCTTGACTCAGATCTAACCCCAGTTGACGGTGCTCAGTGGACTCTGTGATTCTGACCCTGATCCCACTTTGGCAAGGGTCGGATCTCCTGTTCTGGCCAATTCTCTCCTCCATTTCTACCCCATGCCCACGCAGGTTCTTTTCTGCCCTCCTGTCATCTCTGTGTAGGCCGCATCAATCTTATTATTATTATTCCTAATGGTCCTTAGCATTCTGCTGAGAATTCAGCAATGTTTGTGAAATTAAACCAATGTTGCCCAAAATATGATTGTTTTTAGAGTTAGGCAACAGTAGGTGTGAAGGAGAGAGACAGCCACCAGGGAATAAAGAGCAAGCTGAGCCATGAGGCTAGTGATGTGATGAGCAGAAAAAGCCAAGCCTTCTCCTAAGGAGGGCCAGGCAGCTTGCTGTCCTCTGCAACAGGCTGTGACTTAGAGAGAAGGAAAACAGCTCACCTGAGCCACACTAAGCAGCAAGCGGTAACTGCTTATGTTGTGACAACCTGCAACCAAAAATCGTGGAGTTTTGTAGCAGCCGGGGTCCTCTGGAGAGATAGAAGCAATAGGATGAATAGAGAGATAGAGAGATGGGTAAATAAATAGAGATATAGTTAGATAGATAGATAGATAGATAGATAGATAGATAGATAGATAGATAGATAGATAGATGAGAGAGGAATTACTAGAAGGATTGGTTCATGCCATTATGGAGGCTGACAAGGCCTCCATAAGGAGGCCATGAAGGCCATTTGCGACCTGAAGAATCCGGGATGCCAGTAGCATGGTTCAGTCCAAGTCTGGAGGCCTCAGAGCCAGAGAAGCCCATGGTGTAACTTCTGGTCTGAGGCCAGAGGCCTGAGGATCCACAGGGCCGCTGGTGTAAGTCCTGGAGTCCACAAGCCAGAAAGCCTGGAGTTCTAATGTCCAAGGACAGAAAAGAAGAGTGTATCCTAGCTGCACGAGAGAGAGAAAGTTGCCCGTTTGTTCTACCTGGGCCCCCAGCTGATGGGAGTGAATTGGTGATCTGCGTTCACCCACATTGAGGGCAGATCCCCACTCAGTCCACTGACTCACTTGCCAATGTCCTCCGGAAATACCTGTATGGATACATCCAGAAACAATGCTTTACTAGCTTTCTAAGTATTCCTAACCCAGTCAAGTGGACACCTAAACTTAACCATCATAGGCTTGGATTAAGCAGGTTCTTCAAAGAAACAGAACCAATAGTGTGTGTGTGTGTGTGTATGTATGTATGTATGTATGTATGTATGTATGTATGTATGTATCTATCTATCTATCTATCTATCTATCTATCTATCTATCTATCTATCTATCATAGGAATTGGCTCACAGGATTATGGAGGCTGAGAAGTCCCAAAATCTGCTGTCTACAAACTGGAGAACCCAGAAAGCCGATGGTATGATTTAATCTGAATCTGAAGGCCTGAGAACCAGGGGAGCTGATGATATGAGTCCCAGTCCGAGTTCAAAGGCCCAAGAACCAGGAACACCAATGTCCAAGGGCAGGATGAGATCGATGTTTTTCAGCACAAGGAGAAAGAGAGAGATGGAGAGAGGGAGAGGGAATGAATCCTTCCTTTCTCTGCCTTTTGGTTCTATTCAGGCCCTAAGTAGATTGGATGGTGCCTACCCACGTTGGTCGGGGGAGCATCTGCTTTCCTCAGTTCACCAATTCAGGAGCGAATCTCTTTCAGACTTCCCTCAAACACACACAAGGAAATAATATTTTTACCAGCTGTCTGGTACCTTCATCCAGTCAAGTTAATACATGAAAGTAACTATCGCCAGACCATCCTTTATCAACTTGGCACCTGGATGCATCTTCTTAAGCCATACTTAATCTCCAAATAAAGTTAATAACAAGGTCATAATCCTACCTGACTCGATACAACTAGCCTGTGTAGAAGTGAAAACACACTAACCCCTTCCCCAGCAGAGGAGGTAAAGTTTTTGAGTAATTATTATTCTTCTACTGATATCTCATAACTTAAGTACTATGATATAAAATTAACAGTACTTAAATAGTGATGTAAAGTCAACATATCTTATGTTACATTATAAGGGAATCAGAGGGGAAAAGTATATTAGCTTGATACATGTACCTATGCACACAAACACATTCTTTTTTTTTTTTTTTGAGATGGAGTCTTGCTCTGTCACCAGGCTGTGTGTAGTGGCAAAATCTCAGCTCACTGCAACTTCCACCTCCTGGGTTCAAGTGATTCTCCTGCCTCAGCCTCCCTAGTAGCTGGGATTACAGGTGCCCGCCACCACGCCTGGCTACTTTTTGTATTTTTAATAGAGATGGGGTTTCACCACGTTGGCCAGGCTGGTCACGAACTCCTGACCTCAGGTGATCCACCCTCCTTGGCCTCCCAAAGTGTTGGGATTACAGGCGTGAGCCACTGTGCCCGGCCAATAAACATATTCTTAACAAAATATTGAGAAAATAGGACAATTACAGTGTTTATTTCTGTAACTGACCACGTGGTTGTAGCTGGTATTTATAGCACTTTCTTCTACTACCCATTCTGTATTCCTTTTGCCTTCATCAAGCACCTTAGCTGGTTGTGATTCTTTACCTGATAGGGTGACCCAAACTTTCAGTCCTGAAGAGTCTGGGCCATTTGGGTTTGGCCAATCTAGGCCAATTTGTCTAGATTGGGTTGTTGTAGTTTCCCACTGACCTTAATCATGGGGTATGGAAATACTAAGAGATACCCTAAGGGATCTCCTGTATTCCAGACATGCTCTTCCTTACCTCCATTGTGGAGTAGTAGGCCAATTTCCCTTTGGTGCTCTAAATCAATCACCCCGGCTAACACCGTAACTCCCTTTGCCTATTGACTCAGAGGCATGGGATGTCCAAAGTGGCTGGGTGGCATGTTAACTTCCAGCTCAGTGGAATTATTGTTGTTTCTCCTGGTGGAAGTGTTCCTCCCTCTGGAACTAAGAACTCTAGGCCAACAGTACATCCAGTTTTGGGAAGAAGGGTGATCTTGGAAGTGTTCATATAATTTGCTCCCCTTTCTCCTTGAACCAAGGAAAGTCCCTCTTACATGAGAGTTTTCATGTCCGCAACTGAATCTGCTACATTACAAAAAATTGGAAGAGTCAAAAATGTCAGAAGAATATGTTCTTGTTTTCTTTCCATTGGAAAAAGGGTGGACAGAGCTGGGGGAGGTGCACAGCTGCAGTGTGGGCATTAGCAGCCTGTCCTGCGGGAGGCACGGGTGCTGCTCGCTCCCTACTTCTGAGTAGGCTGAGACCACTCTCTTCCTTTTCATTCTCACTGGGCAAGAGCCTTGGGACAGCTCTCTGAAGAATAAAACAAACCTTTTCTGCATGTCTAATTGATATAAATTTGATTATACTGTACTTTTTATTTCGTGTGTGTGTGTACATGAGATTACATGTACACTCCCTTTCTCTCTTTTCTTTTGCTTATCTCCCTTTTCTGTCCCCCCCACCCCATGTCCCCAATTACATCAGGTCTCCCCAACCCCATGTAATCCTTTTTTTTTTTTTTTTTTTTTTTGAGACAGGGTCTCACTCTATCACCCAGGCTGGAGTGCGGTGGCACAATCTCGGCTCACTGCAACATCTGCCTCCTGAGTTCAAGTGATTCTCCTGCTTCAGTCTCCCAAGTAGTTGTGATTACAGGCATGTGCCACCACTCCCAGCTAATTTTCGTATTTTTAGTAGAGATGGGATTTTGCTTTGTTGGCCAGGCTGGTCTCAAACTCCTGACCCTAGGTGATCCACCCGCCTCAACCTCCCAAAGTGCTGGGATTACAGGCATGAACCACCGCACTTGTCCTCCCAAGGTAATCTTATATTAACAACCTGTAATGTATTCTTCCATATTTTTTTCCTATTCATTTAATCTCACGTACACACACACACACACACACACACACGCGCGCGCGCGCAAATACTCATAGAAGTTTTTCTGATTAATTTTACAATTGGAATCATATACACTTTTCTGCATGTTGCTTTTCTCACTTAAAAATATCCTGCAAAAATCTTTCCAAATCAAT
>NW_012107186.1:1073113-1074582 GCF_000951045.1 Mandrillus leucophaeus
ATTTGACCACCTTTTAAATATGCTTACTGGTCATTTGGACTTGCTTTTTTCCATATTGCCTATTCATATCCTTTGACCAATTTTTATTTTTTTGAGATAGAGTCACTCTGTCACCCAGGCTGGAGTGCAGTGACGCGATCTCGGGTCACCGTGATCTCCTTCTCCCAGGTTCAAGCGATTCTCATGCCTCTGTGGCCCAAGTAGACGCAATTACAGGTGTATGCCACCAAATCTGGCTATTTTTTTTTTTTGTATTTTTAGTAGAGAGGCCGAGGTGGGTGGATCACTTGAGGTTTGGGAGTTCAAGACCAGCCTTACCAACATGGCAAAACCCTGTCTCTACCAAAAATACAAAAATTAGCCAGGCGGGCTCCTGAAATCCCAGCTACTCGGGAGGCTAAGGCAGGAGAATCACTTGAACCGGGAGGTGGAGGTTGCCATGAGTCAAGATTGCACTCCAGCCTGGGTGACAGAGCGAGACTCTGTCTCCAAAAACAAAACAAAATAAAACAAAAACAAAACAAAACAAAATAAAGAAACAAAAAACAAAAGAAGACAGGAGAAGAACTTGTGTAGACCATTGAAATAAAGGGCTTCCAAGCAAGAATTCTACACCTAGCGGAGACATGATTCACCTACAGGGAATAAGATGTTTGTGTATGGACAAGAATTCATGGAGTATATAATCCCTTATTTTATCTGAAGAAAATATTGAGAAAAGATCTAGACAAAACAATAAAGAAACAGAAAAATCTTAAGGGGGAGAAAAGTGGGAAAAATATATATATATTTGAAACAAGTGAATAGGATAAATAAATTTTCTGGAATTGTGTAATGTAAGAAGAAAAGAAACAGAATCTTAAGAATGCACTAAATTATCTTACCATGTTTCAAGAGGAGCTGGGAGAGAAAGGAGATAAATTTTGAAGAGTTCTTCTTCTTCTTATTATTTTTTTTAAATGGAGTTGGCAAGTTAAGGGATAAAAAGAGAAAAAGAGCACCTGAGTGTGGAAAATAGGACATGATTGTCACTTCTTTGTTTTTCCCTCCTCAGAGGCTACTACTTTTAAATTTTATAATTACTGTTTCTTCTTCTTTTTTTTTTTTTTTGAGATGGAGTCTCACTCTGTCACCCAGGTTGTAGTACAGTGGTGCAATCTCGGCTCACTGCAGCCTCTGCCTCCTGGGTTCAAGTGCTTCTCCTGCCTCAGCCTCCCAAATAGGGATTATGGGTGTGCAACACCACGCCCAGCTAACTTTTGTGTTTTTAGTAGAGACAGGGTTTCACCATGTTGGCCAGGCTGGTCTTGAACTCCTGGCCTTAAGTGATCTGCCCGCCGTGGCCTCCCAAAGTGCTGGGATTACAGGTATGAGCCACAGTGCTCAGCCCTTATTATTTCTTTTGTTATACTTTCTCTCTATATATGTATCTCTAAGTAATATATTTTAAAATTTTGCCTGTTTTGATA
>NW_012107186.1:1079717-1080502 GCF_000951045.1 Mandrillus leucophaeus
TTTTCTGATTAATTTTACAATTGGAATCATATACACTTTTCTGCATGTTGCTTTTCTCACTTAAAAATATCCTGCAAAAATCTTTCCAAATCAATGGATGTAGTTCACGCATTCCCAATGGGAGTGACAGCGTGCCCAGAGAGGGTGAAAATTGCTTCTCAGAGGTTGTATGAAAAAAATGTACTGTTTTTTTAAATGTATAAATCACAGAGACACATACAGAACCTAAATAGATATGCTGTATGTTTCTGTATGTTTGTGGTATTAAAATTCCATGGGGGAGGAATCAGGGGGAAAATGTCTAAGGAGGCTCTTGGAAGGTGATAATAGAAAAAGGCTGAGAAACACTGGTGTCACCTTTTACACTTTTTAAAGTGGCCGCATAGTATTTCCTGGTGAGTCTGCACCCTGACTGACTGCAGCGCCCCCTGGTGGAAGGGCAGTCACTTCGTTTCCGGAGTTTTCTCCAGTATGAACATGCTGCAGTAACCGTTCTTGCTGATGCCTTTCACATTGGTGATTGTGTTTCTGTGGGACCCATCCTCATGAGCAGAATTGCTGGGTTGAAGGGATATGTATTTTATTTTATTTTATTTATTATTATTATTATTATTTTTTTCTCAGATGGAGTCTTGCTCTGTCGCCCAGGCTGGAGTGCAATGGTACAATCTCTGCTCACTGCAACCTCCACCTCCTGGATTCAAACAATTCTCCTGCCTCAGCTTCCAGAGTAGCTGGGACTACAGACATGCCGCCACCACGCCTGGCTACTTTTTGTATTTTTA
>NW_012107186.1:1080552-1081103 GCF_000951045.1 Mandrillus leucophaeus
GTGTATTAGTTCATTCTCACACTGCTATAAAGAACTACCTGAAGGCCAGGCGTGGTAGCTTACGCTTGTAATCCCAGCACTTTGGGAGGCCGAGAAGGGCAGATCATCTGAGGTCAGGAGTTCAAGACAAGCCTGGCCAACATGGGGAGACCCCGTCTCTACTAAAAATACAAAAATTAGCTCGGTGTAGTGGCGGGCGCCTGTAATCCAAGCTACCTGGGGGGCTGAGGCAGGAGAATCGCTTGAACCCGGGAGGTGGAGGTTACAGTGAACGGAGATAGTGCTGTTGCACTCCAGCCTGGGTGACAGAGTGAGACTCTGTCTCAAAAAAAAAAAATTAAAAAAAGAAAAAAAGAAAAAAAGAAAAAAAAAACTACTTGAGACTGGGTAATTTATAAAGAAAAGAGGTTTAATTGACTCAGTTTCTGCATGGCTGGAGAGGCTTCAGGAAACTTACAATCATGGTGGAATGTGAAGGAGAAGCAAGGCACATCTTACTCGGTAGCAGGAGAGAGAAAACCCCCATCAGATCTCGTGAGAACTCACTATCG
>NW_012107186.1:1081153-1083355 GCF_000951045.1 Mandrillus leucophaeus
TATATATGTATATATAAAAATGTATTTTAATTAAGTATGCATTTTTCCCAAACCTGCTTTTCCTCTTATAGTTATGTTTTTGAGAGTCATCGGTACTAATGCTGTACTTCACTAATTTTCCATGCTGTAAGATATTCCGTTATAGGATTTCACCACAGTTTATATATAAATTTGCCTGCTTATGAAATTGAGGTAGTTTCTTTGTTTGCTGTTGTGGTAATGATGCTATGAACATTGTTTTGCCTGTTTCCTGGTGCATACATGCAATAATTTCTTTGGAGTATTTGTCTTAGCGTGGGATGGCTGAGTATAGGGTACACACATCTTCAGTTTATTCAGATAATTACAAACTATTTTCTAAAATGGTTAAACCAATATATACCCCTGGTAGCAACGCAGAACCTTTCAGAGCCACTTCTTCCCTGTGTCAGATTCCTATTGCTGCTGTGACAAATTACCACAAACCTAGTGGCTGAAAGCAATGCAAATGTATTCTCTTAAGCTTCTGGAAGTCAGAAGTCGGGACAGCAGTTTTCCTGTGTGAAAGGCAAGGTGTTGGCAGGAATGACCCTTTTGGATGCTCTGAGAGGACCGTAGGTTCCCTTTGGCTGTTAACGCTGCCTGAATTCCTTGACAGTGATCATCCAGTACCTGCTGGCATCATCACAGCGCCTTCTCCTCTTCAGTAGTTCTGTTTCCCTTGACTCCCTCTCACAAGGACACGTGATGGTATCATTGGACCCATGTGGATCATTCAGATTTATTTATTTATTTATTTATTTATTTATTTATTTATTTAGAGACAGGGTCTTGCTCTGTCGCTCAGGCTGGAGTGCAGTGGTGCGATGTTGGCTCACTTCAACCTCCGCCTCCTGGGTTTCAGCGATTCTCCTGCTTCAGCCTCCTGAGAGCTGGGATTACAGGTGTGCATCACCACGCCTGGCTAATTTTTGTACTTTTAGTAGAGACAGTGTTTTGCCCTGTTGGCCAGGCTGGTCTTGAACTCCTGACCACAGGTGATCTGCCCGCCTCAGCCTCCCAAGGTGCTGGAATTACAGGTGCTTGTTATTTTCACTCTTCCCTTTCTTCATGATGTCTTTTGCTGACCAGTGTTTCTTTGTGTCAATGTGGTAAAATGTATCTTCTGTGCATTTTTGTCTTAAGAAAATTTATATTGCCTCAAAGTCCCATTTTCTTGTATTTTCGTTTTCAAGGTTTTTCTCAATATCTTATGAAAAATTGTAAGTATGCAGAAAAGTTAAAAGAATTTTACAATGAAAACTCACAGACCTACTGCCAAAATTTCACCATAAGCAGTCTGCTACATGTGTTTCAATATGCATTTTTTCCATTATCCATTCATTTCAAAGTAAGATAAGACATCAGCACATATGTAAACATGCATATTATTGAGTTCAATATTTATTTTTAAGTATATTTCTTTTTCTTCATAAAATTGTAGGTTCACCACTATACAATCTGCTGGTAATTCCAGCTATTTGGGGTGATTTCATCACACACACACACACACGTATATATGTATATGTGTATATATATATATTTCATTTAATGTAAACTTTAGCTACAATGAAATGTTCAAATCTTAAGAGTACATTTTGAAAAATGCATTCTTTTATGTGATGCAAACCCATATCAAATGGTAAAACATCACCATCACTTCAGAACTTTTCTTTATGCTCTCCCTAGTCAATTATTTGTTTGTTTGTTTGTTTTTCAGAGACAGGGTCTTGCTCTATTGCCCAAGCCGAAATGTAGTGGTGTGACCATAGCACACTGCAGCCTCAAACTCCTGGGCTCACGCAATCCTCCCGCCTCAGCCTCCCAAGTAGCTGGGACTCTGGTGCACACCATTGCAGCTGGCTGTCCCAAGTCAACTCTTAACTTTACCTTTTCAGACATAACGACTATTTTGATTTTTTCCATTGCAGATTAGATTTGCCTGTTGTAGAATTTCCCATAGGTGGAGTTGCACAGCATGCACGCTTGTGTGCAAGGTTCCTTTCAGTTAGCATAAGAGTTTTGAGAGGCATTCATGCTGCTTCATGTATCAGTAGCTCATTCTTTTTTAATGAAGGGTAATTTTATAAACCACAGTTTGTTTATTCCAGCCTCCTATTAATACTCGGGATTTGACTATTAAGAACAGGCTGGGCGCGGTGGCTCAAGCCTGTAATCCCAGCA
>NW_012107186.1:1084620-1091731 GCF_000951045.1 Mandrillus leucophaeus
GTTTCATTTTTGTTGCCCAGGCTGGAGTGCTAGTGGCGCAGTCTCAGCTCACTGCAACCTCCACCTCCCAGGGTCAAGCGATTCTCGTGCCTCACCCTCCCAAGCAGCTAGGATTATGAGCTCCTGCCACCACGCCCGGCTAAGTTTTTTGTCCTTTTAGTAGAGACGGGGTTTCACAATGTTGGCCAGGCTGGTTTCAAACTCCTGACCTCAGGTGATCTGCCCGCCTCAGCCTCCCAAAGCATTGGGATTACAGGCGTGAGCCACTGCACCCGGCCATGTTTTAGGAGTTTCTTACGGATCTTGACTACCAGTCCCTTTGTCAGATATTTGTTTTGTAAATATGTTCTCCCATTCTTTGGCCTGCCTATTTGTTTTCATAAGTGTGATTTTTGATAAATAGAAGTTTTAAATTCCAGTAAAGTCAATTTATCAGTATTTTCTGTTATGACGACTGCTTCCAGTTTCCTAAGAAACTTTTGCCTTTTCTCTAGTCATGCAGATGTTCTCTCATTTTTTTTTCTAAAAGCTTTATGGTTTTAGCTTTTATAATTAGGTCTGTGAACCATATTGAGTTAGTTTCTGGGTATACTATAAGGTAGGATCCTAGGTTTGTTATTATTTTTTCCATATGAATATCAAGTATTCTAGGATAATTTATTGGATAGACTTTCCTCTCCTCACTGAAGTACTTTGGCATCATTGTTGAAAATCAAATGATGGTACAGGTATGGTTCTATTTTGGGCTCATTTTTTCTTTTGCTATTGATCTATTTGTCATTTCTTATGCCAGTACTACCCTGTCTTGATTAGTGTAATTTTATAGTAAGTCTTGAATTCAAGTCATGTAAAATTTTGGCCTATTTTTTTTTAAAGATTGCTTTGGCTATTTCAGGCTTCTGCATTTTCATATAAATTTAAGAATTAACTATTTGATTTGTTAAAAAAAAAAAACGCTCTCTGAAATTATGATTAGAATTGCATTAAATCCATAGATGAATTTGGAGAGAATTGACATCTAAAAGTACTGAGTTTTTGGCTAGGCATGGTGGCTCATGACTGTAATCCCAGCAATTTGGGAGGCTGAGGCAAAAGGATCACTTGAGGCCAGGAGTTCAAGACCAGGCTGGCCAACAAAGTAAGACCCCATCTCTACAAAAAAAAAAAAAAAAAATTAGTTGGGCGCAGTGGCATATGCCTGCAGTCCTAGCTACTCTGGAGGCTGAGGTGGGAGGATTGTTTGAACCCAGGAATTTGAGGCTGCAGTGAGTTATGATTATGCCACTGTACTCCAGCCTGGTCAGCAGAGCAAGACCTTGTCTCAAAAATAAAATAAAATAAAAGTATTGAGTTTTCCCGTCTAGAAATGTAATGTATTTCTTTCTTTAAGTCTTCTTGAATTTCTCTCAGCAATGTTACATAGTTTTCAGCAAACAGGTCATGTACATCTTTGGTTAAATTTATTTCTGTGCATTTTATGTTTCTTGGTATGATTGTAAATGGAATTTTCAATTTTTTATTTTCATACTGATTGATGCTAGGATATAAAAATACAGTTGTTAGGCCAGAGTTTTTAGAAGGATAGCCTGAGTTTCTACATCTGAGCCCAATCAGGAGAAGGCAACCACACAATAATTTCAACAGGGAAAGTTTAATATTAAAAATTTAAAAATTATTCACTATGTCAAGGGATTAGAATAATGAGCGATTGGCTAGTAAGAAGTAAAAAACTTCTGGGTTTTTTTTTTTTTGAGGTGGATTCTCATTCCGTTGCCCAGGCTGGAGTGCAGTGGTACTGTCTTGGCTCACTGCAACCTCTGCTTTCTGGGTTCAAGCAATTCTCCTGCCTCAGCCTCCTGAGTACAGGTGCCCAACATCTTGCTTGGCTAATTTTTGTATTTTTAGTAGAGACGGGGTTTCATCATGTTGACCAGGCTAGTCTCGCATTTCTGACCTCAAATGATCTACCTGCCTTGGCCTCCCAAAGTGCTGGGATTACAGATGTGAGCCACTGCGCCCAGCTGGATAGTTGTGGATTCTCTTTATCAGTTTGAGGAAGAACTTCCAGGGTGTTAGAGCTGTGCAGGCGTTCCCAGGCAAACTGTGAGACTAAGGGCTTTTTTGAGGACTCTTTGAATTTGTGCTTTTGAGGTCATTTTTGGCCTCTGAGGAATTTCTTTATGCTCTTGCCAGCTCAGTGAAGGTTTATTTTTTCGAGTCTTGCTCTGTCGCCTAGGCCGGAGTGCAGTGGCACAATCTCGGTTCACTGCAACCTCTGTCCCCCAGGTTCAAGCGATTCTCCTGCCTCAGCCTCCCGAGTAGCTGGGATTACAGGTGCCCACCACAACACCCAGCTAAGTTTTGTATTTTTAGTAGAGACAGGGTTTTGCCATGTTGGCCAGGCTGGTCTTGAGCTTCTGGCCTTGTGATCCACCCACCTCGGCCTCCCAGAGTGCTGGGATTTACAGGCATGAGCCACCATTCCCAGCCTCAGTGAGGGTTTTTTGAACGACATTTTCTTTCACCCAGAATTTTAATGTATTTTGTATTGAAAGGAATTTTTTTAAAAGCTCAACCCATCTGCCATATGCAGAGGCCACTGGAAACAGAAGCCCCTAGAGAGTTTTTAGGGCTGAAGGGACTTTTAAGATTAACCTAATCCAATGCTTCAATTTTATTGATTAGTAAATCAAGGCCCTAAGAATTTATTTGAACTCATTTGACTCACCCAGTGTCTCACATTGTACAAGCAAAAGCAGCAGTTCTCCAGCCTGGGACTTCTCTAAATCTAGTGTTCATTTTTCTATACGAGGGTCAGCAAGCTATGGCCCGAGAGGCAATTTGGTTTGCCACCTATCTTTATATGACTGGTGGGCCAATTTTTTTTTTCATTTTTAAGTAGTTGGAAAAATATCAAAATAATATTTTGTGATATATAAAAATTATATGAAATCCAAATTTCAGTGTCTGTAAAGTCTTATTGAACACAATCACACTCCTTCATTTATGTGTTATCTATGGTTGACTTTGTGCTATGATGGTAGGATTACACAGTTGTGACAGAAATTGTATGGCCCCAAAATCCTGAAATATTTACTACCTGGCCCTTTACAGGAAAGTTGCTCGATACCTACCCTATGTCACACATTATTTTTACTCTTGTTGATGTCAAAACATCACATTCTTAATTGGGCCTCCAGGGGGAGATTGTGTGGAGTGTCCTCGGTTGGGATTTGGTTTGGCTTTGAGTTCCACCAGGTCCCATGGTTCTAGGAAGACTCTGGCATTTGCACAATATGTTTCAAAGCATGTACCTATATTCAAAGGTCCTAGCCAGGTGGGGTGGCTCACATCTGTAATCCCAGCACTTTGGGAGGCCGAGGTGGGCAGATCACGTGAGATCAGGGGTTCGAGACCAGCCTGACCAACATGGAGAAACCCTGTGTCTTCTAAAAAATACAAAATTAGCCAGGCGTGGCAGTGCATGCCTATAATCCCAGCTACTCGAGAGACTGAGGCAGGAGAATCGGTTGAACCCAGGAGGTAGAGGTTGTGGTGAGCCAAGATTGCTCCATTGCGCTCCAGCCTGGGCAACAAGAGCGAAACTCCGTTTCAAAAAAAAAAAAAAAAAAAGAATAAAAGGTCCTGTAACTCCACGTGAAATGTGCATGGGAAACATGAAAGACATATGTGCAGCATAATGGAAACGCAGCTGAAAACCCCATATGGTCGGGCGCAGAGGCTCATGCCAGTAATCCCAGCACATTGGGAGGCCAAGGCAGACAGATCACCTGAGGTCAGGAGTTTGAGACCAGCCTGGCCAACATGAAGAAATCATGTCTCTACTAAAAATTCAAAAATTAGCCGGGCATGGTGGCACGTGCTTATAGTCCCAGCTACTTGGGAGGCTGAGGCAGGAGAATTGCTTGAACCTGGGAGGTGGAGGTTACCATGAGCGAGATCACGCCCCTGCACTCTGGCCTGGGTGACAGAGTGAGACTCCATCTCAAAAACAAAAACAAAAACAAAAAAGCAAAGAACCCATATGATCCAATATGAAAATTAAAATCAGGCTTCATTGTGGCTCAGCAAATGAAGAGGAGGAAATTGCTTTGAGTTGTCATTGAGAGGGGATTTAGAGAATGTCTTGGTCAGATTTTGTTGGTAAAGAAATCAAAGGCCCATGAGAATCCTTCTGTGAACAAAGTTTCTGTCTTTTTAGAACTTAAAATTCTAATGAAGGAAGACAGATCAAATATATATATTTATCTAATTATCATATTATATATTATAATGTAATTATAATTACTAAATGGCTGCTACATTTGTTTTGCTTCATTTTAAACTGATTGTATCAAGTGACCTCTTGATAGAATCCCACGCCAGCACTAACTGCGTCCCTTCTGACTCATGAGCCTTCCCTAAGCAGTACTTTGTTATTCAAAATAAAGTAATTGAGAGAGAACTCCACAATGAGGGACTTTGTAAAGAGTTGAATGTAAGGTAACTTCTTTTTTTCTGAGGGATGTTTTGGGACAAAACGTTGCCTTATATTTAGGCTCATTTAGTCTCGTCTTGCAATATTACTATGACAGAAAGCAGAGTTTCAGATGCTTTTGGGAATGATGTGTGAGTATATTGCTGTCATTCCTACGTAAAAGCAAATTGCTTTTTCTCTTTCTTGCTGCTAGGGTTTAAAAGATTGTATTGCTAACTCAAGTGTCAGAGGCTGTATTAATCTGTTCTGGTAAAGATGGCACACCAACAGTTTTAATTGAGTCTACTACTTGGTTAGGTTTATAGCAATGTATCTGCCATAATTAATCTGATTTATTTAGGGGTCATATAAATAATTAAACAGGGATATGATGACAACCACTTTTCTGAAATTTTTAAGTCTTTGATGGTGATGCCAATGTCTGCAATTCCTTCTAACATGATGATTTGCCTCCCTCTGATTAATACTCTTGTGGGGAGTGGGAACAGTTTCAGGAGCTTCTACTTGGCTCTTCTTACAAAAATGGCTGCTTCTTCACTGAACAAGAAAGCAATGAAAAGGTTTTGCAGACTTTGAATATACCCTTTGCATGTATGCACTCAAGAGGCTAAGGAAATAACCATGAGTTCCCTGTGAGATAGGCCTGGGCTGGGGCTCTGTTTCCCACCTGGCCTACATAAGCCCCCATTCTAAGTGGGAGGCCATACATGACATTTTATGTCCTTGCTATCAGCATTGGCTCTGATCTGTATTTGGTAGACCTTTAAATATTTGTTATTCCCCTTTCCTCAATACCCAGAGACTCTGATAAGTGGCTACAGGTTTTTCGGGGGGAAAGTTGAGGAAATATGTATCACATATGCTTGTGGTGCCATGGCAGGGTACTTCCTTGACTCAGAATTTCTGTGTTAGTTAACTGGCTTCAGGATGAAAAATGGTGTGGGGCAGGTCCATGGCTCATGCCTGTCATCCGGCAATTTGGGAGGCTGAGGTAGGGAGATTGTTTGAGCCCAGGCGTTCAAGACTAGCCTGCTAGCCTGGGCAACAAAGTGAGACCCTGTATCTCTACAAAAAAAAAAAAAATTGAATTAGCTGGGCATGGTGGCATGCACCTGTAGTCCCAGCTACTCAGGAGGCTAAGGTGAGAGGATCACTTGAGCCCAGGAATTCAAGGCTGCAGAGGCATTATGGAGCAGCTGCACTCCAACCTGGGTGACAGAGCAAGACCCTATCTCTAAAAAACAAAACAGACAAACAAAAAAGAAAAAGAAAAAGAAAAGGAAAGAAAATTGGTGTGAGATTAAAATTTTACACTGTGGCACTAGTGTTAGCTCCTGATGCTTTTTCTGGTCATACAAGTTAAGTTACAGCCCAGCTGGCTACTCATATTTCTTGCCCAGGATACCCTGGCTTATTTGTTATAGCCATGGATTCTTGTGTGTCAGGTTTCTGGTGGCCACTCCTGCCTTGCTGACCATATGCCTGCCATCTGGCCTCTGTCATTCAAGAATTCTACCTTCTTTGTTTATGCCAGAGACTCCAGTACCATGGGGCATTATCTACTGTAGACCCAGGTCTACAAAAGGGTTTTTACCACTGATCTTTTCTTAACTGTGAAGAAATGTTATTAAATTAAAAGAGTTCTTACAGAGAGGGTATCCTCTGGGTCTTCTTGAAAAACACATCACATGACTTGTTCTTTGGCATCACGTAAGACATCCATTCTGATACACCCACCTCTGCCAGCCTCTGACTCCTTCCTCAAGGTTCTGCCAAGGCTGTCCCAGCACCTCTGTCCCATCTGCCATTGACATCACCTTCAAGCCTTAAGGAGCCAGCACAGTAGTATATGAGAACCAGCTCAAGATGACCTTGCTAGGTTAAGTCCCAATTCACAGATGATTTCTCCTAAGTCAATATATTTTTTCTTAAACATCCTTGAGTTCCACCCTTCCTGATCCTAGAATCATTTTGACTGGGGTGAAGACTCTTCCTTCTCTTGCTCAGCAGGTAGCAGGCTATCAATTTTCCAGGGTAAGTCTCTTTCATCTCTTGTCTAGACAGGTGGCTGTGATCCAGCAAGACGCTGAAATGGTTTAGGGAAATTGCTGTCTACATTTCCACAGCAGCTGGCTTAGGGTTTTGGTGAAATACCAAAAGCCCTCAGGAAGGAAGTTCTCAGGACACACAGCTCTGAAGTCAAAGGCCAGGGTGTTGCAATGTGAACAACAGTCGCATTACCAAGTTAAGCAATCACCTTATTCACACACACACACACACACACACACACACGAATAAACTATTCCATAAAATTGAAAAAATTTTTTGAATTGAAGCTGAAAGACCCCATAGGGAGAAGGGCTATTGGACTAGGGGTCAGGATGCCAGGGGCTCCACCTCCAGTCCCACCACTTCTTACTGTGATGTCTAAGGAGGCACAATGTTCAGAATAAATAGAGGCTACAGAAGGAAAATGAAAAATTTGAGAAGACTAAAATACAAGTAAATCCTCAAAAAATGCCCTCTTTATTTCTGCAGTAACATTGTTAGTTTAAAATATAAAAATATTTCATGTATAAGTTGTGTCACTCAGACTTACCACAGATTTGCTAT
>NW_012107186.1:1092526-1093888 GCF_000951045.1 Mandrillus leucophaeus
TTTCTTTCTTTCTTTCTTTCAGACAGAGGTTTGCTCTGTTGCCCAGGCTGGGGTACAGTGACGTCATCTCAACTCACTGAAACCTTGCCTCCTGCGTTCAAGCAATTCTCCTGCCTCAGCCTCCTGAGAGTAGCTGGGACTACAGGCGCCTGCCACCACATCCACCTAATTTTTGTATTTTTAGTAGGGATGGGGTTTCGCCATGTTGGCCAGGCTGGTCTTGAATTCCTGACCTCAAGTGATCCGGCACCTGGGCATCCCAAAGTGCTGGAATTACAGGCATGAGCCACCACGCCCAGCCTGGTTTTCTAATCTTGTCATATGTTTTGATGACATAAAATGTTTACTGAGACTGGCAAAATAAATCACCACCAGATAATTTTATTCTCTTTATTATTCCAGTTCTTTGTGTTTTCTGTAATTATAAATGAAGCTATATTTTGGTCTCTGTAGGCAGAAATGCAACTTTCACTGCAATGCACAAGAACCACAGTGAGCAGACACTGAGAAACTGGGTACTTTACAATGAAAATAATTTCTGATTATGGAAACTTCTAGGAAAGATTTCTAAAATTCTTCCATCTCTGCCCTTGACTAAAATAACCAAAAGAGTGTCAACATAAGAGGCAAGGTACAGTAGGGTCAAACTTGGAGAAATTTCTGCCAAACTCAGTGAAGAGGGGACAAGCTAGGAGAAGACACAGAAGGCTGACTCACGATTCCACTCCTGAGAAAGACATGAGGTGTTAATACAAAATAGGAATAAGGAATCCCAGCAAAATCTCGTGAACATAGCCCCATTTGGAGGGAGATGGCTGGTACTGAATCCTGGCTGTGAAGCAAGGGACCCTTCACTCAGAATCCATTTTGGCTCTGGATTAACAGCATTTAGAATCCAGTTGTGACTGGAGGCACAAGGATAATTGAGCCAAGCCCAACAAATAGCACATTAAAAAATTCTGTAAAGCCAGGTGTGGTGGCATGCACTTGTAATCCCAGCTACTCAAGAGGCTATGGTGGGAGGATCCCCTCAGCCCATGAGTGCAGCCAAGGCAACATAGCAAGACCTTGCCTCTAAAAAATATCAAATACATAGATAAAATATAGGAAGAAAAAGTAGAATAATTCAAGAGTAGGCAATCTGTAGGGTCATCAGTAGGTAAAAATTACTTGAAGTTCCTTGGATGCCCCCGGATTCCCCTCATTGTAGGCTTTTGCACATGTCTGAAACCCTCACCAGCCCTCCTTTCCCTAACTTCCTTCAGTTGGCTGCTGCATTTTCAGCTTACGGTTGTCAGCTTCAATGCCACTTCTTCTGAGGATGCTTTGTCTCAAGCCTGACCCCCAAACTGTAGAGGACTA
>NW_012107186.1:1096579-1098434 GCF_000951045.1 Mandrillus leucophaeus
GTATTGCATAATTGCTTTTATTGCCTTTTTTTCTTTTCTTATCTAGAGATGTGTCTCGTCAAGGAGGTTTCGGTAGTACTGGGAAAACTGTTTTCTGGGAAACTTTAGTTTCTGATCAAAAACCTTTATGTTCATTGCAAATTAATGGGATACTTTTTGAGAGATTAGTCGACACAGGAGCAGATGTATCTATTATATGTTTGGCTCAATGGCCCAATCATTGGAAAAAGAAACAAGTATCGGTTACTCTGTCCGGCCTAGGTACTGCTTCCATAGTCTACCAAAGTGTCAAGCCCCTGAGCTGTGTAGGACCTGAAGGACAATGAGGAAAAGTGTTCTTTTATATTGTTCCCATTAATATTAACCTTTGGGGCCATGATCTTTTACAACAATTTGGTGCCTTTTTAAGCATTCCTCATATTTCTTCAGCTGCCAAAAATATGATGTTCAAAATGGGCTACAATCCTTTAAACTCTTAGCCACTGTCCACAAGCCTCAAGCTTTACAATTGAAGTGGAAAACTACAACTCCTGTTTGGGTGGAACAGTGGCCATTATCTAAAGAAAAACTTGAGGCTTTAAAGAATTTAGTTAAGGAACAATTGGCCGAGGGGCATATTGAACCAAGTACTTCTGCATGGAATTCCCCTGTGTTTGTCATTAAGAGGAAAAATGGAAAATGGCGCTTATTAACTGATCTTAGCGCTGTAAATGCTTGTATTCAACCTATGGGGACTTTACAACCTGGGCTTCCTAATCCAGCTCTTATCCCACAAAGTCCTACCTCATATCAAGAGTTTGTTCATAGAGCCTTAAATCCTGTTAGATGTCAATTCCCTACTGTGTTAATATACTGTTATATGGATGATATTCTATTAGCAACTCCCGACAAAGTCCTACAAGGTCAAGTTTTTCAGGTCTTACAACAATAATTAACTCAATATAATTTACATATTTCTTCTGAGAAAATACAGACTCAATTTCCTATTCAATATTTGGGATACCTTTTAGCAGAAAAGCAGATTCGGCCACAAAAAGTTCAAATTTGAAGAGATCAACTTTTGACTCTTAATGATTTTCAAAAATTGCTAGGAGACATAAATTGGCTCCGCCCTGTCTTAGGCATACCTACTTACAAATTGCAACATCTATTTGCTACCTTGGAAGGAGACTCAGGTTTAAATAGTTCTCGTCAATTATCCCCTGTAGCAGAAGAAGAATTGTCATTTGTAGAAAATAGAATTAGTGAAGTTCACCTTGATTATATTGCACCCAATCTTCCACTTTCGTTGTGTCTTTTTCATACTCCCCATTCACCAACGGCTGTTTTACACCAAGATAATAATATTCTGGTGTGGCTGTTTTTGGCTAATAAAGCTATTAAGAAAATTCACCCATATATTGATAAATTGGCTGAATTAATTATTAAAGGATGACATCGAGCTCGTCCATTGCTTGGTGCTGACCCTATAAAAATTATTACCCGATTATCTAATCAATACATTGAATCTCTGTTGGAAACTCATGAGGGTTGGCAAGTGGCTTGCACTGAGTATACTGGTTCTTTTTCTCAGCATTAGCCTAGTAATAAATTATTTGCTTTTCTGCAACAATATTCTTTACTGCCATATAATCCTATCTCTTACACTCCAGTTTTTTTTACTGATGCTTCAAGCAATGGAAAAAGGCTGGATACAGGACTTCAGACAATTCAAAAATTTCTCACTATCCATTTGAATCAGTACAACAAGGAGAACTTTTTGCCATTCTTATGGTTCTACAAGACTGGCCACAAACCCCTTGTAATATAGTTAGTGATTCCCAATATGCTGTATATGTAACTAAATATATTTCTC
>NW_012107186.1:1099119-1102137 GCF_000951045.1 Mandrillus leucophaeus
AGCCGATCCGAAGAGTTCCTGAAGGAATTCCAGGAGCTAAATCTGAGTGCTCAGAGAACATTCACCTTTGGAACTCGACGTGCAGAGCCCCTGACATGGGGACAACTGAAAAAGTTAACTCAAGAAGCTGAAGGGGTTGTTCAACAAGCTGGGCAGCCCAAAACCCCACTGACTTTATTCCTGGCTATGCTGGCCATAGTAAATTGTCAGGTAACAGCTGCAGAATTTACATACTGGGCTTATATTCCTTTTCCACCCTTATATCAAGGTGTGGCCTGGGGAGACAGAGAAGTCCCAGTATTTACTAATGATACTGCTTGGATGCCATCGCCTTTTTAAAACCAGGATCCTGAATTAGACACTGGCACAGTAAATAGTTCATATCAATTTGTGGTTGAAGTGTTACCTATATGTCTTGGGGGTAGTCCACATTGTCTGCATCTTTCTCATGAGGCTTGGGCTGTTCGCTATAACCATAGTCATATCTCTGCCTTTACTATGATTATTGTGGCTCAAAGTTTTAAGTATAATCATACTGCAGTACTTAATGAAACTCTGCCAAGTCATTGAAATAGTTCTAGATATGTTATTGCATGTGAAAGAAAGCCTTACTTGTTGTTGACAGGAATTTTTAAATGGGATAATAATACAGGGGTAGTTAACTGTACAAACAATTGTACATTCTTAAGTTGTATAAATACTACTTGGTGGAATAATAATTGGAATGAGTCTCATTCTGATTTATATATACTAAAAGCCAGAAAAGAAACCTGGGTACCTGTAAACTTAACATGTACTTGGAGTGAATCTGCTGGGGTTACTCAAATTTACAAGGTTATGCAAGATCTTGTCCACCACAGTCGGAGGATGGTTGGAATCATCGTGACCACGGTGATAGGACTTGTAGCAATTGCTTCCACTGCTGCTGTTACTGGATTAGCTCTACACCAGAGTATACAAGATGCAGAATTTGTGCAACAATGGCATGAACAATCACATTTGTTGTGGCAGCAGCAATGAGACATAGATGCTCATTTGACTGAATGAGTGGATAATCTGGAGCAAGTGGTTTCTTGGTTGGGAGATCAGCTAACAGTGTTGAATACCTGAGCTTTGTTGAAATGTGATTGGAACACTACCCAATTTTGTATTATTCCTGTTCCTTTTAACAGCACTGTACATAATTGGACTGAGATAAAGAGACTTTTAATTGGTCATAATAATCTTTCCCTAGAAATACAAGAATTAACACAGAACATTTCTGAAACATTTCACAATCAGTTACCGTTGCTGACTGGTGCAGATTTGATGACTGGTATTGCACAAAGTTTGATGTCTTTGAACCCTATGAGCCCTGTAAAAACTTTGCTGACCTCTGTTTCTAGTAATGTATTGATTGTTGTTCTTGCCTTTGTCATTTTCACAGTCTGCTGGAGACGGTACCAAAGGGCAAACACCGAATCCCAGTGAGCCCAACATATAATGATGGTTTTAAAAGAAATTCAAGTTGTAAATAAGGAAAGGGTACATGTAGAGGACTACGTGCTCGCAAATGAGACGTTCCCGATAACTCCTGCTCTTGCAAACGAAGCAGGGCGTTCCTTCCCTGCAAACAGAGAGGACAAAGGAGCCAGCTGCTAACAGCAGACCCTGGGGGCTTGTTTATGTATAAACATCTTGAAAATCCAGAAAGTCAGGGAAAGGTCAGAAAAACAACAATGTGTCTTGTGACTTGGCAACATTCCACAAATGACTGTATAAAATAAAGCAGAGCACACCATTCAAGGCTGCTGCCATATTTGTCTTGTCTTGTGTTGTCTTGTGTGTTCATTCCTTTGTTTAGGACCCCAACACCAAACTCCTGCCTGACCAGGCTAGAGGTGCCTGCCCTGCACTCTCCCAGCCCCCTGTGCTTCTGTGTCATGTTGCTGGCCTTGCTGTCTGTCCTGGATGAAGGGAGTTTCATGTCCTAGATCTAGCAGAATGCACTTGGAAGACTGTCTAGCATGTAACAGATCAAAAATAAATATTGAATTGACTTAACAAATGTATGAAAGGCAATGTAAGATTTCTCTACCAGTTCCTCTGTCCCCAGTTTTTTCTGGGAAAAAATATTGGCTACTTCCACCTTCTCTACATACCTCTTTGTTCTTTCCCACTTCTGTGCCCTTTTGTGTATACTGCTAGTTTGAAATGACCACATTCTCCACTCTCTCTCAGTCTAATCCATTCCTCTGATCTTCCACTAAATGGCATTATCCTCATGGATTTTTTTTGGGAAATAATTAAAGTTGAGCATATTTAGACTACATAGAAGTTTCAAAAACAAATATTAACCTCCTTACGGGGCATTTTGTAAACTCCCTGTGACATTCTCTGCTTCCACTGAATCCCCTTGGACAGCCCCTGGTTTTGGTAATATGTATTATTAGAGGTGAATGAGCCACTCTGAAGCAGAGGAGAAATACTGAAAAGGAAATTCTAAGTGATCTCAGCCAAACCTAGAATCTGGGGGTGGGTTTGAGTAGGAGGAGGATTTAAAAGCTTTCCAAAACTCAAAGGGCAACAGGAAAAGAAGAGGTGAAGGTAGGAGATTGTGAGAAATTACAATGTCATTGTGAGAGAATACTACATATCAACAGGAAAATAGCAGATATCTTGCTTATAAATAACACTAGCTTCATATGTATTGATTAAGACAGCAGAGAAGGGACAGTTACTAGCAGTGGGATGCAGACACACAGCAGAATCTCCAAACTATCAAGATTTTAAGAAAGGCCAATACATCAAACCAGTAAAAAAAAACATACAAAAAACCCCCATAACCATCTAAAGTAATAAATATAGAGTAACACATTTATTATATATACATATATAACATATAAGATGCGTTATTATATTAAATATAATAATTTGAAATCATCTATTAAAAAATTGGCTAGGTGTGGTGGCTTACATCTGTAATCCCAGTGCTTTGGGAGGCCAAGGCAGGAGAATTGCTAGAGGCCAGGAGTTTGA
>NW_012107186.1:1103937-1112643 GCF_000951045.1 Mandrillus leucophaeus
ATGAGCCCTGTAAAAACTTTGCTGACCTCTGTTTCTAGTAATGTATTGATTGTTGTTCTTGCCTTTGTCATTTTCACAGTCTGCTGGAGACGGTACCAAAGGGCAAACACCGAATCCCAGTGAGCCCAACATATAATGATGGTTTTAAAAGAAATTCAAGTTGTAAATAAGGAAAGGGTACATGTAGAGGACTACGTGCTCGCAAATGAGACGTTCCCGATAACTCCTGCTCTTGCAAACGAAGCAGGGCGTTCCTTCCCTGCAAACAGAGAGGACAAAGGAGCCAGCTGCTAACAGCAGACCCTGGGGGCTTGTTTATGTATAAACATCTTGAAAATCCAGAAAGTCAGGGAAAGGTCAGAAAAACAACAATGTGTCTTGTGACTTGGCAACATTCCACAAATGACTGTATAAAATAAAGCAGAGCACACCATTCAAGGCTGCTGCCATATTTGTCTTGTCTTGTGTTGTCTTGTGTGTTCATTCCTTTGTTTAGGACCCCAACACCAAACTCCTGCCTGACCAGGCTAGAGGTGCCTGCCCTGCACTCTCCCAGCCCCCTGTGCTTCTGTGTCATGTTGCTGGCCTTGCTGTCTGTCCTGGATGAAGGGAGTTTCATGTCCTAGATCTAGCAGAATGCACTTGGAAGACTGTCTAGCATGTAACAGATCAAAAATAAATATTGAATTGACTTAACAAATGTATGAAAGGCAATGTAAGATTTCTCTACCAGTTCCTCTGTCCCCAGTTTTTTCTGGGAAAAAATATTGGCTACTTCCACCTTCTCTACATACCTCTTTGTTCTTTCCCACTTCTGTGCCCTTTTGTGTATACTGCTAGTTTGAAATGACCACATTCTCCACTCTCTCTCAGTCTAATCCATTCCTCTGATCTTCCACTAAATGGCATTATCCTCATGGATTTTTTTTGGGAAATAATTAAAGTTGAGCATATTTAGACTACATAGAAGTTTCAAAAACAAATATTAACCTCCTTACGGGGCATTTTGTAAACTCCCTGTGACATTCTCTGCTTCCACTGAATCCCCTTGGACAGCCCCTGGTTTTGGTAATATGTATTATTAGAGGTGAATGAGCCACTCTGAAGCAGAGGAGAAATACTGAAAAGGAAATTCTAAGTGATCTCAGCCAAACCTAGAATCTGGGGGTGGGTTTGAGTAGGAGGAGGATTTAAAAGCTTTCCAAAACTCAAAGGGCAACAGGAAAAGAAGAGGTGAAGGTAGGAGATTGTGAGAAATTACAATGTCATTGTGAGAGAATACTACATATCAACAGGAAAATAGCAGATATCTTGCTTATAAATAACACTAGCTTCATATGTATTGATTAAGACAGCAGAGAAGGGACAGTTACTAGCAGTGGGATGCAGACACACAGCAGAATCTCCAAACTATCAAGATTTTAAGAAAGGCCAATACATCAAACCAGTAAAAAAAAACATACAAAAAACCCCCATAACCATCTAAAGTAATAAATATAGAGTAACACATTTATTATATATACATATATAACATATAAGATGCGTTATTATATTAAATATAATAATTTGAAATCATCTATTAAAAAATTGGCTAGGTGTGGTGGCTTACATCTGTAATCCCAGTGCTTTGGGAGGCCAAGGCAGGAGAATTGCTAGAGGCCAGGAGTTTGAGACCAGCCTAGGCAACATAGCAAGATCTCATGTCTACAACAAATTTTTAAAATTTAGCCAGGTATGGTAATTATGCCTGTAATCCCAGCTACTTGGAAGTTTAAGGTAGGAGCATAGCTTGAGCCCAGGAGTTTGAGGGTACAGTGACCTATGACTGTGCCACTCTAGCCTGGGCAACAGAGCAAGACCCTGTCTTTAAAACAAACAAACAAACAAATATTACTCATAATTTTGGCATATAAGGAAAAACTCAAATATATGCTATTATGAAGAAATATAATTACAAGATAACAATATGAATAATAAAAGGAATGGACAAACGTAACAAATGCAAACCAAAATCACCCAGGAGGAGCAATAGTAGTATCAAATAAAGTGGAATTTAGGACTAAAACACTCAATGGAATAAAGGGAGGTACTCTATAATGATTAAATATACAATTGATGAAAAAAGTCATAAACATTTATGCACCAAACTGTATGCCATCTGTGGCAATAAATCCGAAACAAAATAAAAAGAGAACTTGATAAAAAAAAAAAAAACCCACAATTTTAGTGGGAGGCTTAATTACCCCTCTAAAGAGGGGTAGACTTGTGTCATGCCAGGGCCATGAGAATACATCACTAATGCCCTGTGCTGCAGAGGTGACATGGATTTGTTGGGAGAAAACTTACAAGCAGAGAGCAGCAGAGCACTGACCTGAAACGGTTGTTTTCTCACAGAATAGGCTGCTTCTAAACGTCCTAGGTGCAGCATGGCCAGAGGACTAGATGTTCCACCCAGGGCACCTCCACAGAGAAGAAGCCCCACTGCCCATCACATTACATATTTATGGGGTAAGTCCAATAGAGGCTAGGGAACCTGGTTTTTCTGAGTAACTGAAATGCATCTTGAGATCTTCCAGGTCCAAGATCAATGCTAGCAGTCTGCATGGGGAGGGCCCTGGGAACAACTTTGCTTGCTGGGAATGATGAAAACTGCCTGTCTCTTGCCAGGCTGGCTTAGTCCATTGGAGTCAAATCTCTACTAAGCTTCTAAGAGGGAGAAGGAAATGAGCCTGCAGGGTGTCCAGATTTGTCTCTCATAAATTCAAATCTATGTAGTACATTTTCAAAGTTAGAACATAGAGGAACTAAATAATAATATCAACAGCCTTGATACAATCAATGCATAATGTTAAATCCTTTAAATAGAGAACATACATTATTTTTAAAATGTGCACAAAACTTTATAAAAAATTGACCATGATAAAAATAATAAAGCTTCGATAGGCTACATTCTCTAGTCATGAGCCAATAAAATTAGAAATAAACCGTAAAAAGGGAGCTAATTTGTAAATAGGAACCACAGTCCTAGATAACACCAGGATCAAAGAGGAAATTTAAAAAGAAATTACTGTCTAGAAACAAAGAAAAGAAGAATCACTGAAATAAGAAACCAACAAAAAAGTAGAAAAGAAAATAAATATGTCAATAAATTAAAAGAGAAAAACCGTATGATCACAATAGTTAGTCAAAAAACATCAGATAATATGTTTAAATTTATCATTCTTAATAAAAATAGGAATAAAAAGAAAGAAACCCTTGAATATAAAGACTATCAAAACCAACAGTAAATATTATCCTAAAGTGAAAGACACTAAGGTAAATTCAATTACAGAAAACCCTAGAAAGAGGAAAGCCTATAATCACCATTATTACTTAACATTATTTGGGCAGTCTTAGCAATGTAATAAGGCAAGAAAATTGAAAATAACTGGCATAAGCATTGGAAGACAAATAGATAAAACCCTCTCTTTTTTCTACTAATAAGATAATATAATAGAATTCCTATATATCAAGGAATCTTGGGATAAAACTCTACTGGATTTAATAAATTAATTTCGATATAAGATAATTGTATAAAAATCAATATTTTTCATCACTCTAGCAATAAGCACCTAGTACTGGGAATGGAAAAATTATATCATTAAAAATAGCGACAAATGTATTTAACAGTAGAAACTCAGAATCCCTATGAAAAGATCTAAAATATCTTACTAAAAAGACATAAGGTAAGATCTGACTAAATAGAGGGGCATAATGCATTCTTGGATGGGAGGATTACATAATAAAGACAATCCCCCCAAATTGATATATAATATATTTCAATTTCAATTTCAAATTTCAATGGGGTTTTTATTTAGAACCCGATGAAAAGATCTTAAATTTCATATGGTAGAATGTTTAGGAATAACTAAGAAAATTATGAGAAAAGAAAACAATGAGAGATAATCTGCTTCTTCTGCAATATATACAGTAAAGCCTTTGTAATAAAACCAAACTGGTATTTATATAAGAATACAGACTATTCTAATCATATACGTCATTATCATATATCCTATGATTTTCCTATTTCAGTAATTCTCCTTTTCTTTGTTTCTAGATAGTAATTTCTTTTTAAATTTCCTCTTTGATCCTGATGTTATCTGATACTGTGGTTCTTATTTACAAATAGTTATGATTTATTAGTTCCCTTTTTATCATTTATTTCTACCTATATAAGTAGGTCTGTGGAACAGAATTGACAATCTAGAAAGAGATGTTGGACTAAATGAGAAATTAACATAAGACAAGTGTGATGGTTCATTTCAGACAGAAATTAATGGCATTGGCATAACTGCATATCTATCTGGAAGAAAAAATAGTTTCTATTCTCATATCAAACACAAAAATCAATATGTAGTTAGCATCACAAAAATTTAAGGCTTTTGTGCAAAAAATATTTCCATAAAGAAATCTATAGATATATAATAGATCTTGGAAATTATTTGTAATGCAGATGTCAAAAAGTTAACTTCTATAATATACAGAGCTCTGACAAATTGACAAAAGACAGAAAAAAACAATAGAAAACTAGGCAATATGTTTGAATAGACAATTTACAGAATGAATAGCTCGGGACTATATGAAAAGATCCTCAAATTTACTAGTAATTAGGGAAATGCAAAGTACAGCAACAATAAAATATCAGCATACACCTATCAGACTAGCAAAAATTAAAAAGAACTCTCAAACTCATTGTTCTCAGGGGTGTGAGTGAAAGACACTTTTATAACTGCTTAAAGGAATATGACACGTTACATCCTTCTTGAAACACAACTGGGAATATCTATTAAAATTCAAAATATCATATGCCCTTTGAGAACCAGCATTGTACTTTCAGGAGTTTATTGTGTAAAAACAAATGTGTCCAGTTCATGAAGGCATTACATTTGTTTCAGCATTGTTTGTAGTGGTCAAGAACTGGTAAAAAGAGAATTACCTGTGTATAGGGAAATGGCAGAATAAATAATGATACAGGCACACCATAAAATATTGTGCAATCATAAAAAATGGAGTCACACCAGATTACTTGGAGCAAATCACTCCATCCCCCGAGGAAATGTCTGAGTAACTAATATAAGGTGTAGAAAAGTGTATATATAAAAAAAATGATACCAGAAAAGCAAGTCCTGTGTGCATATGTGTGCATGGGAACCTGCCTCATGTCTGTATTCATATAGGATATATGATTATGAAAAAACTGAAGAAGGATGCTCCTAAATTTTAAAATCTGGCTTATCTGGGAAATGGGGAATTGGGCATGAGATGCTGAGAGTGAGATCAGGGGCAGGGAAAGGTGTCAAAGAAAATGGCATGTATGTTATTTTCCCATGTATGTGAGATTATATAGGCTGTCCTCACTTTTCATGGCTCCATGGCAACACATCAAAGTGAGGGCGCAGTCTGATATGCATGAGTTTCACATATGTATGAATGTAAGAAAAATGGAAATGCTCCTAGAAGAAACCAAAAGCAATGACTAGCCAATATGCTCAAGGGAGTTCCAAACATGCAAATGAAAGAATGATACTTGCTATAACAAAAGCACAAGTAAAAGCAAAGCCCACAGACCCTATTAAACAACTACACAATTGAGACTACAAAGCAACTAGCTAACCACACTATGACGGGAACAAAACCACACATATCAATATTAGCCTTGAACGTAAATGGCCTAATTGCTCCATTTAAAAAGACATAGAGTGGCAAATTGAATTAAAAAAGAAAAAAAAAGAGACCTAACCTTCTGCTGTTTTTAAGAGATCCATCTCACATGTAGTGACACCCACAGGCTCAAAGTAAAGAAATGGAGAAAGATGTACCAAGCAAAAGGAAAACAAAAAACTGAAGAGGTCATTATTGTTGTATTGGATAAAACACACTTCAAACTAATCACAGTAACAAAAGGACAAAGAAGGACATTACATAATTATAAAGGGTTCAATTCAATGAGGTTAACTATCCTAAATATATATGTACCTAACACTGGAGCACCCAGTTTATAAAACTTGTAAAGAAAACAATTTTTTGCGGGGGTGTTGGGGGTAGGAGTTTTGCTCTCGTTGCCCAGGCTGGAGTGCAATGGCATGATCTCAGCTCACTGCAACCTCTGCCTCCTGCGTTCAAGAGATTCTACTGCCTCAGGCTCCTGAGTAGCTGGGATTACAGGTACCCACTAATTTTTGTATTTTTAGTAGAGATGGGGTTTCACCATGTTGGCCAGGCTGGTCTCGAAGTCCTGACCGCAGGTAATCTGCCCACCTCGGCCTCCCAAAATACCGGGATTACAGACGTGAGCCACCACATCCGGCCAAGAAAATGTTTTAACTCTAAAATAAATAAATGAAAGAAATGGCCACCAACTTCAATGGCCCATGAAGGCAGGTATCATGTTGGTTTTGGTCATGATTTTATCCCTAACATATAGTACGTTGACACTCAGTATTTGTTAAATGCATATTGCTGAATACAGCGAAAAATAAAATTGTGATTACTATTATTTTTGCCTCTCCAGTTGGTCATGACTAAAAAGTTATAATATTCAGAGTTGTGAGATACGGAAAGGGGCAGATGGAACCATGAATCAGTTCAATGCTTCTGAAAGATGAGTTCTTTCAAACTTTTAGGAAACAGAAAATCCCCATGATATGTAAGCCCCAAAGCATAGAAAATGATCAGAAAAGGTGGGGAATGGTGGCTCTACTTATAATCTCAGGACTTTGGGAAGCTGAGGCAGGTGAATGGCTTGAACCCAGGAGTTCAAGACCAGTCTGGGCAACATGGTGAAACCCCATCTCTACGAAAAATTCAAAAATTAGGTGGATGTGGTGGTGTATGCCTGTAGTCGCAGCTACTCTAGAGGCTGAGGTAGGAGGACGGCTTGAGCTGAGGAGGTTGAGGCTGCAGTGAGCTACACTCTAGCCTGGGTGACAGAGCAAGACCCTGTCTGGAAAAAAAAAAAAAATTAAAGAAAAGATAAAACAAACGAGGAATTTAGCCACTCATTTCATGAAGCTCCCATTGAGGAGCCCAGGAGCCCTTCCTTTCTCCTAATACCTGTTCTTTTCCTTCATGGTGTTTATCACAATTTATAACTTCATTTAAAATGTCTACGTACTGCATTAGGCATTACGTATTACTTATTAAGAGGTTTGTATATGCGATTATTTGTTTGTATGTCTCTTGTGCTAAACGAGAGCAGGGCCATGCTTATTTTTGTTCTCCTCCTGTTGATTGTGCAGCCCCCACACCTGGCAGTGTCTGGCCTATCATAACTACTCAATAAATATTTGTTACATGAATGAATATGACTCTAAATTCTGAAATGCATCAAGGGAGGGGTAACAAATTTAGCTAAAAGTTGAGATAGCTTCCTGGGTGTCTTACATAGACCCTGCAATGTGTATTTTCTTCTAGCCAAGGACCTAAGGATGTAAAACAGAAAAGTTCTGTCCTCATTACCAGATTGTGTTCACCTTGAAAACATGCTTTGTCTTCTTCATCTTTACATTTCTTTGCAGGTGGCATATTACTTGGCCCAGACTTGAGCACTATGTGCCTGGTACTCTTGATGTACATGCTGCTTGCTTATTTTCAGGTAGTAGAGGTATATAAGTGTGGAAGGTGCACAGAAGCCTGCTGGGGCAGATCAGATATGGAAACAAAGTCTGAGCCAACAACCAAGGTGCAGTGGGGGTAAGTGGGGAGCATGGTGGGTGTTGACACCCTCTTCACTTGGGCACCAACACAGCAGAGATTACGGAGAATTTATGGAAAGAGAAATAGATGTTTCCATTATTTAGAGATACCAAGGTAATCAAATAAAGAATAAAAATAATAACAAATATCAAGTATTGGGAGGAGACCCCAAAGGAGAGGGTGAGAGCAGGTGAGCTAAAGCCTTCTCGTGTATATGGCTTGCATGGTCATCAAGAGACATCACTTATGATTGATACATTCAGACATGGTGGTAGAAGCATATGCTCTAGCCTTGTAAGCTAACCACCAGAAGAAAATTTCAAAGAGCTTGCCTTTATGAAGTGGCACCATGGGTGGCATGGAATGGAAAGAGACAGTGTAACTTTTTCTATACTTCTTACTAAAAATATAATATGTATATATTTTTATTAAAAAACCCATTCTGTTGTGTAATAGGTGATTCACAGTAACCTCAAGCTCGACAGTCTCACAGTTAACTGGTCAGCATGTCTGTCTGTATCTTATCACAGGGTGATAAGGTTTGGCTGTGTCCCCATGCAGATCTCATCTTGAATTCCCACGTGTTGTGGGAGGGACCCAGTGGGAGATAATTGAATCATGGGGGCAAGTCTTTCCTGAGCTGTTCTCATGATAATGAATAAGTCTCATGAGATCTGATGGTTTTAAAAAGAGGAGTACCCAAGGGGTGGAGCAAGATGGCCAAATAGGAACAGCTCCAGTCTCCAACTCCCAGCGAGCGACACAGAAGACAGGTGATTTTTGCATTTTCAACTGAGGTACTGGGTTCATCTCACTAGGGAGTGTGGGACAATCGGTGCTGGTCAGCTGCTGCAGCCCGACCAGCGAGAGCTGAAGCAGGGCGAGGCATCGCCTCACCTGTGCAGGGGCCTTTGAAAACAGTATGCTGAGAATAGATAGGGCTCAAGGACAGTATCTCCAATTGAACTTTTA
>NW_012107186.1:1115463-1115770 GCF_000951045.1 Mandrillus leucophaeus
ATGGCCCAAGTCCAATTTTATATTGTTCCTATTGCCCTACATTTATGGGGGCGAGATTTATTGCAACAATTTGGAGCTTTTGTTTCTATTCCTCATGTTTCTAATTCTGCCAAGAATATGATGTTCTGCATGGGCTACAATCCCCTTGAAAAGTCTTTAAACATGTAGCCACTGTTCAGGAGCCTCAAGCCCTTCCCTTAAAGTGGAAAACGAATATTCCTGTATGGGTTGAACAGTGGCCTTTAACACGTGAGAAGCTTGAGGCCTTGGAAAACTTAGTTCAGGAACAATTATCCTTAGGTCATAT
>NW_012107187.1:0-822 GCF_000951045.1 Mandrillus leucophaeus
GGCGCCATGAGTTTGACTTCCAGTTCTAGCCTACGAGTTGAATGGATTGCAGCAGTTACCATTGCTGCTGGGACAGCTGCAATTGGTTATCTAGCTTACAAAAGACTTTATGTTAAAGATCATCGAAATAAAGCTATGATAAACCTTCACATCCAGAAAGACAACCCCAAGATAGTACATGCTTTTGACATGGAGGACTTAGGAGATAAAGCTGTGTACTGCCATTGTTGGAGGTCCAAAAAGTTCCCATTCTGTGATGGGAACAAAACATAACGAAGATACTGGAGACAATGTGGGCCCTCTGATCATCAAGAAAAAAGAAACTTAAATGGACACTTTTGATGCTGCAAATCAGCTTGGTCGTGAAGTTACCTGATTCTTTAATTAGAATGACTACCACCTCTGTCTAATTCACCTTTGCTGAGTTCTAAATGTGGTATATTGCAAACTGCAGCTTTCACATTCATGGCATTTGTCTTACTTGTTGAAACATCGTGGTGCACATTTGTTTAAACAACAACAAAAAAAAAAAGGAAAAACCAACCTCGTGGCCTGTGGGTTATTTTGGTCTTGTAAGGATCTGTTTCTTTAAAATATTGACATATAGGCCGGGCGCGGTGGCTCAAGCCTGTAATCCCAGCACTTTGGGAGGCCGAGAGGGCGGATCACGAGGTCAGATCGAGACCATCCTGGCTAACATGGTGCACGGTGAAACCCTGTCTCTACTAAAAAATACAAAAAACTAGCCGGGCGAGGTGGCGGCGCCTGTAGTCCCAGCTGCTCGGGAGGCTGAGGCAGGAGAATGGCATGAACCCGGGAAGC
>NW_012107187.1:2976-3328 GCF_000951045.1 Mandrillus leucophaeus
AACCCAGAAGGCGGAAGTTATAGTGACCCAAGATTGTGCCATTGCACTCCAGCCTGAGTGACAGAGCGAGACTCCGCTTCAAAATAAATAAATAATAAATAAATAAAAATAAAAATAAAAAACAAAGTCTAGGTCCTTTCCCCTTTCCAAACTCCTTGGTTTCTCTTGATGGGCTTTGGGGCAGTCCCATGAAGTCAATAGGTTTTTCAACTGCCGCATGCCACAAACACATTCCCCTCTCACTGGGTGAGCTTAGGCTAGTCCCTCCCTTCCCTGGGCCTCAGTTTGCCCACGTGTAGAATGGGGAGGCTGTCTAGGGTGACCAACTATACCCCTTTGCCTGGGTCCCAGG
>NW_012107188.1:0-1274 GCF_000951045.1 Mandrillus leucophaeus
GCCTCCCAAAGTGCTGGGATTACAGGTGTGAGCCACCAAACCCGGTCTGTGCAGATTGTTAACTGCACAAAGGAACACAGCCACGGCTGGGTGGCTGTAAGATCCAGCTCATACCCCTGCATGTGTCCTGGTGTGGGGCTGGGTCAGCAAGAAGAAGGGGTGCCTTCTAATTTTTGCTAACGTGTCATATGGGCTAGAGGCAGCCTTTGGAGAGAGGGGAAGTCTCCCTCTCTAGGACCCCAAATGTTCAGTCCCTAGAGAGGGAGACTGGGCCAGGCGTGGTGGCTCACGCCTATAATCCCAGCACTCTGGGAGGCTGAGGTGGGTGGATCACCTGAGGTCAGGAGTTCGAGACCAGCCTGGCCAACATGGTGAAACCCCGTCTCTACTAAAGATACAAAAATTAGCCAGGCATGGTGGTGGGCGCCTGTAATCCTAGCTGCTCAGGAGGCTGAGGCAGGAGAATTGCTTGAACCCGGGAGGCAGAGGTAGCAGTGAGTGAAGATCACGCCACTGCACTCCAGCCTGGGTGACAGAACGAGAACTCCGTCTCAAAAAGAAGAGAGAGAGAGACTGGTTTCCTAGAGGGAAAAAGAAAGCTCTCTTCCCAAATGGAAAGTTAGTAGAAAGAATAAAGAGTCCAAAGTTAGCCAGGTGTGGTGGCTCGTGCCTGTAGTCCCAGCTACTCGGGAGGCTGAGGCAGGAGAATCGCTTGAACCGGGAGGCGGAGGTTGCAGTGAGCCGAGATCGCACCACTGCACTCCAGCCTGGACAAAAAGAAAAGAGTCCAACAATCTAGAAACACACACTATGCCCGGGGCTCTGAGAGAGAGCAACAGAGTGACAGAAGCTTGGGCAAAGAGACAGGACTGACTGGTCACTGCAGGCTTCCTATCCTAAGAGGGTTTGCTGGGACCCAGAATCCAGGTTCTTCCCAGAAGTGTCAGAAGGTCTAGATTCAGGTGCCTCTCAGAGGTCTCTTGGGCCTTGAGAGGGTAAGGCCCAGGCTCTCGGGTCTGTGGGAGGGAAAAGGTGACTGGGGTCCTGGCTCCTGTGTCCTCGGGAGGAAGGGATTGGGGACTGGGAGATGGGCATTCTGAGGGCTGAGCAGCTGGTGGTGGGAACACTGTTATGTTCAGGAGCGGTCAAGCGTGCGCAGCCTGGGTCCCTGGAGGCGGGCGGAAGGAAGGAAGGAGATCAAGGCAGAGCCCGCGGTTAAACAGTTTTATTTTCTGGAGGACGCGCGGCGAGGGGGGCCGGGAGCGGGCAGGGGC
>NW_012107188.1:3235-4089 GCF_000951045.1 Mandrillus leucophaeus
GCTTGAACGCGAGAGGTGGAGGCTGCAGTGAGCTATGATTGCACCCCTGCATTCCAGCCTGGGTAACAGGGCAGGTCTTGTTTTAAAAAAAAAAAGTTGTATCTCCAAATGCAGGCACATGGAAGTTTTATATATGATTTAGGGTTTTAGAGTATGATTTTTATTTTTATTTTTATTTTTTTGAGACCAGGTCTTGCTCTGTTGCCCAAGCTGGAGTTCAGTGGTGCAATCATGGCTCACTGCAGCCTTGTCCTCCAGGGTTCAAGAAATTCTCTCACCCCTGCTCCTGAGTAGCTGGGGTCACAGGCACAAGCCACCACACCTGGGTAATTTTTAAATTTCTTGTAGAGACAGCGTTTCCCTATGTTGTCCAGGCTGGTCTTGAACTCCTGGGCTCAAGTGATCCTTCCTCCTCAGCCTCCCAAGGTGCTGGGATTACAGGTGCGAGCCACTGTGCCTGTCCACTTTGCAGAATTTTAATGGATTTTCTACAACATGTTTACTGGGAATAGAGACACTTTTTCCTAATTTATTTCCCATGCCTTTTATTTTTCTTGCCTTCTTGCATTGGCTACTCCAGTAAAACGTTGAATAGAAGTGGTAAGAGCAGACCACTTCCTTTAATCTTAGTTTTGCATTAAATCTTTCACATAGAACTTTAGATAGATGCAGCTCTATTTCTTTAGAACTTCAATGCACCTGGCCCCACCCCTTTAGCACCTTAAGTGGTTTCAGCCCCATTCCCTTGGCACTTGGATGAAATGGTCCCAGGCGTCCATTCAGAGCACGAGCCCCATCTCCTTAAGGCTTTTGAAAAATACTCTTGGGATCAGAATCTTGGGAGGTTTTTCTCT
>NW_012107189.1:0-1664 GCF_000951045.1 Mandrillus leucophaeus
AGTAGAGACGGGGTTTCACCATGTTAGCCAGGATGGTCTCGATCTCCTGACCTCGTGATCCGCCTGTCTCGGCCTCCCAAAGTGCTGGGATTGCAGGCTTGAGCCACCGTGCCCGGCCGGTAGTTCTATTTTTAATGTGAGGAAATTCCATACTATTTTCCGTAGTGGCTGTACTAATTTATAATCCCACCAGAATGTATAAGTGTTCCCTTTTTTCTAATTGTTTTTTTGAGGCTGGGTCTGGCTCTTGTAGCCCAGGCTGGAGTGCAGAGGTATGATCTCAGCTCACTATAAATTTCTGGGCTTAAGCTGTCCTCCCACCTCAAGTTCTCCAGTAGCTGGAACTATAAGTGTGCCACCATGCCTGGCTAATTTTTGTATTTTTTGTAGAGACAGGGTTTTGCTATGTTGCCCAGGCTGGTCTTGAACTCCAGAGCTCAAGTGATCTGCCGGCCTCAGCCACCCAAATGCTGGGATTATGGGCATGAGCTGCTGTGCCCGGCCCCTTTTTTCACTATAACATTTTTCTCTATGTGTATATATATATGTATATATTTTTGGAGATGGAGTCTTGCTCTTGTTGCCCAGGCTGGAGTACAATGGTGTGATCTTTGCTCACTGCAACCTCCGCCTCCCGGATTCAAGTGATTCTCCTGCCTCAGTCTCCCAAATAGCTGGAATTACAGGCGCCCGCAACCATGCCCAGCTAATTTTTGTATTTTCAGTAGAGACGGGGTTTCAACATGTTGGCCAGGCTGGTCTTGAATTCCCAACCTCAGGTGATCCGTCTGCCTCGGCCTCCCAAAGTGCTGGGATTACAGGTGTGGGCCACTGTGCCCAGTCTTTCTCTATAATTTTAAGTAGCTGCCATTATTATATACAAAATTGTCTCACCCCCCCAAAAAATAAGAATGTGAGGTAACGCATATGCTAATTAGCTTTATTTAGCCATTCCACAATGTATACATACACATCATGCTGTATTACCATAAATATATACCATTTTTATTTAATAAAAAAATTTAAAAAACTTTGTTTCTTTGCCTCTCCCCAGCATTATCTTGTTAGCATTTCTCATATTATTATTTTGTTTTCACACTTAACTGTTTTCATAGCTCATAGTCTTCTAATTATGTATATCCCATATTTTAATCATTTCCCATTTAGTGGAACTTTAACAGTTCCCCAGTTTCTCAATATTATATAGGACACAATTAATATCTCTGTGCAAAAAGCTTTGAAAATGTTTCCAGTTGTGGGGTACACGGAGTGGACATAAGACTCTTGATCAATGTGGAGTAAGTGGTCTCCAGAATTGCCACTTTGTGCCCTAGCCATCAGTGTCTGAATCTCATGGCACCTCACCAACACTCAGTTATTTTATTTTTTTAAAGATAGATTTCAGCTTAGCACTTAGTACAATTTTCATTTACACTGTACCAGGAATCACTTACAAGCTTAGTGCCCACAATAATCTGGTTCACATTGCTAGGCTTCCAATTTTTCAAAAGAGGCTTACTTTTCAAATTTTCATGAGAATTTCTAGGGGAAGATCTTTTGATGTTTTGGTTAGTTGGCCACTAATACAAATTTAAACACCAATAAAACCTGTCTGTGGGCTGAATTTGGCCTGCTAGTTTTTTATTTCTACAATAGAGATATAT
>NW_012107189.1:6224-7553 GCF_000951045.1 Mandrillus leucophaeus
CCACAGGTGTCCGCTACCACGCCTGTTAATTTTTGTATTTTCAGTAGAGACAGGGTTTCACCATGTTGGCCAGGCTGGTCTCCAACTCTTGACCTCAAGTGATCCGCCCGCCTCAGCCTCCCAAAGTGCTGGGATTACAGGCATGAGCCAACATGCCCGGCCAAGGAATATCTATTATTACCACTTTCCATTCAACAATATACTGAAGGCCCTAGCCAGTGCAACGACGTAAGAAGAAGAAATAAAAGTTAAGAATTAGAAAGAAGGAAAAAAGATAAAAGAAAAAAGAAAAGAAAAAACAGGAATTGAAATTAAATTACTATCATTAGAAGACATGATTGTATATATGCAAAATCCAAAAGAATCTACAATATCAGAAGTAAGTGAATTTAGTAAGGTTGCTAAATAAGTCAATAAATATCAATTGTATTTCTAAATACCAGCAACAAGCAATTAGAAAATACCAATTTAGGCCGGGTGCAGTGGCTCACACCTGTAAACCCAGCACTTTGGAAGGCTGAGGCAGGAGGATTGCTTGAGCCCAGGAATGTGAGACCAGCCTGGCCAAAATAGTGAGATGCTATCTCTACAAAAAAAACAAAACAAACAAACAAAAAAAACCAAAAAAATTAGCTGGATGTGGTACAAAAAATCTAAAAATTATTAGCTGGGTGTGGTGGCATGCACCTGCAGTTCCAGCTACTTGGGAGGTGAGGTGGGAGGATCACTTGAACCCAGGAGGTAGAGGCTGCAGTGAGCTGTAATTGTGCCATTGCACTCCAGCCTGGGAGACAGAGTGAGATGCTGTATCCAAAAAAAAAAAAAAAGTCAAGCCATTCATAGAGTTTTTTCTGCCTTATCTGTGATGTATTTTTGTGCCTGCTGAAGCATATAAACATCTTCTGTAACACATTTCTAAAATGAGCATTTGCTTTAAAATGAAGGCCTTGTAATTTGCATTTTTTCTTGAGGATGTCAACCTGGTCAAAAACAAAATAAACAAAACCCTTGTCACATTACATAATAATAATTTTAAAAAAATTAAAAGTTGGCCAGGCATGGTGTCTCACACTTGTAATCCCAGCACTTTGGGAGGCCGAGGTGGGTGGATCATGATGTCAGGAGATTGAGATCCTGGCTAACATGGTGAAATCCCATCTCTACTAAAAATACAAAGAATTAGCCGGGTGTGGTGGCGGGCACCTGTAGTCCCAGTTACTTTGGAGGCTGAGGCAGGAGGATGGCGTGAATCTGGGAGGTGGAGCTTGCAGTGAGCCAAGATCGCGCCACTGCACTCCAGCCTGGGTGACAGAGCGAGACTCCATCTCA
>NW_012107190.1:0-1198 GCF_000951045.1 Mandrillus leucophaeus
GGGTGGATCACGAGGTCAGGAGATCGAGACCATCCTGGCTAACACAGTGAAACCCCGTCTCTACTAAAAATACAAAAAAAATTAGTTGGGTGTGGTGGCAGGCGCCTGTAGTCCCAGCTACTCGGGAGGCTGAGGCAGGAGAATGATGTGAACCCGGGAGGCGGAGGTTGCAGTGAGCTGAGATTGCACCACTGCCCTCCAGCCTGGGCGACAGAGCGAGACTCTGTCTCGGGAAAAAAAATAGAACTGCCATATGACCCAGCAATCCCTCTGCTGAGTATATACCCAAAGAAGGTAAAATCACCACTTTGTAAAGGTATCTGCATTCCCATGTTCATTGCAGCACTATTCACAATAACCAAGATATGAAAATAGCCTAAGCGTCCATCAGTGGATGAATGGATAAAGAAAGTGTTGTGGTGTATATATACAATGGAATATTATTTATCCTTTAAAAGGAGATCCTCCTATTTGCTACAACGTGGGTGGACCTGGAAGACATTATGCTAAGTGAAATAAGCCAGAAACAGAAAGAAAAATATTGCATGATCTCACTTTCATGTGGAATCTTAAAAAAATAAAAATACCACAGATGGGAGGGGAAAGGAAATTGGGAGATGGAGATCAAAGGATACAAAGTAGGGGATGTGTAGGATGAACAAGTCTAGGGATCTAAAGTACCAAATGAGGACAATAGTTAATAAAATTTTATTATATTGGGGATTTTGTTAAATAAGTAATTTTAGCTACTTTTGTCACAAAAAAGTATGTGAGATGATAAATATGTTAATTTACTTCACTGTAAGTAACCATTTTACTACCTGTATGTAGCCAGTAAAATGTTGTAAACCTCAAACATACCCAATAGAATTGTTTTTAAAAAGATAGAGTGGCCAACATTTTTCCAAGTTTGGTGGAAACTGCAGATCCACAGATCCATTGGTTGGTGAACTCTATGTGCAAGAAATATGAAGAAAACTATTCCAAAAATGCCATAGTCTAAATTGCTTAAAACAAGTGAAAAAGATCTTAAAAGTAGCCAGAGAACAAGAACACATTATATACCTGTCTCTTATACACATCTAGATGTGTATAAGAGACAGGACCTGAGATGATAAAACTCCTAGAAGAGAACATAGGAGAAACTCCTTGATATTGACCTTGGCAATGATTTTTGGATATCATACCTATCACACCA
>NW_012107190.1:1248-2256 GCF_000951045.1 Mandrillus leucophaeus
TACCCAATAGAATTGTTTTTAAAAAGATAGAGTGGCCAACATTTTTCCAAGTTTGGTGGAAACTGCAGATCCACAGATCCATTGGTTGGTGAACTCTATGTGCAAGAAATATGAAGAAAACTATTCCAAAAATGCCATAGTCTAAATTGCTTAAAACAAGTGAAAAAGATCTTAAAAGTAGCCAGAGAACAAGAACACATTATATACAGTGGAACAGAGATAAAGATGGCAGAAGAAATCTCATTGCCCAGAAGGTAGTGGAACAAATCTTCAAAGAACTGAAAGGACCAAATGACCAACCTAGAATCTATATCTAGCAAAAACATCTTTCAAAAACTAAGGTGAAATAAAAATGTTTTCAGACATATAAAAGCTGAAATAATTCATCACCAGTTGACCTGCATTATAAGAAATGTTACAGGAAGTCTTTAAGGCAGAAGTACAATGATACCATATGAAGACCTGGATCTACATACATATATGAAAAACACTGGAAATGTAAATATGTATGTGGGGAATTATTTTTTAAAATCCTCTCTTCATTATTTAAAACTTTAAAAAACATAATTGACTATTTAAAATGAAAGTAATAAGTATATATTGTGGGGAGTTATAACATATATAGAAGTAAAATATATGAGAACAGCAGCACAAAATGCCAAGAAAGGAGAAACTGAAGTTTTCTATTTTAATGTTCTTGTACTATACATGAAGTAGAATGATAGTGCTTAATGGTAGACTGTAATAAGTGAAAAATGCATAATATAAACCATAAAGCAACCTATTATTAGCTAATAAGCCAACAAAGGAATCAAAATGAAATCATAAAAAACAGCACAAAAGAAGGCAGAAAAGGGTCCAGGCATGGTGGCTCACACCTGTAATCCTAGCACTTTGGGAGACTGAGGTGGGCGGATCACCTGAGGTCAGGAGATCGAGACCATCCTGGCCCAACATGGTGAAATCCTGTCTCTACTAAAAATACAAAAATTAGCTGGGTGTGGTGGC
>NW_012107191.1:0-800 GCF_000951045.1 Mandrillus leucophaeus
TTAAAATTGATGAATTTGAATGTGATTTGTATATGAATGATGACACCTTGATAACCAGTTGGCAGACTCTAGCTCAAAGCAAAAGACCTTTGGATGTATTTTTTTTTAAATGGTGGACAAAGTGTACATTTTGTAGATTTTTAGTTAAAATGCATTTTGAAACATTCTATAAATTATATTCATTAGTAACTTATAAAACATTCCTTTTCACCAACGGACCTAGTACAAGCTCTTTTTGTGTTTGATAAGAGGGTTTCTCCTTCATAAGAACGACTCTAGATACAATGCCACGAACATCCCATTTTATTGTTATCTCCTTAGCAACTAGCTTAGTGCCTGGCACACAGTAGGTGCTTTTTAAAGACATGCTGGAATTGAAGAAGGTAACTAGAAGAAAGATCTTGAAATGGAAGCATTTGAAATGAATCTTGCAAATAGGGAGAAATTGGGTTTGATAGTGAAGTGGACAGAACAGAAAGAGCATCAGTGTGTCCTCTTAATATCAAGGGATTATCATTTAATGTAACTTAAGGCATTTGAATTTCTATATCTATAAAATGTAGAATAGCTAGCAGTCACAGGGTCACATAGAAACCGTGCATGCATAAATAAATTAGTGCTGTCATTAACTTTCCAATGTCTTAGTGTCACTGAAGGCAAAAGTCAGGTTTAAAAACAATCTTAACCTTGAATTACGTAAGAAGCATAAGAAAATTTGTGAAATTGGAAGAGTTTCAGATATATATTTCTTAATTCCTCTAGAATACACACAAACACATAAAAATAAATGCTTACTTTAA
>NW_012107191.1:1910-3409 GCF_000951045.1 Mandrillus leucophaeus
TCTTGCAGTATATATCTGGGAAGTAACTTCTGGCACAGTCAAGAAAGTACCAGAGTGAAAATACCTTAGAATATATTCAACATGAAAATGATTGTATATTTGAAAACAAAGGGCTTAATCACAATTAAAAGATGACTAATTAAATGTTTTAATATTCTACAAAGAGTTAACTAATCATATTTGAGAAAAAAGAAGAAATAGAAGAAATAGATACTATTTGTTGTCTATCAATAAAATCTGAAAATCATCCTCCTGATATTATTTTTTTTCTAATTTCTGTTTCTTCACACTTCCAACATTAAAAGTCAAAGATGCATTTGTTTGGAATTAGTCATGGATAAGATATAATCATCTTCATTGGGCTCTAATAATGTTCTATGCATATGAAACTTTTCTTTAATGATTATTATTTTATCTAATTATTTTTGTATGATGATGGTGTTGTCATACCACACATTTATATTTAAACAAATTTTCCTGTGGAACTTTATGGACATTAACCAAAAAAAAAAAATTATGTATTCTCAAAACAAATAAAAAAGTTTAGTTGAGCTCAACCTGTCTTGGGAGTTATAGCAAAAAGAAAAAGTAACATACTTATGTAAGTGTGTGTCTGTTTACATATAAACACATGTATATTTATAAAGACTGATGGAAGCTTCTTTTCACTGGGTATTTGCTATGTGTCAGGAGCTGAGCTAAGTGTTTTATGGCATTACTCAATTGATCATTATAGTAACTATGAGGACTTGTATTATTATTATTCTACAGGAGAGAAACAGATTTAGAGAAGTTAGGAAATTTACTAGTGGGTCATATAGTGTGTAGCAAAGCCAAGACTTGTAAATGGGCCAGTCTACCTCCAAAGGATGTGTCCATAACCACTATGTTAATGCTTTTGTATGTGTGTGAAACATTGAAAATAATTATAACTATAGATGCAACATCTTCAAATGATTGGTCATCAGGAAATCTGGGAGAAAAAAATGATTCTCTTTTATCCATATAAGCAAAATGCAGCAATGAATGATGAATCAAGGTGAGGAATAACTAGGGTTAAAGCAATGATCAGGAGAGGGCCTGAGAGGCGTGAGGAAACAAAGAAGTTTCCTCAAAGAGAAAGTGGTTGAGCTGGGTCTTATTGTGAAATTTCAATTAGCTAAAGAGGAAAAGGGCACACTTAGGCCAGTATAGTAGTATAAATAAAGGCTAATATGGCAGAATGACCAAGGGTTTTCAAGTGATTGTGAATGTTTTTGTTTAAGAGTTCAATTGGCAACACCATCTTCTTGCCTCCCATGTTGTAAAACAATAGAAAAATACAACCAATAAAGTGAGTAGAAAGTGACCAAAGCATCATCTTTGTTATTGATATTCGTGATATTGAAACATTTTGTTTATACCTATGAGAGAAATTGCTTTATAATATTAAATCCCAGAACTAGAATTACCTATCTAGCAGAATCAGTGTTACTCGCTCCTGGAAAAACAGCATAGAA
>NW_012107192.1:0-1115 GCF_000951045.1 Mandrillus leucophaeus
GGGAGTGCTGAGCAACCCTCACCCTTCCTAGGCTCTGCAGGGTGCTCCCCAGGTGGAGCTGGTCAAGAGACTAGAGCTGCCCGCACCTAGAGCCCCTGTCACCACTGGGTGAGAAACAGGTCTGAGACATTCCTGCAGTCCTTGCCTGGACAGTGGTGATCAGGTTTGAAGGCGAGGACCGTTGTTAATTATGAACTCATCTCGCTCCATGCTTTTTCCACAGTCTTCGTCCCAAGTGTTGTGGGCCATCTCATCAGCCATTTCTGTGGCCTTCTTTGCTCTGTCTGGGATCTCCGCACAGCTGCTAAATGCCTTGGGGCTGGCTGGTGAGTGTTGGAGCACTGGGTAGTCAGCCAGAGCTTTGCCTGTACTTTCCTACTTGGGGGAGTTCATCTTTGTCAGGGTCTAGCCTTTTCCCCAAGTTGCTTAACCCTTCCCAGGATCCTGCAGAGACACGGCCAAAGAGCAAGCCGAGAACTACCATGGCCGGGTGTGGTGGCTCCCGCCTGTAATCCCAGCACTTTGGGAGGTCAAGGCAGGAGGGTCACTTGAGGCCAGAAGTTTGAGACCAGCCTGGGCAATATAATGAGACCTCGTCTCTATAAAAGATTAGCCAAGCATGGTGGCGTGTGTCTGTGGTCCCAGCTACTTGGGAGCTGAGGTGGGAGGATCGCTTGAACCGAAGAGGTGGAGGTTGCAGTGAGCCGGAATCACGCCACTGCACTCCAGCCTGGGCAGCAGAGCAAAACCCTGTCCCACCTGGACCCCCTAAAAAATAACTTCCACCCCCACGTGCCAGTTGTTCACTTCCTATCAGGCATCGTGCTGAGCTGTAGTATCTCATTTAATTGCCAGCCACAGTACAGGGAGGCAGTAGAATTGTTCCCATTTAGTAAATGAAACTGCAGCTCAACAGAAGCAAGTAATCTACTCCAGTCCTCACAGCCAGCAAGAAACAGAGCTGAGATTCCAACCCATATCACTCTGAGTCTACTAGAACACCTTATTCCTTTGCAATGTGCTAGCGCCTCTCACCCTTTTAGCTCTTGCCCCGCTCTCCCCTCACCACTTCTCCAGGTTGGCTGACTCTGACTCTTTTGGCTTCCAGGTGATTA
>NW_012107192.1:5260-5724 GCF_000951045.1 Mandrillus leucophaeus
GTCAAGAGACTAGAGCTGCCCGCACCTAGAGCCCTTCCTCCACGGCGGTGGCCTAGGGCTGTGTCAGGGCAGGCTCAGGTGGTTGGCATCTGGCCCCGTTTGACTCCCTCACTCTTTTGCTGTCCCTACAGCTCCCATCCCATATGTCCCTGAATTCAGGTGTCAGATGCCTTCACAGGTGAGCTGCTTGTGGGGGTGGGTGAGGCAGAGGAAGTGGCTTTTTCTTCCCTGGTCAGAAGCTTCCGAGAGGGAGAAACACAGAGGCGGCCGTCCTCTGTTGCTTCCTGGGACGTGGCCCTCTTCCCGACCTGGGTCGCCGGAGCGCGCAGGGGTGGGGAATCCGTAGGGCACTAGGACCCGGCGGGGCGGATTCTTACTGTTCAGGTTTGATGTGGAATCACAGCTGCAGTGATATATATATATTTTTTATCAGCGCTTGGTTGGTTTTAAATAAAATGCACGCT
>NW_012107193.1:0-405 GCF_000951045.1 Mandrillus leucophaeus
CCAGATCTCAGCTCACTACAAGTTCCGCCTCCCAGGTTTACACCATTCTCCTGCCTCAGCCTCCCGAGTAGCTGGGACTACAGGCATCTGCCACCTCGCCTGGCTAATTTTTTTTTGTATTTTTAGTAGAGATGGGGTTTCACCGTGTTTGCCAGGATGGTCTCGATCTCCTGACCTCGTGATCCACCCACCTCGGCCTCCCAAAGTGCTGGGATTGCAGGCTTCAGCCATCGCACCCGCCTGCTTTTTATACTTTATACAGAATCAAAAGTCTTTCTCTGCGGTTGGCAGCAGCGGGGAGGGAGGGGAGCGGCGTACGTGTGCAGGGGTTTGGAAACTTTGTGGCTTGGCCATGGATCTCATGGCCCGAGAACTTCACCTCAGTTTCATGGGCAAGATTGGCCC
>NW_012107193.1:2798-3731 GCF_000951045.1 Mandrillus leucophaeus
TTTTTTTTTTTTTAATTTTTTAAATTCTTTTATTTTTATTTTTAAAATACTTTATTTTTTACATAATACTGTCATTACAAAAAATACAAAAAAATTACTATAAAAATATTCAGGGGCTTGTCAAAGTGAGAAAACCTAAAGACCCCACCCCAGGATCTGGCTGAAGCAGTCTTCCCCCACCTCCTTCACTATGACCTTTATACAACTGTGGGGGTGGGGCGGGATCACACAGGCATGAAAGGGCTAGAAATTCCCCACACAGCCTCCAAGGGTAAGAAATAAGTAGCTTCACATATCACAAAAGTGGGATTTGGAAGTTTGGGGGTGGCTAGGCCCTGAGTTCAGAGGTGTGGGGAAAAACCTGTGACCCTGAATCTCTTGGTGGGGAATAGCTGCCACCTGACCCCAAAGCCCTTTCCCTTCCTAATGAAGGCTGGGACATGGGCCCTGCCCCCAACCTCTTAGCCTTAATACCTCAGGCCCCATTCCCTGCCCTCCACCCTTGAACACTCCTGAGAGCAGCAGGGAGGACAGAACCTCCAGCTCTGCGGGTGTAGGCAGGGCAGCTGTTGCGGAGGCTGCTGAGGAGCTCACCACCCTGCTCCAGATGAAAACTGGCAACTTTTTCTAAAATGCAAAAAAAAGCCACTGGTTTTCAGGAAAATGTTCCTGTCCCTGACCCCTTTCAGAGCTGGGCTGCCTGGGGGGAGTGGGAGGGAGGTGGGGAGAGCTAGCCCAGGCCGGGGTCAATGTTCATGTCACTAGCTTTGAATCCAGTTTCCACTGCAGGGAACTCAAGTTTCTAAGACGTTGTTGTCGCCTCCAACTCGATTCAACTATGGTCACTTGGAGCCAGGGCGGGGAATCTGCAGCTTGCAGAGGGGACCACTGCGCCTCCTGCCTGAGACGGGCTGGGGGGTCACGGTCCTCGCA
>NW_012107194.1:0-1137 GCF_000951045.1 Mandrillus leucophaeus
TGAGAGATAAACTGCAAGTTCCAGCTTGTTCCTTGGGAGCCCCAGTTGACACTGCTCTTCCCCGCTTTCCCTTTGACTGCCTATCTAGTGACTTCGCACTTAGCACCAGATGACGAAATAACCAAACCAAGATTGTTTTAGCAGCTTCTACAATCATCATGTAAAATTGCATTGCTCTACATATCTATCATTCTACAGCATTTCTAGTAGTTCTGAATGAATGCTGTTCTCCCTAAATGCTTTGCTTTTTTTTTTTTTTTTCTTATTCTTTTCTTATTTTTCTTTTCTTTGTGGAAGGAAATAAAAAATAAGATGCCAATGGGAAAGCAACAAAAGAAGCTAATTGCCAAAAGAAAAGCAAAAGGCTAAAGATAATATATTTGTCATCTAACAAATGAGGTTCTCTGCTTATTAAAATTTTCTGATAAAAAATAGAAGCAAAATCGTTTATTTGAATTTTGATTCTTTGAGAAAAGTAACAGAAAACAGGGACTTTTCAGTAGAGAATGCAGCCCATAATGCTGAACCATCTCAACTGGTGATTCTAAACACCTCAGAGTAAATAAAACCTTAAATTCATTATATTAAATCTACTAGTGGCCCTAGGGCTATTTGAGCCCAGAATCATGATATGTAACTTATAATACATTTTGATTCTGTAAGAAAATAATCCATATAGGGCATAAGAACTTTTAAAGTGGAAGTTTGTTTACAGTATTGTGACTCCTGTTGAGATGTGACACTGTGGCTTTTCAATCTGGAGAAGCTGAACTACATTTCCAAGAATGTTTCTGGTTAAGATTTGTCACAAGACAAGTGTGTGTGAAATTTGGAAGGCAGAAAGGAAGCAGTGGCCATATTTATTCTTGGGAGGTTGAATTAGATTGGGCATGTCTTTGCAGAGCTGCTGAATCATCTTGTTGATTTGGGCAATAAATGATTCCAAAGGCCAGTCCTCTTGAAATTTCTTCCATTGTAACCTCCAAGTCATTGTGTGAGTAGGGCAAGGGGATAGTCAGAGACCATCATGGATTCATTCCAATGAGAGATAAACTGCAAGTTCCAGCTTGTTCCTTGGGAGCCCCAGTTGACACTGCTCTTCCCCGCTTTCCCTTTGACTGCCTATCTAGTGACTTC
>NW_012107194.1:5532-6794 GCF_000951045.1 Mandrillus leucophaeus
TAGAAAAGAAAACAGTTAACTTTAACAGAAGAAACACTTAATTTTTTGTTTCCTCTAGGAGGCAATTTGATGCCAGCCAACCACATGGACATAACGGAAGGTATTGTGGGCAGGAATGTCAATGAGCTTGCTTTTTCTCACCTTAGGAAAGTGAAGCAGGCTGTTAGCCATAAAATGAATCATCTTCTTGGGAATAAAGTGGTTCACCGTTGACCCTTTTTCCCAAACCCAGGCCCTACAGCACTAAATGAGCTAGAGTCAGTGCTGCCTGGGTTGACCCTTGGCTTCATAGGTGGAAACTCCACCATCAGTGGAGTCAGCTGCTGCCATGCTCCCTGAGAAGAGCATTTTGCCAAGACGGACAATTTTCCTTTGAGTCACCACACACCCCTAACATGTACGATGGTGTCAGTGCTGCTACCAGATCTGTGAAGACACGTTTAAATCTGGAAGGGAGACCATTCAAATGCTTGGCCTCAACATAAACCCGAATGTTTCTCCACCATTTTGCCTCCACTCTTTTAATATAAGAATTACATTCTCTTCAGCTGTATGACCAAACAGTCCCATCCAACAGGAGTGTTTTGCAGTTTAATTCAAGCAAGGCACAACAAGGCAGCAGCACACCTCCAAAATGGGAGTTCCAGAAAATACTGAAGAGAACCAGCCAGGGTGCACTACAATATTTTTTATTATTATTATACTTTATGTTCTAGGGTCCATGTGCACAACTTGCAGGTTTGTTACATATGAATACATGTGCCATGTTGGTGTGCTGCAGCCATTAATCAATTACATTAGTTATATCTCCTAATGCTATCCCTTCACAGGCCCCAGTGTGTGATGTTCCCCTTCCTGTGTCTAAGTGTTCTCATTGTTCAATTCCCACCTATGAGTGAGAACATGCAGTGTTTGGTTTTCTGTTCTTGCAATAGTTTGCTGAGAATGATGGTTTCCAGCTGCATCCATGTCCCTACAGAGGAAATGAACTCATCATTTTTTATGGCTGCATAGTATTCCATGGTGTATATGTGCCACATTTTGTTAATCCAGTCTGTCATTGATGGATATTTGGGTTGGTTCCAGGTCTTTGCTATTGTGAATAGTGCCGCAATAAACATACGTGTGAATGTGTCTTTATAGCAACATGATTTATAATCCTTTGGGTGCTCATCATCACTAGCCATCAGAGAAATGCAAATCAAAACCACAATGAGATACCATCTCACACCAGTTAGAATGGCAATCATTAAAAAGTCAGG
>NW_012107195.1:0-1067 GCF_000951045.1 Mandrillus leucophaeus
CTTGGCTCACTGCAACCTCTGCCTCCCAGGTTCAAGCGATTCTCCTGCCTCAGCCTCCCAAGTAGCTGGGATTACAGGCACGTGCCACCACGCCTGGTTAATTTATTACAGCTTTGGTAGAGACGGGGTTTCACCATGTTGGCTGGACTGGTCTTGAACTCTTAGCCTCAAGTGATACGACCCACCTCACCCTCCAAAGTGCTGGGATTACAAGCGTGAGCTACTGTGCCTGGCCTGCTCTAGGAATTTTTACTTTTTTTTTTTTTTTTTTATTGAGACGGAGTCTCGCTCTGTCGCCCAGGCTGGAGCACGGTGGTGCGATATCAGCTCACTACAACCTCCACCTCCTGGGCTCAAGCAGTCCTCCTATCTCAGCCTCTGAGGAGCTGGTACTACAGATGCATGCTACCACGCCCAGCTAATTTTTGTTATTTTTTTGTAAATCATGTTGCCCAGGCTGGTATGGATTGGTTTGTTTTTGTTTTTGTTTTTTTTGAGGCAGAGTTTCGCTCTGTCGCCCAGGCTAGAGTGCAGTGGCGCGATCTCTGCTCACTGTAAGCTCCACCTCCTGGGTTCACACCATTTTCCTGCCTCAGCCTCCCGAGTAGCTGGGACTACAGGCGCCTGCCACCTGGTGTATTTTTAAATGGTTGAAAAATCAATGAAAAGTATTTTGGCCAGGCGCGGTGGCTCATGCCTGTAATCCCAGCACTTTGGGAGGCCGAGGCGGGTGGATCATGACATCAGGAGTTCGAGACCATCCTGGCCGGTATGGTGAAACCCTGTCTCTACTAAAAATACAGAAATTAGCTGGGCATAGTGGCGCACACCTGTAGTCACAGCTACTCGGGAGGCTGAGGCAGAAGAATCGTTTGAACCCGAGAGGTGGAGGTTGCAGTGAGCCGAGATCGTGCCACTGTATTCCAGGCTGGGCAACAGAGTGAGACCCCGACTCAAAAAAAAAAATTTTTTTTCATAATATATAAAAATTGTATGAAATTCAGAATATGAGCCGGGTGCGGTGGCTCACACCTGTAATCCCAGCACTCTGGGAGGCTGAGGCGGGC
>NW_012107195.1:5487-6170 GCF_000951045.1 Mandrillus leucophaeus
AAAAAAAAAAAAAAAAAATTTATTAACTCACAGTTCTTTTGGTTATACAAGAAGCATGGAACTGGCATCTACTTAGCTTCTGGTGAGGGTCTCAGGCTGCTTCCACTCATGGCTGAAGGCAGAGGGGAGCAGACTTGAGCAGAAATCACTTGGTGAGAGAGGAAGCAAGAGGAAGGGGAGATACTAGTCTCTTTAATATCCAGCTCTCTTGAGATGATGGGGCCACCTTTTCCTGGCCAGTTTATCCTGACCTATTCTGAATCCACCAAGGCCCTGAATCTCAGCTACATGTCTTCCTCTGCCTCCTCCTGTACCCCACAGACAAAGTGTTCATTCCTTTCTGAAGAACAGGCTGAGACCTTTCTGAGACCGGCTCTTTCTGGAGCCTCTGATGTTCCCTGTATGGTTCTCCACATGCCTCCTTCCTGGCTCTTTTCCCTATTGAGGAATCAGCTTCAATGTATGATCTTCACTGATGACACAGCTCAGCACAGACCTGCCTGCTTCTCATCTATCTCAAGTAATTAACCAACCTACACCACGTGGCTGAATTCCCTCTCTCTGCGTGTGTGTGTGTGTGTGTGTGTATGTGGTCGTACCATCTTTTTTTTTTTTTTTTTTTTGAGACGGAGTCTCGCTCTGTCACCCAGGATGGAGTGCAGTGGCACGATCTCAGCTCACTG
>NW_012107196.1:0-2034 GCF_000951045.1 Mandrillus leucophaeus
ATTTTATTTCTATATACTGTCAATGAACTGCCTTAAAATGATATTAAAGAAAGAATCCCACTTGTAATACAAACAAAACAAGTAATAAATTTGGAAATTAAGACCAGTTCAAAACTCATACTCTGAAACCTGCAAAATATTGTTGAAATAAATTGAAGAACTAAATAAATGAGAAGAAGTGGAACAAGATGGAGGATAGAATCTCAGTGATTGCATCTCTGCAAGAATATTAAATTGAGCAACCGTCCAACAATCCAAGCAAGAGAATACCTTCACAAGAGCTAAATAAATCAGGTGACAGATCACTGAACCTGGTTTTAGCTTAAAAACAAGAGAAGACACATTAAAGAAGGTGAAAAGACAGTCTTGCAGTGCCTTCACTGCCCCTCCCTCAAGGCCAGGCAGTGCAGTGCAGAGAATGTGTTCACCTCTTGCAGGAGGGAGAAGGAAGGGTCCACGGGACTTTGCCTTGGAGCCCAGTGCCAGCTCTGCTACAGTAAAACACAGCACAGGACAGAACCACATGGCCTTTGATTCTAGGCCAGTGCTCACAGACAGAGCATTGAGACATGACCTGGTCTAGAAGGGAATCCACTGCCCTGGTGGGACAAACCTGAGTCCTGACTTGCCTCACCAACAGCTGATTCAAGTGACCTCAGGCCCCAAATAAATTTCAATGGCAGGCAGGCCAGATTCACTGTGGTCCTTGGGTGAGCCCCAACAACTAATGATGTGCTGTTCTGGGAGGCTGTGGGCTTCATATGTGACATCAGCTGCAGTGGCCACCGGGCTGCCTATGTTACTCCAATCCCAACTCCAGGGAGTGCAGAGAAGAGAATTCCTTCTCTATGCAAGAAAGAGGAGAACCCAGTTATCAGCCCTACCACAGTGGACACAGCATCAGGCAAAGCACCGTGGCCCTGATCCTAGGCAGGAGCTCTCACATATCTACAGACCCCACTGTAGGAAGAAGGGATTCTGCCACCCTGGCGGGATGGACCCAAACCCTGGCCAGCTTCACCCCCAGCAGACTAACATGGCCTAGAAACCTGAATAAGTCAGCAGCAGTCAGGCAATATAGTGGCCACAGGACTCAGAGAAGCCCCAATGCCGCTCTGGTCTGGGAAGCTATGGGCTTCGGGTGTGTGGTGCCAGCTGCAGTGGCCATAGGAGGGCCCAAATCACACTTCTCCAAGATCCACAAAACTTGGTGCCCAGATTCCTTCCAAAGGGAGGAAGAGGATGAGAATAAAGAGCTTTGCTTGGGAACCCAGGGAACCCCTCCATTGTCTTCTCCAAGTCTGTTAGGGCCACCAGGGACCTCAGTCTGCAAAAGTCACAGTGAACCAGAGCTTGAGGTGCGCTCTGGTGATGAAACAGCTGCAGTGACCATAGGCTTGGGGAACCCAACAGTCAATACCCTTAGAATTTCTGGAAGACTGTCTGAAGAAGGACAAGTACAAACAAGAACAGACTGTAAAGACTGGAATAAATACTCACTTATTCAATTCCTAGGCATGAACATACACCCAAAAGCATTAAGAACATTCAAGGAAATATGACCTCATCAAACAATAAATAAGTCACCAGTGACTAACCCAGGAGAGCTAAAGATGTGAGACTCGGCCGGGCGCAGTAGCTCACATTTGTAATCCCAGAACTTTGGGAGGCCAAGGTGGGTAGGTCACCTGAGGTCAGGAGTTTGAGACCAGCCTGACCAACAAGGTGAAAGCCCGTCTCTACTAAACATAGAAAAAATTAGATGGGTGTGGTGGCAGATGCCTGTAGTCCCAGATACTCAGGAAGCTGAGACAGGAGAATTTCTTGAACCTACGAGGCAGAGGTTTCAGTGAGCCAAGATTGCACCACTGCACTCTAGCCTGGGTGACAGAGTGAGACTCCATCTCACCAAAAATAATAATAATAATAATAATAATAATAATAATAATAATAATAACACTACCTGACTTCAAACTATACTTCAAGGCTACAGTAACCAAAATACCATGGTACTGGTACCAAAACAGTGGTATA